>NC_042621.1:242898369-243233369 GCF_901001135.1 Rhinatrema bivittatum | reverse complement strand
ACTATTTGAGGGTAATGAGATTAGTCTTTAGAAGCGATCGCCACATATTAAAGATGCCACTGTCTATAGAATATTAATAACCTTAAATCAAAGTGTATGGAAAGTATTCATGATAAATTAAAATTCCTGTATTCATAGTATGTATAGAGCTTTCAAGCTACAAAAGAACAGATTATCACTGGAATGCAAATCCAACTAAAGTACCAATAAGGTTGCACATAATAACATAAAAATAAATTTATTTGCATGTTTATTTTTAGATGTGTTACAATCAGACTATTTCTTAAATGGATCGAGAGGATTGATCTTAGAGTAGACAAAATACACTCTCTTTAAAATATTTCAGATATCTTGCAGTGTTTATATATTCAACACTAAACTTGCCTCTTCTCAGGCTACCGAAAGCAGAAATCTTAAAATCATTTTTCAGTATGGTAAATTCAGATTACTTGCGCCGAGACGATTTAAATCTGATTACCAAATTAGTAGGTTTTAAAACAAATCCTTTTAAATCTGATACTGTTGACTAACGGGGGAGGGGGAGTTCTATAAGCTCATCACATAGGGTAACGATCCTGCCCCAGAAAGAAAAGGAGTTTAAAACCTTTTTGACAACAAATGCAGCTGCCCTACTATTTTGGACATATTAAGCCAAAATGAATGCAAATCTGTGTTCAGAAGCCATCTGGCCAGAAATAGGGGAATCAGCTGCTCTTCACAACAGGCTCTGAGGCTGAATCTATTTTAGCTCATTTTCTAGATCATCTGGTCCTGCACCCAAAGCGTGGAAAATACGGTCTTTATCATTCACCAACTTTATCTTTTCTGTCAGTATACTGCTGGCTACAAACTGCATGCAATAAGAAACTCACACAGGATGACTCTTTTATATTAATATTTACACCCTAACCCAGTCTACGGAGGTTTACCTCAGTCCAGTTTATTTTTTTTTTTTTAAATCTGATATGCGACAGTATATCTGTATATATGAAAATTCTAGGTTTTAAAAATGTCCATCTGGAAAACGCTGTACGGAGAAGCATGCATTTTGAATGTAACAATCAAGGTTTAGAATGCATTTATATATATAAAACACACACACAGGAAACTATCAATCTTCCATACAATTCCTAATGCATGTTATGATAGAGAATGTAATCTCTTCCACACATTAGAAATCAAAGCGAGGAAGTACTTTATAAAGTGGAACAATGCAGTGAAGGCGCAGAGTATAACCGGGGTTTTTACTGCTCATTACATATATGTTTTGTTTTTAACAGTTGCCGTCTGAAGTGATCACAGGATAGTTACCCAATATATTAGATACAAGGTAGCACAGGAAATGTAAAATAACTGCTTATTTGGAGTACCTCTCTGTATGTATGAGTTATCATACATTTACATGTGCCCTAAAATGAGCAGGTAGTGAATGAAGCACTTGTCTGAATAGCTGCAAGGAAGCAGTCTGGGAAGCGTGCTAGCACCAAGTCTTGACTTTAGAAAAGTTAGTCATGCAGAAGGTGCGAGGATTTGAATGAGATTTGCATGCTGTAGCCAAGACCTCCCGAAGTAACGATCCTCCTTCTTATAGTGTGTGAAGTGTTCCTTTTGTGTGAATTTACGGGGTGAGGCTTCAATGATCCCCCACAAATTTGCATTTAAATAGCGACATCAAGCGATTCGCGTGCCACACACCAGTGGGCTCCCAGATGTCAAGCCGAAGTCAGTCAGATGGCCATTGCCCAGCTGTCCTCCTAAACATCATACCAGAGCATACAGTGACCTTAAAGAGACAGAGCTCCCTTTTACATACTCTGCTGTTTGTGTGTAATTAGGCTGTACATGTGAAATTATTGATGAGGGAAGAATTTCAAAATCAATTTATTGTAAGTTTTTCGATTTCTTTTAGAAGGGAAAACGTATGTCTTCGGAAATAATCCAGTTAATAGATTTTTAGTGAGGTTGCTATCACTGGGTTAGTACACTCGTGTAGACAACCTTTCTCTCCCCCTCTCTCTCTCTCACACACACACCCACACACACTCACACACACAATTACAATCATCTCACAGATATCATTATTTCGGAAGCTCTATACATTTCTTTCTAAAACTTTCCAGATGTAACCCAAAAACTTGCAATAAATTGGGCTTCCGCTTGTTTATGTCAGTAGTCTTACAACATGCGGATGCTATGATTTATCTACATCTACATGCACACACAGGTATGACAGTCCCCTAGTTCCACCGTTACACGGTTGCTTTGAACTCGTTTTGGGGCGAGGGGTAATGATTTTATCGTGTAGTCATCCTTTTAACATTTCTTTGCAGCAAAACAAGGTGATAACTTTAAATCCTGCAAATTGAAAGAATTATGTACTATGACCAGGTTGGGTTGTATTGTTTTTAATAATCTGCCAGATAAAGACTTCTGCTCCCTATTTCCGTTACTTGGAGGTGAATATAGACGTAGAGGGTGTATATATCATGTATGTATGTGTGCCGGGGGTGGGTGGGGTGGAATTCCATAGGAAAGTAATGTTGAAAGTTCACGCAGAATCTATAAAAGTGATGACCCAGATGTTAGTTTCAGTGGTTCTTTAAAAAAAAAAAAAAAAAAAAAAGCTTTGTTTTTTTGGGAAGGACAAGTACGGCTCAGATAAAACTTGCCAAACTACATATTTCAATTTTATTGTTTTAAGGCGCCTCTGTTATTAACGTGTTTGGTTACAGTAGGTATAATTTATGCTTGATTTAAGAAAAACAAATCTCTGCTAACTCTTGTTTCTTCTGCTGCAGAGGAGTTATAAATTTTAGGACGCAAGACGCAAGCACTTTTATATGTAAGTCACATTCGAATGTACGGTATTTTTTGTGCTTTTCGGGGGCGGGGAGGAAGGGGAGTACCGGTGATCAATTTTTTTTTCACCGTGCAAATTTCTCATGCAGTTTAGATTTTAGAGAAACATGACATTTTAATTTACATTTTTATTGCGCCTTATTTATAGACAACAACATGAACTTGAACTTGAAATGTTGAAACGCAAAGCCAATGCCGGCAAAAAAAAAAAAAAGATAATAGAGTCCCTCCAGTGCTGCAGCCTTTGCATTATTGCAGAGCTAGATAAAGTGTTTCTGCTGCTCTAAGGTTGTGTCTCTGTGCCAGAAGAGCACCAGCAGGATTCTTCGACGGGTTTCGGAGCAAAGGGGGAAACAGATTCTGAAGCGTTCCTTCATTTCCGCAAAAGCCTAGCATCTGCATTTGCCCTGCAAAGTGCCTGCTCTCGTTATAAAGGGCTTTCTGGGAGGTCCTTCCTCTCAAACAATTAAGCATAAGGTGAAAGTTATAGAACAACTGGGTAGGTCAGTAAATGGGAATGCCACTTTCAAAACGTTAGAGATCCATTAAAAAAAAAAAAAAAAGTGTGCCACTTGAATTATTTTTACTGCCAGAGAGAAACCGCTATATAAAGAGTCTTTCTTATTAGCACCTTTAGCTGAAATTATTTATTCGAAGTCTTGCTTGTTAAAAAACTAATTTTTTTTTGTATTAAAATCTTAAAGACTAGGCGTTTCACCTAAAAGTCGACTGGAAAGAAAAGTTTGGGCAATAGTCGAATTCAGTCGGTTTTGGTTTAGGAAGAATCTTGTAAAAGAAAATGGGCAAAGATGTTTTAATATGAATCAACACATTATTAAATGCTACTTGTGTCTGTATTGTCTGGTGTGTCACGATATATATGCATATATGTAGTTTTATTTGTTGGTCCACTGTACAAACATTTATGCAAAACTGATTTAGATAAATAAAATATAATTACAAAAACTGAAAACGGGTAGACAGATAACTAAAATTTTACACTTTTGTTTAAGTTTGAAGGGAACTGGCATGCGTAATATCTGAGACTCGAACAGGACAATGAATGTTATTACGTGAGTGACCTACGGAAGATCACTTAAATATTACTGTATACGGATTTCCTGAAATAAATATATCGGCATAGCAATATTTAATTCTTTAAGTAAGAATTCCTGTAAGACAAATCCAGCGGCGCTAGTGAAGTTTGATAAACAGCGCCTCCTTGGGTGAAGAGCGGAGTCTTTCACCACAAATCTCACCAGGATTGCCTGGGAAAATAGCCCGATCAATCCTTGATTTCCTCCATCTTATACAGTGTGGTCAAATTGGAAAGGCTAAGTTTCTTTGGTTTGCAGCAACTATGCAACATCCCGATTTCCAGATTTCCCTTATACCTTGGGTTCTGGACAGTCAACTAACTAGCAAACTAGACTGCATAGCGCGTCCTTAAGCATGATATGTTAAATAATTATTTTAACAAGGATAACCTATCTTCACTGTTACTGAAGCAGAATTGTAACAAGGAATTATTGTTTCTTCTTGCCGTTTAGGACACTGAACTTTAAAAAGGCGCATTGCGCCTTGTGAGTATTTAGTGAAAAGTAAGTTTAGGATGTTAATATATAATTTCTTAAAATATATCAGCTATTTGTCCTGATAATAACATTCTGCCCCGAAGAGCATTTGGACCTAAAGGTCTTATTACTGTCACATTTGGTGAATCAATTCAAATCTGTACTTTGCTGAAGTCTGCAGACTTGACATTTTTGCCATAAAAAAAAAATATTTTTTTTTCAGTTACTAAAATGCTATCTTTCTTTGTGTGGGGGTGAGAGATTTCACAAAGATTAACAGTTTGCATTGCTGGAAAATTAAAATCATATCAGTACTGTGAATGATACCGAACTGCAGTCTTCCGACTCGAAAATTGTATTTGCTAATGAAGCCTGGAAAAGAAGCAATGAAATAGGAAGATAGGGCAGAGTCCCAGCTTCCCAGCTAAGCAGGCGAAATAACAGGTTCTGAACAAAGATCGTTACATTCCTAAAGTGAAGTGATAGGCGCTGAGAAATGGAACATGTTTTCCCTGAGTATAAACTGCTTCTTGGAAGAAATATCACGAACACAATTTGTCTGTGTTTGTGTATATATATATATATATATATATATTATATATATTATATATATATATATATATATATATCTAGATACACACTCGCTGTTGGCTTTCTCAAGATCTTCCTGATGCTAGACATACCGGATTCTATTTTGCTAAAGAAAAGTTTTTCTGAAAGAAGTTTACAAATTGAACGCTTCTTTTCAGCCATACTAAAGCTACAGGACTTGAAACAGTGCAAACAAGGATCGATCAAATCATTTCAGATATTATAATTGGCTTTAATTAAACACACTCCGTTCTAATTAACTCGGAAATTTTAGCCTGCTTTGGGACACTGGTGTCTGATTTGATATTGTCAGTCCAGATGTCCTAATAAAATTCAATCCTCCACTCAAGATTTCAATATTCACTAAGAACAAAATGCAAATGAAATGTAAAACCTAAAGTATCGCCAAAGGTATAATCAAGAAAGGTGTCTCAAAACTTCTCACTTTTTATTACACAGTAGTTAAAAAATGCAGATTACATTTTAACAAGACCTCTCCTGAATAATGGAATATAAATCTTAACCCTTTCATACAAAAAATGCTGAGCGAGAAGGGCTAGAGGGCGGGCTAGAAAACACATTGCAATCTTCTATATTGTAGCACTCAACATATAGGAAATTATTGGAGATGTTCATAAAAATCACCGGCAAATGAAAATGAGGTTTCTTCATGGAACCGTTTCATATTGATTATTCTTGGTAGGTTAAGCACAAAGTTTTAAATATTGGGTAACACGATAAAAAAAACAACACTGTGCAATTCCATCTTAAACGATTAGGTAAGAGTATATAATAGGTGATATGCAGGATATATGGTACAGCCATAGGGAGGGTAGTTTGCAGAGGGACACTTCGACCTAAGAGTTGGAGTTGTAAGTCAAATAAACTGTTGAAATTTCAGCTAAGTTGACACATATTAAATGGTTGATAATGTAATTTCCCTAAAGGAATGTAGGGAAAACAGAGTTCACAGTTTTGCATTGATACGTTTACTTAATTTCTCAGTAAGCACCCACTCTTAGAAACATGTCCATTGACTGCAGTTACAAGAGCTTGGGTACTTTAGGATAGGATGTTGCAAGACCTGTTATTACCTCAGAACGTATGCCATATTTGTAGATCAGAAAAAGCCTCGATTTAAAAAACAACAACAAAAAAAAAGCTATTTTCTCTTTAAATGTATGTATGATGTCCATTGTTCATTAACATTAAGTCACTCCATTAAGCTGTTGCCAATTTCACTTTTTAAAAAGGCCACAGTACAGTGATTTGCATTTTCTTTAGGATATTGAAATGAAGAGAAAACTGCTGGGCGGCTAGGCTGCCCAGAGCATAGCTGGGGGCCATGCAGAAATAAAAACAGATAAAGAAAGAAGAAAGGAAAAACTGGCTCCTTTTCCAGACTATTAATAAGTAATTTGTCCAGCTGAAATTTATATTGCAAAGAATTCGTGTACAGGTTGTGGCGTACAGATGCCTAGTTTGCAGTTTATTTTCATTTTGCTTATCACCAGTTTTGATTAAAAATTATGATTACATTAGGTAAAACACATTTTTAGCTACAATGTAACATAATTTTTGGAGCGCAAGGTGCTATTTTGAACAGGCAAACAGGAGTCTCAACGTTAACGTTAGATACTACAGTTTCTACTTTGAAAAATAATTTTCTTTTAAATGTTTTCTGGAACTTGAATAAATAAAGCCATTTTAGTTGTATGTATTAGAAACAACAAGTGCTTATTGCTAGTGATACTGACTTTTCCGGTACCCTTCTCGCCCTAACAAGAGCAGAGTTGGATAAGCTCTAGAGTGGGGATGGGGCGCCATCTACAGTACTGAAAAGATTTGCAGCTCTCTCCGGCTGGATAAGCCTGAGACTTTCACTTAATAGCATCCTTTTATATTGTGATTGATATTTAAATCACTTATTAAAAATGCTTAAATGTTCTTTGAGTCATTTTGGTCATGAAGACATTGATTACCTGTTGTTTGAACTTTTAAGTACTGTATTAAAACTTTCAAAATAAAGGCTTCTGTTTGCCTTCAGTTTTTAGCCATTAGATTAAAAGATATGAAATGTAAAGATAATGCAATTTGATTTGTTAGTCTAACTCTGCGATTTGAGAGTTGATGTCCCCAAAGACTAGGCTAGCTTTTTCTCCTTTATTTATTTTTATTAAAACATCAATCTACTCTAGAGCTGGGTGAACTCAGTTTCACCTAGAGAACATAAAATTCTCTATACCAAGGAAATAAGCACCTTTCATAAATCATCAGTATTCCTGACAGATCGATCAATTTTTGGTTGTTAATCCGAAAGGAGGAGTTTTAATTGCTTCCTGCGTTTTAGTTCAGGCACCTTGGCGCTTCAGTCGTGTTGCACTTGACTTTCTCTTCATCATGTTTTTTTTTTTTTTTTTTTAATTCGACGTAAAGTCAAACATACAGCTAAATAAAAAGCGAGATAGATCTTGTATGCATTCTTCAAATTTCATCGCATTATTATAACTAACTTATTAAAAACGTGTAAAACAAAGTAGCTTCATCTGAAGATAACTTCATAAACAAGCCCAGAATAAATGGAAAAGAAAAACATCTGATTAGACACATTTGCTCAATATCACTGAAAAAGTGGTTTATAACCTAAGAAAAACACCTTTGCTGATTCCGCCTGCAAATTAGGAGCAAAGTGACAAAGTACAAAATCGCTTTGTACTGTTTAATTAATATATTTTAGTCTTAATTTGACTCACTCCAGATAGAATGTGGAACAAAAGTCAACCATTACTTTAATGAACACTAGAGCCTTTTTACCTATTGTTACAAGCTTAATCAATTGAAAGTGGAACTTTCCTGGTGTGTACATGATGATGAGACCTTTAACTGAGACCACCGCTGTGATATATTCTGCATAATGGCACAGTGAAACCCAATCGCTTACCTTGCACGGTTAATTAGACAACAGACAGGTTTCCCTACAGAACGCATCAAACTCGGAGATATGGAGTGTTTATTGTGGAAGAAACGCTGAGCTGAAGATAGTGTGATCTGTGCAGTTTAATACATTACTTACCTTGTGACAGTCTCGGGAAAGCTTTCTATGGGTAAAGATTGGGGGGGGGGGGGGGGGGGTACAAATGCCTTCACTGCGCAGGCGCATCCAGGTTTAAACAGAATGACGCGGGATGGGGACCTTCATAGGTTCTTCTGAAACTTCAAGGGCTCTCCAATAAATAAATAAATTAAAAAAAAAAAGGGGAGCAAGTTTGGATTGCTTTTCCCCGGAGAGCTCATCTCTGTGTGTTAGGAAGCAGCTGGAGGGCTGTACGTGTCCCACTACAAGGAAGAACCCGAGGCACCCTGCGAACTGCATTCTGTGAGGAAGGGCAGCTTGGGGAACCTGTAGCTTAGGCTGGTGGAGGGCCGGCGCGGGAGGGTGGCAGCAGGTGGGGGTTTAGATCCACGTCAAACTCTGGACTATGCCGAGAATGGCTTCAACCTCTGCCAGCCTCCTGCCAGCGCCCCGAAATATATATGGGTAGGACCAACAGAGTTACACTTAAATAATAAATAGGTGTTTAGTTTTAAATGGTCGCGTTATGCCGTAATCCTCAGCCTCTTATCTTGGATGAGACATTTGGCAACGAATGACGTCTCGAAGGGTCACATTCATGTGCATAAGCTCCTGATCCAGTCTGTCCCGCGATGTCCTAAAAAGGTGTTTCAGGACCCTCGGTCTCACCAACAATATTGTCACATAATATTTTGATTCTGGAAAATTAGTTTAGAAAATTAATCTTACTTGAACAGTTCAGAATAACTAATATAACAATATTTACAGGTATTAATATATGATTTTACGATAGGTAAGAGGTGGGAGTTTGCAGTCAAATAACATTTTTAAAATGTTTCTCTTTGAGAGTTTATTAAAAAATAATTAAGGCAGGCACTGTAATTTTTCTATGGTTTTGGAGGTGTTAAGATGATTTAGTAGACGAAAAGATCGTCTACAGATATCCTTTTAATTTTATCTGTCTTCGTCACACAACAGGCAAAATTTATGCTTAATATATGAACACAGTAATATTTCGTTTTTGGTCCCTCGAACTGAAAGAAATCTGCATCACTCCCAACACATAAAAGAAGAATAAAATGCAAGGTAGATACATCTTACTTTCAGTTCTGGAGTGGAAGAATTAATGTTAACCCTGCAGTTTCGGATAGGTTAATATAATATTTTGAATGTGTCTTTTTCTTTCTTTTACAGTGTCTGTGTAATATGTAGTCACTATTTACCTGTTCATTGAACCTCAAAGGGCAAGTTTATATAGGGCTTTGGGAGTGTATGTTAAAAGTTCAGACTAGATTATATCCAGAATTATGCCTACTTGGTTGTCATTATTTCTTCCTTCTCTTCTTCCGACCTCGGAGTAGCATCTTCACAGACAGCCCCTTAGTGTCACCAGAAGTCGTTGATCACCAGTTTGAGAGGGCATTCCGGGGGAGAGACTTATTCGCTTTGCAAGAAAGCCAGCACCAAATTCCGAACCGCCTGTTGAATTTACGAATTTATGTTACGAATTCTGTTCATAATTGTTGCCGTTGCCATCTGTATTGTTTCTCAAATTTTCAACAGCCATGAATATATGAAAATCGTCTGTTTATTGCCTTCATTTCTCACTCTGTACTGCTGAAACGTTATGATACTCTTTTACTTTTGTATCTTTGTTCTGTGCCAAAGAAAGAATATTTAAAATGACTTTTGCAGTGCTTAAGCGTTATCATCCTAAGCACTTGTGATAATATAAATACACACTTTTTTAAAATAAACTTAAATGCACTTGGCTGCAAGTTTTATTCAACTCCAAAATTGCTTAGCCCGTTGAGCCACTGTCGTAGAGCACCACTCCACAACCAGTGTGTGTGTTTTAAATGAATGTTGTCCTATTCAATAAATAGGATCTGTGGTTACTCTGCCCCAATAAAATGTATGAAAATAGCCCCGGCTGATACTTTTCCACGCATACTAAATAGGTGTTTCTGGGGGTGGAGTTGGGGGTGGAATCGGGGGTTGCATACATTTTGAACGTATGCATGTAAATTCACACGCACATAGTTACATTTGCTCTTGCGCATGTGTAACTTTGTGCATCTGCGCTGTGCAGGGGACCCTGCACACTCCTAAATTTTGAAAGTGGAGTCATGTGCATAAATCCAACTTGATATTTCTCCCTAAAGCCTGTGGGTAAAAACTACTCACAGGAAAATTACCTTTATTATTACTGTAAACACGTTTTCTACTTGTGAATATATCATTTATTATTTTCTTTGTAATTAAAAAGGAAGAAAGCACTGGCTTGCTTTAGAAATAAAATTAAAGTGTGGCTATGCTATAAACATTTTATTAAATGCCAAGCTGCATGAATGCAGGTATTGAACAGATAGAAATAAAACTCTAAGGGACTGTTTACAAAGTGTTAGTGACAGGAATGAAGGCTTAGCATGGGCACTGATACTGAATACATAAGTGGGGGTGGGGCATGGGGGTGGTGTCAGTTTACAAAAAAATGCTCAGTCAGTAAATTAGGTCCCAAAATTTTAGAAACCCCTAAATTTAGGTGGATTTTCAGCTGAATTTAGGGACCTAGGTTTTCAGCTGAAAATTCACCTCACTTTAGACCTGCAATTGATTTTGCCAAGATGTAGGTTTCTTTCGTAGATGTCTAATGCTGAACATCAATATTAAGCACCCAACATTTTTTCCCCACCCTAACTCTACTCTCATAGCCACCCACTTTTAGTAATCTAAATGTAGGTCCCTAATGAAAATAGATTCCCTGAACTTTGGTGCTCACCTTCATTCAATTTTCTAAAGGGCAGATTTAGATGCCTAACTCTCAAAGTTTTGCTCTTAAATGCTTTGAAAATGCTAATGTCATTTGTGCTAGAAATAGATGGTAATTTGGAGTCAAGGGTAATAATTCTGCTGGTACTGCTTAAATTCTATGCAACTTCATTTCCAAATGAAATGAAGACACACAAAATTGTAGGAGGTAATTTTCAAATAGGCTGCATAGTTGTATATACTTTAAATGCATGTGGATGTATTTAAAGTATATACTTTATGCTAATTTTCAAAGAGAGATATCCATATAATAATCTGGCTGAGCATTTTGTACCCACTCTCCAATGTAAGTGACTGTGAGGGGTAAAATAGCATGCAAATTTGTGAAATTATCATGTACATGGATTACTTTCCTCCCCTGACCTACACATGCCATTGGAAATATAAATATAAATAATAAGTAAGTAAGCAAATAAATAAATAAATAAATAAATAAATGAGCATACTGTTACCCAGGCTGAGGAAGGCAGTTTTTGGCTACGCATTTTGCCTAGCTAAATAGTTATTTACCTGGGTAAAAGCTTTGAAAATTGTCCTCATAATGTTATGAAAATGAATTGCAAGGGAGGGCAAATGTCCTCTGTTACCTGCCCAAAGCTTTTCGATCTGCAAGGAGTCTATTTACTGAACTATGTTAGTGAAATCGTAGGCCTTAACGCATGTTAAAACAGCATTAGCACATGTTTAAAGCACTAATGAAATTTAGTAAATTGAATTTTAGCATTAATGCATACTAAATACAGAGTCCCATGCTAAAATGCAAATGAGCCTATTACCTTGCAAAATCATGCTAATGAGCTCATTGGCATGTTAATACAGCTTGCAGGAGTTACTTTAATGCTACCACGAGCAAAAGTTAACTACAGCTCAAGAGCTATAGAGATCTTTCATGGACCAAGCATTGCATGCTAACACTGGCCAATGCTTAACTCCAATCTCCCTGGACTTTGTGAAAGCTTGAAGAAGCCTGGAGCCCTGACTTAGAAACACCCCACATCAATACCCCTTCCAAAAAGACTTGCAGTCCACCTGCCCAGCATCCCACCTCCAAAATTATAAATGCATTAGCCCTGGCCTGGTTAAAAACCACGCCCCCATCCAAAATCAATACTCTCTCACTCCCGTGGACCCCTCCTTATCATTAGGAGGAGGGCTGGATTTAGGCATAGGTAACAGGCAGCTGCCTAGGGCACCATATTTTGAAGGTAACAAAGAGGAGCCTGCTTCTGCTGATTTTAGAGCCATGTGCTGGCACAGTTTAAAAGGTACACTGCCATGACGTTCTACTTATGGGCGCAAAAATCTTAAATCTGGCCCTGATTAGTAATTCCTGGATCTTTAATGGGGCAGGAATGGTTTCCAGTTGCTCCTGCTCTGCTGGCACTATCATCCAAAATGGCATCAGTTAACCTGAGGATCCTCTTTGACCCTTCTGTGTGGGGGCAAAAGGAATCCTTGGGTCAGCAGACCCTATTTTGGTTGATGGTGCTGGGGAAGAAATGACTGTAGATTACTTCTGTCCTAGGAACTCCTGATGGTAAGGGAAGGTCCAGGAGAGGGGAAGGGGCTTGGAAGAGAATTTTGGGTGGAGGCATGGTTTTGAACTAGGGAGCAGGGTTTACACATTTATCTTTGTATAGAGGACTGCGGGGCAGGAGGAAGCCAGGGCCTTTTCGGGAGAGGGATTTGGTGGGAGGTTGATCAGTGCTGTGGGGGCTTGGTATTTCTAAGCTGGGGTTTCAGGCCCTTTTATCATGGGGGTGGAAGGGAGGGAACACTGAGACTGCAGGTTCCTGTGGATAGTAACAATCATGCATTATATCTATATGTTCCCAGCAAGGGGAACAACCCCCTATGGTGGTATTCACTAAACTATAGTCATATAGTACTGTAGTTTAGTGAATATTCTGGGAACCAACCACTAAAACCAAGTTATTTTAATACTATTTAATAAATAGGCCTCCAAATTTACCACTTCTGAAAAGGATGGGTAATTTCGGTTATATTGTTTTTGGGGTTTTTTTTAAGTTTCTCAGCTTTGAACATGTATCATACTGCCATATTGCAAATACTTCCTGTAATAAAGTTTGTGTTCCACAGGAGTACAAAACAATTTAGTCCTAGCATTGCCTAAATAGTGCTGCGCTTTGTAAATGGACCCCTAAGTGCTTTCACTTGGAGAAAAAAACTGAAAAATATATATTTAATCTATATTTCTTTCAATGTGACCATTATGGGGCAGATTTTAAAAGCCCTGCTCGTGTAAATCCGCCCGATTTACGCGAGCAGGGCCTTGCGCGCAGGCGAGCCTATTTTCCATAGGCCTGCCGGCTCGCGCAGAGGCCCGGGACTCGCGTAAGTCCCGGGGTTTTTTGTCGGGGGCGTGTCGGGGGCGGGGCCGATTGACGCAGCGTTTTGGGGGCGGGACGCGGTGTTTCGGGGGCGGGCCCGGGGGCGTGGCCGCCCCTGGGTTGCGTCTCGGCGCGCCAGCGGGCCGCTGGCGCGCATGGATTTACTTCTCCCTCCAGGAGGCGTAAATCCGTGGACAAAGGTAGGGGGGGGGGTTTAGATAGGGCCGGGGGGTGGGTTAGGTAGAGGAAGGGAGGGGAAGGTGAGGGGAGGGCGAAAGAGAGTTCCCTCCGAGGCCGCTCCGATTTCGGAGCGGCCTCGGAGGGAACAGAGGCAGGCTGTGCGGCTCGGCGCGCGCCGGCTGCCCAAAATCGGCAGCCTTGCGCGCGCCGATCCAGGATTTTAAGATACGCACGTATCTTATAAAATCCAGCGTACTTTTGTTTGCGCCTGGTGCGCCAACAAAGTACGCGAACGCGCGTTTTTTAAAATCTACCCCTATGTGTACAGAATGTTACTAAATCATACCTACATATTATCACTGCTAAATTATTTTACTAATTAATATCATATAGGCAATAGCGGAACTCTCTGTCAATTACAAAATTATTTATAGCAGAACGATGAGCCGCAGTTAAAAAAAGGGGCGGGGTGAAATTGTGCAGTCGGCCACATTGTGGTGGTATATTTTTGCTTGCCTCGCTTGTGCTCGGGCTGCACACATGGTGCCATAGGAAAAGGTGGTGTTATTTCCCGCAGTGTTGCCGGCAATAATGTGGAAAACATTATTGCCCGCAGCACTGCTGGGCCAAAACCCCACCCAAACCCTGCCCACACTCCTCTCCTTCCCCTCATTTCAATAATATCACTGCAGTGCAGCCATTTTCACGTGCAGTAGGGTGTTATCACCCTCGATAAGGCCCTAACGCACACAATAAGGCCACATCGTGTTTTGACAAAGGACCCTGTTAGTTTGTCATCATCATCTCTCAAACACACAGCTTATTATTAAGAAATATCTACATAAATTCATATCACATATGTAAATAGATAAAAATAAGCTGTGTGCTGAAAACCATGTGTTTGGCAAGTTTGACAGATGACGACAAACTAAATGATCGACCCTGGTGGATGAATCTTTCATGGGAAATGTTGATCTCATTTTGCCTTTTGAGAGAGTCTATTCAAGATATAGTTTTATAAATGATTTTGTAATCGACACAGAGTTCTTCTATTGCTTATTTATTATTACCGTGTGGTCTCAACTATATTTTAGCCTTGAAATTGAGGATTAATTAATATTTTAAATGAACAATCACGGAAAGGCTATTGTTTAGTTGGGCATATTTTGCTGTTAATTAAAACACAGCAGAGCATATTGGTATGTTGTACATAGAGTTGCCAAATGTCAGTAAAACAAAAAAAATGACATATTAAAAATAATTTCATGCCAATAAAAACATCATGTGTGATGGGGGCCTATGTCTCTGTGCTGTGGGCTCTGAGAAGTTGCAATTTTGGGGAGTCATGACTATGTGTCAGTGCATAAATCTTGGCACAGTAAGCTCAATTATGTACAAAGGGGTGATGGTAAAACGTGCCAGTAAAAATAAAAAGTCAGATTGTCAGTAAAAATCTGGAAGACTGTCAATAAAAATTATTTCCTGACTTAGAAATCCTGGCTGTACACATTAAACTTGTTCCACTCTTGTGTTATGGTCATTCAAAGTGATGATGGAGTTTTTTAAATCCTTGTTTGAGACACTCTACAATACCTAACTTCTCAGAGCCCACAGCACAGAGACATAGGCTGACCAATGGCACCGGTAGCCCCTGTGACAAAGGCTATCGGCGCCGTGATGAAACTAGCACCGAGGGTCTGAGTGAGTTAGCGGACCCCACCGCTGGACCACCAGGGAGTTTTGGTAAGTCTTGGGAGGGGTCAGGAGTGTGTGTGTGTGGGGGGGGGGGGTTTAAATTTTTATTTAGGCCGAATAAAACAGAAATCTGTTTAATACGTGGGGAGTCGCGATGCGTTTCGCCTCCCCACGTATTTAACAGATAGCAAAAAATAAGTTGCGGATTACAAATACATGGAAAACGGATGCACACCTCTAGTGTTTGGTGTGCCCTGCCAAAGAGCTATAGCATAGGGTCCAAAGGTATCTGTGTGTCCAGGATTTTACTGCATGTAGTGTTAACTTGTTGCCAGAAGTGTAGAACAGGTGGGCATGTCCAGAATGCATGCGAGAATGAGCCAGGGTTATGGGCACATTTCTGGCAGAGTGGAGATTCGACCAATTTAGCCTTGAAGACCCTTTGGGGAGAGAGATAAAATTGTCTCTCGCGGTACAGCACATTTTCAGACACTAGCGGGATATATGAAAAACACTGGGAGAAATCCTGATACGTGAGATTGAATGCTGACCATTTTTGCCATTTTTGATGCAGCAATTGTAAATCTCCTGGGATTAACGAGTCTCTGATCTCCTTGGAAAACTGGGCTATAGATGGGGCATATTTCGTGTGTTCAAGCATAATGCGCCTTAAGAGCATGTTTTGGGGGGTGCCCTTAAAACTTTGTAAGATGAATATATAAAGTGGCGTAGCTATGGGTAAGCATAATGATCAGATAACGATATTTGAAACTGTTGTTGAATCTCGGCAAAGCTAAGAAGTTGGGTGGAGGAATGTGAGAATAATTGGTGTACAAACTTTAAACTGCACTCTCGCCAGAAGTGAAGTTTAGAGTTCGTTTGAGCTGGAGCAAAAAGACCATTATTTCATATACTCAGTAAAGGTGTTAAACGCGAGGGGAGTTTGAGGATTTGACACAGATATAGCCAAGCCTTATGACATGAGCAGACCAAAGTCTGTGAAGAGAGATGGTGTGGAAGACTTGAACTTGGGGCTTGTAATATATATAGTTTAGAGACTAGTCATCTAACCAGCTCTGAAGCAGATGGTTTGGAGTATGATAAGATGTACCAAATATCCAGTCATATAAGAAATGTAGCATGCAGGCTAAATTATAAAAATGTAAATTGGGGCAGTTTATGCCTCTCTTGGAGAGGGGTTGCATCAGGACAGACAAGGATATCCATGCTTTTTTCCCATTCCAGAGGAATTTTTTCATGATGGCTTGTACTGCTCGGTAGTCTTTTTTTAAAAGCCATAGCGGGACCGTTTATAAGGTGTATAGCCACTTGGGAAGGATCATCATCTTGAGAAGCTGAACCCTCCCAAATAAGAACAAGGGTAGCCCCTGCCATTTTGTGAGAAGTTGGGAAGTAGTCTGGATTAGTGGGCGAATATTAGCAACATACAAAGTCGCGACGGTAGATGCTATTTTGATGCCCAATATTTCAGTTCTTTCTTAATTCATTTCAGAGGGAAAGGCCCCTTTCGAGCTGAATGTACCTTTCCCCCTACTTCAAAAGCTTTGGACTTATCTTGATTGACCCATAATCCTGCAAATTTGCCATATTCGCGTTGAAGTGATAACAGAGGTTCAAGAGAGACAATTGGGTTAGTCAAGAAAATTAAGACTTTATCCGCAAAAGCGGCTATTTTGAACGAGCAGTGATTTTTCCAAGGTCCGGTAATCTCGGTCAGATCTATCTTTTGCAATAGGGGGTCAATGGCTAAGATATAGAGTAAAGGAGTGAGGGGATAACCCTGTCGAACCCCCCGTCTTACCTTGACATCCTCCGATCTAAAGCCGTTGGTTATAATGTGGGAGATGGGATTTAGATATAGCAGTGATATGTATTGAATAATGTTTCCCTGGAAACCAAATCTACCAAGAGTTGAGAAGAGATAGGGCCAGGATACCCTACAAAGCCTATGGCAATAGCGGGAATGTTTTGTGTCATGCAGATGGAGATTGCTGTGAGGAGCTTGGCAGTATGGGAGGACGTAGATCTGCCCTTTACAAATCCCACTTGAAAATCTGAAATAAGACGGGGGAGGACAGCACCTATTCTATCAGCCAGCACTTTGGCCAGGATTTTGAGGTCGCAGTTTAGGAGTGATATTAGCCTATAGGAAGCAGGTTGCAATATATCCTTACCTGGTTTGGGGAGCACCGTGATGTATGCCAAATTAAAATTAGAGGGGAAAGAATTTGTCTGTAGGGCTTGTATGTAGAAAGAAGAAAGTGAGCTGCTAATATGGTTTTTTTTAGAATATTATAAAAATCATACGAACAGCCATCGGGGCCTGGTGCTTTTCCGGATTTACTGGAAGATATGACGTTTAGGGCCTCCAAGGTCTGAATTGGCTTATTTAGGAATTGAAGTTGGATCTCAGACATTTTTGGAAGTGGTATGTTCTTGAAAACTGTTCTTCTTCCTGTGGATCCCGAACGACATCATCAGTTTATAAGGTTTCATAAAAGCCCCAGAACACTTCACAGATGTCTTTCCGCTTGGTAACTATGTCGCCTTGTGATGTTTTCATGCGGTAAATAACCGTTTTCCCGTGGTATACCCGTACTAAATTGGCCAACTGCTTCCCAGCTTTGTTTCCAAAGCAGAAGAAAATGTGCTCTGCCGTCTGGAGAGAATGTTGTGCCCTCTGGTGGAGTAGAAAATTTAGATTGCTCATAATGTTGAAGTAGGTATGTCTTTTGAGTTCTGATGGTTGAGTTATTAGCGCCTGCTTGGTCCTGCGCAATTGTGAGTCAAGACATAGAATGGAACTGTTGGCTTTCCGTATGCGTGATGTTATATAGGATATTATTTCTCCCTGGAGTACCGCTTTCCGGTTTTCCAGAACAGCTTAGTGTCAGAAGTATGTTGTCTATTGAAAGTCTCGAATTCTTCCCATTTGTTCTGTAAGAAATTCCAGAATTCTGTGTCGTTGCGTAGGTAACTCAGGAATTTCCAGAAGCTTTCCTCTGGTTCTAACACCAAGAACTGTAAATCAATCCAGATAATGGCATGATCCGAGATGATCTGGGGGCCTATGGTAGCATTTGTAAGGTAGGAAAAGTGTTTGCTGGGTATGAGTATATAATCAATATGCGATAGCGAGGCATGGGCTCATGAGAAATGGATGTAACCCCTCTCCTCTGGATGCAGGGTGTACCATGAGTCCAGGAGATCGTATTCCTTGCAAAGAAAGGCTGCACCCCTGTCCCCCGTGATATTGGAAGATGGTGTGTTAGGGCTCCTATTTAGCATGGAGTCATGAGTAAAGTTAAAATCTCCTGTGACTATGAGAAGCCCTCTTGTATGTGCCTGTAATGCCCTTGGAGCGGTCTATGGCTGGGGTAGGCCGCAGAACAGACCAGGCTGGAGAATGGTCTGCTTTTCATCAGTTTATTTTCAAAAGTACATAACAGAAGAGGAGCAAAATAGCTGCTTACCTCAGCAGACTGACAAGCAACGAAAATGTCCAGAACAAACACAGCATTGGATTACAGCTTCCTTCTTCTCCCTGGGGCCTTTCTAACTCTCTCAGGGCCTCAGCTTTGTATCCCTTACCGCAGGGAAACACCCCCACCCGAGGATCCCTTTCCTATCTGTCTTAAGGTGGACCTGGCCAGAAAGCTGGAGCCGGTCCATTAAGGCAGACTGAGGCTTTCTATCTTATATTCTATCACATTCCCTCCCCCTTGCTCAATCTTCCTTAATTGAGTGCCTGCCTGTACAAGGGAGACTTCCCTAGAAAGGAAGTCTGCATTTATATTCGCCTTCCCTGCTCTGTGTCAAACTTAAAGTCAAATGGTTGGAGTGCCAGAAACCATCTCATTACTCGTCCATTGGACTCCATATTCCGAGAGACCCAGACAAGGGGTTGGTGATCTGTAACCAGTGTGAACTGGCAGCCCAGTAGATAATAACGAAAAGCCTCCAAGGCCCATTTGACAGCTAAGGCCTCTTTTTCTATCATTGAATAGTGTCTCTCTTGGGGTAGTAGCTTCCTGCTAATGAAGGCTACTGGATGTTCTTTGTCTTCTTTCTCTTGTGTGAGGACGGCTCCTAGCCCCACCGCTGATGCATCTGTCTGTACTATAAAGGGCATAGTAAAGTCCGGACTTAGCAGAACAGGTTCCGAGCATATGTCTTTCTTTAAACCCTGGAAGGCTTCCTCCGCCTCTGCAGACCATCTAACCTTCTCTGGGGCTTTCTTCTGTAATAGGCATGTGAGGGGCTCCGCTTTTCCGAAAAGTTTGGTATGAACTGTCGATAGTAACCGATGAGACCTAAAAAGGCTCTCTCTGTGGAACCGGACTCAGGTAATTGCTTCTATTTTCCGCGCCTGTGGGTGGACTTTTCCTCTCCCAAGGGAGTATCCCAGATATTGTACTTCTTAACCCCCTAATTTATCTTTCTTGGGATTGGCTGTCAGTCCAGCTTTTTGTAGACTTGTAAGTACTGCCTGTAATTGCCTTAAGTGTGTCTCCCAGTCTCCACTGTAAATGATGATGTCGTCAAGATAGCCCGCTGCATAACCCTGATGTGGGCGTAGCAAGCGGTCTAACAAGCCTGGAAGGTAGCCGGAGCCCCATGAAGTCCGAACGGCAGGACCATAACTGAAGTGTCCTTCCGGTATTGAGAAAGCTGTCTTCTCTTTCGCAGTTGATGCCAGGGGAACTTGCATTCTTTCATCTCAGCTTCTACAACCTGCCTCCTGGCTTTGGGAATACGGTAGGGCTTGTTTAATTATTATTCCTTGGTTTGTAATAATGTCGTGACACGCTAAGTCAGTTCTCCTGGCATAGTCGAGAAGACATCTTTATTCCGAGTCACCAGTTTATCTAGGTCCACTTCTGTGTTGTGGAGTTGGTCCCATATGGGATCATCTGGGGCCCGGAAGTTTGTGAACATCTGGACCAAAGACTTCTTCTTGGACCAGACTGCAAGTCGGAGCAAACCCATTTTTTAGTAGATTCACGTGGAAGATCTGGGCCTTCTTCCATTTGTCGGGTGGGCCACTTTATAATCCACCGGGCCCATCTTTTCCAGTACCTCATACGGACCTTGCCAACAGGACAGCAATTTACTTTCTGAAGTTCTAATGCGTTATCAGGGTCTCGTGAGGTAGGGAGACTCCCACTTCTTGGCTGATATAGCGGCTTAGGGTTCTGCCCCCTCGATTCTCTCCTTCCTTTCTCCAAGCCCTTTACGTGGGAATTCTTCTCTGCTGGAGTAGGCCCACAGCCTGTGTCTACAGCATCCGAATTATGCTCTACTAGGGAAACCACATCCTTCAGGGTCTGACTCCATACCCATTCACGCACTCGGGAGGGGAGAATGTCCACAAACTGTTCTGCCACAACAGCCTATGCAACTTCCACTCCCCTTTTATTATCGGGTTCTAGCCACTGCCAGCACTGTTCCTTTAAATTCTGAGCCAGAACCGGGGTCTCCCTCCTGGTGTAAAGGTTAAGCCCCGGAAACCTTTCTGATAAGACTCTTTAGACATTCCCAGTCTATCAAGTATGGCAGCCTTGGCCTCCTGATAGTCTTGGGCTTGCTGGTTGTTAAGGGCCCGGTATGCGGCCTGGGCCTCACCGGTTAAATGTGGGGCCACTGTCATGGCCCACTGGGACCTAGGCCAGGCCATGGCCTCCGCTACCCTCTCAAAGGGGACCAGGAATGCTTCCGGGTCATCTTGGGGTCCCATCTTTGTCAGCCAGATTTCCAGTGTTGGTGGGGGTGGACTCTGTTCCATTCCGGTGTGTACCCCAGCGGTCTCTGGCGCTGGTGTCCTTCATAGTAATTGGCTGTTAAGCTGTGCTTGGGCTTCCAGGTGTTGCTACAATTGTTGCAGTAGCTGTTGGTGCTGCGCATACTGGATCTGAGTGGCTGCCCGGAGCTGTTGCTGTCCCTCCACCAGGGTTTGCAGTAACTGTTCCATTTCTCTGGGAGGTTCCTGCCAAGGCTATTCTGAGCTCCTGCTCCTTCAAGGCTGGAAACCTTTCCCCTTCTTTCAGAAAATAACCAAAGTAAAAGAAAAGCCTGCTTCTCCAGCTCTGACTCAATTCTTCTGTTCCCCTCCCTCCGGCGGAGCTTCTTTCCTAGCCGGTACCAATAAACAACAACAACAAAAAATCATGTGTGGCTGCCGTTGCAGCCAGGCCCCCCCCAAAAAAATGTTTTGTTTTTTTTTCTAGTGTGGGTCCCTGTCTGTGCAGATGCTTAGAACAGGTAATCCCGCTTCTGCCACCATATGTGATGCCCTTGGAGCGGTCTATGGCTGGGGTAGGCCCCAGAACAGACCAGGCTGGAGAATGGTCTGCTTTTCATCAGTTTATTTTCAAAAGTACATAACACCAGAGGAGCAAAATGGCTGCTTACCTCAGCAGATTGACAAGCAACGAAAATGTCCAGAACAAACACAGCATTGGATTACAGCTTCCTTCTTCTCCCTAGGACCTCTCTAACTCTCTCAGGGTCTCACCTTTGTATCTCTTACCTCAGGGAAACACCCCCACCCGAGGATCCCTTTCCTGTCTGTCTTAAGGTGGACCAGGCCAGATAGCTGGAGTCTGTCCATTAAGGCAGTCTGGGGATTTCTATCAAATACTCTAGCACAGTGCTACTAATTGGTTAAGAATGTACACAAAGAAAGAGTGGGTGTATTTGTTGGGTGCATATAAATTACATATGGTAATCTCACGGCCATTTAGGGTGCCCATCACCATCACAAATCGCCCATCTTCATCGTGGATGGTATTAGGGAGTTGGAAGTCGGACAATTTGTGAATCAGGATTGCCACTCCTGCCCTCTTCTGTGCCGCTGTGAAATGACAAGCACCTACCCAGCCTCCCATCAATTTCTGACTTTCATGGGAGGTCAGATGGGTTTCTTGTAGGCAAGCTATGGTGGGTGTACATTTTTGCAGTTGGGATAAGACCTTTTTCCATTTGACAGGGGAACTTAACCCATTGACATTCCAAGATATCACTCTTACAGGATCCCCCATTTTTGAAATGTCAGCATATGTAAAGTTGGTCGGATTCCGGCTATCAGTACTAGTTGCCCAACGTGAACTCTGGGGTCAATTCCATCTACCCTCTCAGAAGTTTTAATTAGAGGAAAAAATTGTCGTGCAAATCTCCCCTTCATCGCTTCATGGGCTATCATCAGCTCAGATGTTTATATCCCCTCCCCTTGTCTCGAAGCTGCAGAGATGACATTGACCCTTAGACCAGTACCCCCCCCAACCTAAAATCATCAGCCTTCCTAAAACTCTCAAGTATAAACAACCCCGTCTGTCCCCCTTACACTTACCTATCCCTCCCATCCCCCCGCCCCCTGTCCCTCCCCCTTAAACCATTTAGAGAAAAGGTAACCCCTATAAAACTGGGGTACGGGTCACGTAGTTGATGTGTGTGGGTGCCACACTCCCCAAGCAGAAAAGATATAAGAGAGAGTAAAAGAAGAAAGAAGGAACCGAGAATGTGAGGATCCAGGAGGACCCCTAAATCTGAAAATATAGAAGAGAGAAAGAAGAAGAAAAAAGAAACAGAAGAAGTAATAAAAATATGTTTGCATGGAATTTTAAAAAATAAGAATAAGAAATAAGAATAAGAAATGGGTGGGCAATAAAGCTTGCTGTCCAGCTGGCGCCACATAGAGGGTCTCTGGCTTGGTAAGCACTGTCCGGGCGGTGTCCAGTCTTCTCGGAGAGCCGCAGAAACATACAATCCATAAAGAGTGAAGAAGTTAACAAGTTAGAACCAACGCCAGATCTGTAGTTTTTAACTTTGGGAATCCAACAACTGGCATGTGAGTCAGGTGTGTCCTATGCATGTCCTTGATAAACAAATTTTATTTATTTGCTTTTATATACCGACATTTGATCGAGATATCACATCGGTTTTCATATAACTGAACAAATAAGTCAAGATCTGCTTATATTACATTGTAATATTGTAACAAGGTAACTTGTATAAAAGATGGAGAGAAACATTTATATTATAACATTATATTCTTCCGAATCCAATAAACTTTGTTAAACTAATGGCTCACTTCCTCAAATTAACAACACAATACTAATCAAAAAATTCTTGAGGATAACTGCAAAACAGCAGATTACTGTATTTTTTATTCTTTAATTAAATTATTCAAAAAAAGCTTACTGGAAATGGTATCAGATTATTAAGTGCTCCCAGTCTCATGGGCTCTTGCCCTTACAGGGCTACAACCCCTCTCATGTATAGGCACTGTTTGATTACGTCACCTACCATTTCCATGTAAGGTTTTGTGATTTTCTAATTTTTTACTTTTTTTGCTGTGAAAAAAATCCACCAAAAACTCCCATTAAAATTATTCCAATTAAAAACTCACACCGTACCCTATTTTTTATCCTGTGTAAAACTTTTTTGTGTGATTATTTATACACTTATCTCTTGCATCCCAAATCGCAATCGCCTTCTTTGCTGTCAGCTGTTGATTCTCCCGCCCGACATTGGCAATGTTTCGGCGCAATTACTGTGCCTGCTTCAGGGGCATTCAACTAAATACCTACGAAAAAGATATATTTTCAACAAAATTGTTCTGTATTATTTTCAACTTATATGCAACTAACACAATGGTACTCACTGTTCAGCTCAGCGCTATTTCTCCCGACTCCTTACAACCTTCAAATATGGCGCCCAGACGCTCTCCTTGTTCCTCTGCCGGAAGTTAATTTTATATACCCCATCACGGATAATGAAATGACCTATCAGCTTCATTCTACAAATACACCGACCAATCTACTTCTTTGTTGAGTCCTGCCGGGACTACCGTATCTAACTTAAAGATCCATCTTTGTTCATGCTGTAATAGGCAGAGATTTAAATCACCTCCTCACTCATCCTGCTGCAAACCTTTAAACGAGGTACTAACATTAAAGATCGGGTGGTGAGATCACACTTTAAGGCATCATTCACAAGAATTACAGAAGGGGAGGGACATTCCCCATGTGGGTCTTGTATGATGTGCCCATTAGCTCACTCAAATGTTAACATACCCTTGGAGAAATTAAGTAGATTTAAACCCATAGTAAAATCATCTTGTAATTCAAGTAATGTTGTTTATGTGATATGGTGCCCTTGTGGGTTACTATATATAGGAAAAACAACGAGGCCATTAAAAACCCGTTTGATAGAACACAAGAGTGCATTGAAATGCAATAAACTAGAAGCCCCACTGGTACAACACTGTTTGGAACAATCTCATAACTTTTACAGCCTACGATGTACGCTGTTAGAAATATTGGAGCAGGATGAGTGAGGAGGTGATTTAAATCTCTGCCTATTACAGCATGAACAAAGATGGATCTTTAAGTTAGATACGGTAGTCCTGGCAGGACTCAACAAAGAAGTAGATTGGTCGGTGTATTTGTAGAATGAAGCTGATAGGTCATTTCATTATCCGTGATGGGGTATATAAAATTAACTTCCGGCAGAGGAACAAGGAGAGCGTCTGGGCGCCATATTTGAAGGTTGTAAGGAGTCGGGAGAAATAGCGCTGAGCTGAACAGTGAGTACCATTGTGTTAGTTGCATATAAGTTGAAAATAATACAGAACAATTTTGTTGAAAATATATCTTTTTCGTAGGTATTTAGTTGAATGCCCCTGAAGCAGGCGCAGTAATTGCGCCGAAACATTGCCATTGTCGGGCGGGAGAATCAACAGCTGACAGCAAAGAAGGCAATTGCGATTTGGGACGCAAGAGATAAATGTATAAATAATCACACAAAAAAGTTTTACACAGGATAAAAAATAGAGTACGGTTTTTAATTGGAATAATTTTAATGGGAGTTTTTGGTGGATTTTTTTCACAGCAAAAAAAGTAAAAAATTATAAAATCACAAAACCTTACATGGAAATGGTAGGTGACGTAATCAAACAGTGCCTATACATGAGAGGGGTTGTAGCCCTGTAAGGGCAAGAGCCCATGAGACTGGGAGCACTTAATAATCTGATACCATTTCCAGTAAGCTTTTTTTGAATAATTTAGTTAAAGAATAAAAAATACAGTAATCTGCTGTTTTGCAGTTATCCTCAAAACTTTTTGATTGGTATTGTATTATAACATTATAACATTTTAACTTAGGAAGATAGGTTATAGATTACGATCTAAATGGGGTCTTAGGGTGGTTAGCAGGGGGTGGAGTTATGGGGATGCTTTAAGGTGTGGTGGGGGGGGGGGGGGGGAGGAGGGAAGGGGGTCTGGGAGTGACTATTGACAATGAACTCAAACTCAAACACCACATATCCAACATGATCAAAGATGGAATCTTCAAACTGCAAACACTAAAAAAGCTCAAACCCCTTCTTCACGCTCAAGACTTTCGAACAGTACTACAAACAATAATCTTTTCAAAACTCGACTACTGCAACACCATACTCCTTGGCCTCCCCGATACCACCATCAGACCTCTTCAGGTACTACAAAATGCCGCTGCCAGGTCCATCACAAATATAAAAAAATGCAACCACATCACACCCACACTAAAAGAACTTCACTGGCTTCCCATCAACCAAAGAATTCAATACAAAACCCTTACCCTCATCTACAAAAAAATAAACAACAACGAGATGAACTGGTTAAATACAGCCATACTCCCATACTCCACACAAAGAAAACTCAGATCCTCAGACTCTGGCCTCCTCACCATCTCCAACTCCAAAACAGCACACCTCACATCAACCCGCAAACGTGCCATATCCGTAGCGGGCCCCACACTTTGGAACTCCCTCCCGCCCCTACTCAGAAATTAACCTTCCACTCAAGTATTCAAAAAACAACTCAAAACCTGGATTTTCAGAAAAGCCTTCCCGCCAGATACTTAGCAACCCCGGGCTCACCCCTGCCATGAAAACGAATTCCTAACTGCCGTCTCCTTACCCGAAACCCACCCTTCACCCCCCCCCCATCTATAGGACTACTCCTAGAAATGCAACCTCTCAATATGGCCCTCCTGAATCTGCAAGCTCCATGTGGTAGGTTGGCATCCGCGGTGCTGTGGATTTGGAAAGCCGCTCAAGCAACCAAGAAAAAAACATCACTGCCGCTTCCTAGGATTCCTTCAACGGAATGTCGAGTCAAAGTTTTTTGCCTCATCCACTGAGTCAAAAATGTTTACTGTGTCTTCATGCCAGATTTTCAGTTTTGCTGGGAACTGGAGAGAGAATTTTACCCTCTTTGCAAACAAGGTTGATCAGACTGGGGAGAAGCCTCGCCGCAGGGCCAGTACCCGGGCTGAGTAGTCTTGAAAGATCTGCACTTTATGGGATTCATAAGAGAGATCTGTGGTTTTGCAGTAGGCCTGCAATATGAGTTGCTTGTGGGCAAAATTTAGCAACTTAGCTATTACCACCCTTGGTCGGGGATCCCGGTCCTTCACAGGGCCTAAACGATGGGCTCTTTCAATTCGGAGGGAGGCTTGTAGCTCAGGCAGATTCAGTGCTGCTGGTATCCATGATTCCAGAAGAGAACCCAGGTTTCTGTCTGCTACTGTTTCTGGTATGCCTGTGAAGCGCAAATTTGATCTTCTAGCCCTGTTTTCCAGGTCATCCAGTTTAGCAGCTTGGGCCTCTACCATTTTTTCCAGTGCTGCGATCCGCATGGTTGTGGCAAGGTAGTCATCTTCCAGCATTCCCACTCATCCCCCTATCTGCTCAAATCGTGGATATAGGTCGGTTAGTGCAGATCTTACCTCCGTTATTTGTGTGGAGATAATCGCCAGTTTTGAGTCCAGAGCGGTTAATATTACAGTCTTAAGATCCTCTGCCACCGCATTTTGCATACTGCCATTGTGTCCTGACTCTGGAGGCGCCGCCATCTTGGTCTCAGAGGGTTGGGGCTTTTCTTGCTCTTTTTTTCCTGTTTTTGTGGCAGGCCCGAGGGAGATTTATTAATGTAGGTGGCGATCGACATAGATGTCTCTGGGGGCCCAAAATTCAAAAAATAGAACCAGTCTAGCACAGAAGAGAGGCTGAAAGGGGAGTGTGGAACCTGGAGCTCTGCGAGACGCGTCCGCTCCGACTCACCGCATCACTTGACCTCCTGAATAAGTCTTTATATTCACTGCTCCTTTTTTGGGACCACCGCCAGAGACGATAACACCATTTCATGGAAAGGAGGGGTGGAGAAAGGACTTGCCATTCTGCCCAAAGCGAGCTCCACATTTAATTTGTCTTGCATGATCTCGGCGTGATTTATCGTAGAGGGGGCATTGTTAGCCACAGAGTTGCAAATACGGCCTTGGTAAGGGATTCTAAATTTATTCTGGAAGTCCTGCTCAATCCTTATCACCTCATCTCGTCTGGGGTATAGGGAAATCCAGTCCAGCATTCGGTCCAGTCTGATTGGTGAGGGAGCTTTCTGAAATCCCTGAACATCATTGCCCCATGACAGAACTTCCGCTCACTACTTTTCTGGTGCACTTAGTTGCCAGATGGGGGGCTGTGCAAATCAAGCAAACATGCTTGAACCTGAATCCATGAAGGAGCAAGATGACTTGTTAAAGCGCAGTAAGTATTGCTCGGAGTATTTGCAGACCTGATTGGGGCCGCTGTTGAGGTGGCAGGTTTCTTTGATCCCGGCCACCAGCGTCAACCGACTTACTTGTCATTTGCTTCAACCAGAGACTTACATCCTGAGTCCCCCAGGACATGAATCAATTTTCCTCCATCGAGTCTGGAAAGTACTCATCATAATTCAGCCAGGCCAGCTTGGAGAAGAGACAGCTGAGGGGGGATATGATAGAGATGTTTAAAATTATGAGAGGTCTAGAACGGGTAGATGTGAATCGGTTATTTACTCTTTCGGATAATAGAAAGACTAGGGGTCACTCCATGAAGTTAGCATGGGGCACATTTAAAACTAATCGGAGAAAGTTCTTTTTTACTCAACGCACAATTAAACTCTGGAATTTGTTGCTAGAGGATGTGGTTAGTGCAGTTAGTGTAGCTTTGTTTAAAAAAGGATTGGATAAGTTCTTGGAGGAGAAGTCCATTACCTGCTATTAAGTTCACTTAGAGAATAGCCACTGCCATTAGCAATGGTAACATGGAATAGACTTAGTTTTTGGGTACTTGCCAGGTTCTTATGGCCTGGATTGGCCACTGTTGGAAACAGGATGCTGGGCTTGATGGACCCTTGGTCTGACCCAGTATGGCATTTTCTTATGTTCTTATGTATTCCCAGTATGCAACCAAAATGGTGTCAGGTAACTGAGCATGGGGCCACATTGTGATGGATCATCCAGGGTTACAACACTCATCATTCTCAGAAAAGTTTGCACCCAATTTTTAGAGTTCTGTGGAACCTTTGTGTCATTTCCTGGTGAAAGATCATCATTCTTGGCCTTTCTCTTGTCGCTTGGCCTCTGCCTTACTCCATAAGCCGGAAAATGTCAATGTATCGCCGTTTGCTTATCTTTCTGCACAGTGACATGAGCACGCTCTTTCACAACTGGGATAGACTCGTCAGCGCCAGAGAGCCTCTAGCCGCCTCTTCCTGGGATGTACACGGCTTTGCTGCGATGTCCTCATCCGAACTCTCGGAATCGAAAGTTGTACTAGAACTACTGGAGCTGGATCTGTCTCTGTGCATCCATTTCCCCTTTCTCTTTTTCTTTGCTAGTTGTGCCACTGCCCTCCCAACCCCAGGAGACAGTGAAGAAGAGCCCGCCACCACCCCCCGACAACTCACCCTTTGGTTGCTCTCGACTCTGCTCTGCAGCTTCTGCCTCTAAAGGGGCTGTCCTTGTCATACTCTGGATGTCATCTGGACCTTCACACGGGGTGTTGATAGAGGTGGTACTTTCTTGGCGCTGTACCTCTTGTTCTGTATGCTGATTGATGCTAACTTTGCATGACATTAGAAAAAAGCGATGTCTGCGCGCACAGCCCAGCCCCAGGACACTTGCGGGCTCCGGGCATTTTGGCGCGGGTCCACACATTTCCAAATGGAAAAAGATCATTAATGGAGTGCCACAGGGATCTGTATCAGAACCTGTGCTTTTTAACATAGAAAAAATTATATCCAAAAGAAGTCAATGATGCACGAAACAAATTAGACCATCTTATATTATTTCAAAACCTCCATTCACCATGCAGTATTAATAAAGACCTTCATGACATCTGTGTTGAGGAATTGCTCATGACTTCCACCTGCTACACAGAGACTGGGGTTTCACTTTTAAGATATCTCTAATAGAAAATCTCCGTTGCAATTGGGGTGATTAAGAAGAATGCCCTCTTTTCTGCCAGGGCACCTCATCAGGACTAATAGGAAATATCCACCCCAACAGACCCTCGGAGGTAGAGGGGAAAAGCAGAGTTAAATAAATGAAAAATGAGGAATTACCTTTTTATTTTTTTTTATATATTTAATACACAACATTTGTTTTCATTCAAAGCACTCAAAGAAAAATTATTGAAAATCATTGTTATTCCTAACTCTATTACAGATTCAGGACTAATATCCAGCTTCAGCAATCTCACAAAGTTCTATCACATAAGTATTTCACAATATTAATCTTATACTTATTTTTAAAACTCGCAAAACTGTACTATATAAACTCCATATTTTCTATAAGAACTGAGTCTTTGTGTCTATTTCTTGTGTATTTCAGATGCTCCAAGAAAAAAAAACCTCAAGGCTTACTGTTCCAGAACTGCAGGTAAGTAGTAAATATACTCCTTATTGTATATCTTTTCTTTTCTGTTGTCTATCTCTGTATTTTTTAAAATATTTTCTTTTCTTCTCTCAGTTTTTGTTATTGTTATTGTCTCTATGAATGATGCTGGTGTGTGCCCACACTTAACCGCGTGATGTTCTGTGTTCCTCTATTTTCTTCTTCTTTTCTTTTGTCTTCTATCTTCTCCCTACTACCTATGGGCCGGATTTTAAAAGCTCTATGTGCATAGAGTGCCTTACGCGTGCCGGGCCTATTTTATAAAGGCCCGGCGACGCGCATAAAGCCCTGGGACGCGTCTAAGTCCCGGGGCTTGCAAAAAGGAGTGGTCTGGGGACGGGGCAGGGGCAAGGCGGGGACGGGGTCAGAGGCCTCCTACACAGTGGCCCTTTGCTGCTGTGTTGGAGGATTGCGTGCCGGCAGGCTGCCAGCAGGTGCAAAAGGTTTGATAAAAATTTTTGGGGGGTTAGAGTAGGGCTAGGGGGGGGGGAAAGGTTAGGGGAAGGGGTGGGAAGGTTAGGTTAGGGGGAAGGGAAGTTCCCTTCCAGGCCACCTCGATTTCAGTGCGGCCTGGGAGGGAACAGGGGAAGCCCCCGGGCGTCGGCGTGTGCAAGGTGCACTAGGGTGCACCCCCTGGCGCGTGCCGACCCCTGATTTTATAACTTGCCTGCACGTGCAAGTTATAAAATTGGGCGTACATGTGTGTACGCGCTAGGTAGAGTGAGCACATGTACGCCCGTGCGCAGGTCTTAAAATCTACCCCTATGTCTTTAAATACCACAAGAGAAAACTATCTCCCTTCACCAACCATCTTCCACCAGCTATTGTATGACATGTACCCTAGGTGTTTGACCTCGTTGGCTTATTGTTCAACTGTGACTAACTAGTATGAAAATAAAAAAAATAATTAGTAATGCCCTATCTATAGGAAAAGACCAGGGAATTGTTTTGCCAGACTTTCCTCATGTGCTCTTTATAATAATAATTATTTTTTTTGTATGCTCAAGTACCCTCTATGGCATTTAGGCTTGAGCAAGGCAATAATGTTCTCTCTTTCTTATTTGCTTCGGCAACCTCTCACAGGCAGATTTCGCTGGTAATAGGCATATCACCCTCTTTGAATTCTGAGGGTGTAGCTACATAGTGTACAGAGTGTGACTCACTATTCTTGGTATTTATTATTATTTTTTTTTTATACCAAGTATTTTTACTAGATATTGTCAGTCACCTTATCATTTCAGACACTCTTTACTTTACAAAAGCTGTCTCTAAATACCGTGTGACAGCTTGAATATTATTTTTTTACTCAACTCAGTCTTCCGCCTTACCTTGCTTGGATCCAATATTTAGACTAACTCCCTCATACCATTCATTCATGCCTATCATATACATTCTGCTGTTCTTTTCCTTAAAATTGTGATTTTTTTTTTTTTTTTTACTTTCTGGAGGCCTTTAGGTCAGAGCACCCAGACAGTGCTTCTGCTCCGTTCAGCTGCAGCCACTGGTCTCCTTGAATTCTAAACTGCTCTTTCCTTTTCTGTATTCTCTGAATCATTACTCAGTGACTTCACTAAGTGTTATTTTTTTTATTAGACTGAATGATATTAGTTACGCTGGTGTTTATTTGCATTTCTGTTACTCTATATTTATTATGAGAGCTATTAGGAATTTTCTTGTATTTTACTTTTTCTTTCATGCCGTTTACTTTTTAAAGCTATATTTGTGCTTTGACTTGTTCTAGTGGTACTTCGCTGACCAGTTTTCTAGTTGCTAAGAAAGCTATAAGTATATACTCCCTAGATACGGCTGTAGAATTTCTTATTTTGGTTATAGACATCTAAAACCATTTTTCTTAATAGCAAATATATTATTTTGTCCTTATAGAATGTTCACAATCTGTTTTCGGTCTCAAAAGTAATTCCACAGCCAATACATATTTCTCATTCTTATTTAAATTTTTCAAATACTGCTCTCCAAATTTCATCTGAACTGGGGCCCCCAGGATCTCTCATGCCATACATAATCACAATTTCCTGAAGTTTTGATATATTTGAAATGGTTTTACCCCTTAATTAGTGACCTTCTTAAAGGGATCTGGTAATCCTTTCAAAAGTCACTCCAGAGGTCAGTGAGTGGGGTCCTTCAGGTTGTCAGGGTCTCCTCTCCTGGCTACCCCTGCCATTTCACCCAGACTGCTATTATTTTTTTATTATTTTTACTAAATTAAATGCCACCCCCCTTGGAGCGACGAGTGCCCCGCTGACGTCATTTCTTACATCAGTGTAGCGGCCTAACTCATGTAAATGTTTTATCAGGGCCTTCAGAAGGCCCCGACGCCAATTTCCATTTTTTTAATTAATTTATTTTTTTAACAAAATCACGATGGTGATCCACAATGGCAATGAAATCGGAGACTTACTCTATTGCATCAAAGTTGGCGGTGTCGGCAGCGGCAGCAGGCTCAGCACAGGACAGAAGAGGATCAGGCGGCTCAGGCAGTAGCGGCGCAGCTTGATGTGGAAGAAGAACGCCACCAGCAGCGACGGCGATTGTAAACACCTCATCGCTGCTGGCCGACTAATCCTCCCGCACCTTTCTCTCATCTTCACAGCACAGGACCTGGTGCGGCAGAAACAAAGCCTTACTTGGCTGTGTTGCACCACCTCACATCAGGCCCCTTCCCCGGAGCATCCTTCTTCATTAAGGCCTCCAGCCAAGCCAGGGGATGCAAAAATATGCCTCGCCAGCACAGAGGCATAAGCAGCCCCTGCCTCTCAATTTTATTTATTTATTTATTTTTATAAGTGCAGCGGCCATGACAAGGAGAAAAATCAGCGGCATTCACCAGACCCAGGCCTTAAAACAACCACTCAATAAAAAAAACCCAAAAAAACCCCACTCTCCCTTTTGAAGCCCTGCCAAGCCACTCCAGCCTCAGATAAATATTTATTGTATTTATTTATTTATTTACCTTTAATTATATTTATTTATAAGGATACCTATACCTCTATTACAATTTCTTTCAAACAAACCAGGTCATATATAATCATAAGTCCATATATATCCTTACTATTACTACTTCAATGTTTGTTTTTTTAAATGCAGGCAAACACTTCAGTCTTCGTTAAGGCACTCCCATTAAAAGAAAATATGAAAGATAATACTTTCCTTTAGAAGGTACAAATCAATTTGTATCTTCTAAAAAAAAGTATTATTTTTGTCAAGGTTTTCCAAACCTGTCCTGGTGACCCCCAAAGTCAGTCGAGTTTTCAGGATATCCACAATGTACATGCATGAAATGCACATGCCTGGGAATACTCCGGATTTGACATGGGGACTTTGGAATTTTAAAGGAATTTTCGGGTCTCTGTTTCAACACTGCAAAAGTCCAAGTACTGCTGGGGTTCAAGTGCTGTGCAGGCCTAGAAAAGAAAGTCACCTGGGCCTGTGTGGGTGGAGAAGGTGGAGAAGTGTCAGGCGCATGCCAAAATAAGGAGCAGGGGTAGCATCATGTACATCAAGCAGCATCTGAGCATTGTACTGCGCTGGAAGAATGAGCAGGGGGAGCGTTGGGCGCATGGAACAGGAAGGAGGAGGGGGAAGCATTGGCCCACATGGCAGGAAGAAAGAGGAGACCCATTGGCCACATAGGCCTAAAGGACTGCTGCTGCTGCTAGTAGGTTCTGATTGGGAGAGAGGGAGAAGGAAGGCGAGAGAGAGGTGTGAAAAGTGAGCATGTGTGTGTGTGTATATGTGAGTGGACATGTTTCACTGAAGGAGTATGTGAATGAACATGTGTTTGGGAGAATGTGAGGGAGAGAGGGAGTGAGTAAGTAAGAGTGCATGTGTGTGTGTGTATATGTGAGTGGACATGTTTCACTGAAGGAGTATGTGAATGAACATGTGTTTGTGAGAATGTGAGGGAGGGAGGGAGTGAGTGAGTAATAGTGCATGTGTGTGTGTGTATATGTGAGTGGACATGTTTCACTGAAGGAGTATGTGAATGAACATGTGTTTGTGAGAATGTGAGGGAGGGAGGGAGTGAGTGAGTAAGAGTGCATGTGTGTGTGTGTATATGTGAGTGGACATGTTTCACTGAAGGAGTATGTGAATGAACATGTGTTTGTGAGAATGTGAGGGAGGGAGGGAGTGAGTGAGTAAGAGTGCATGTGTGTGTGTGTATATGTGAGTGGTCATGTTTCACTGAAGGAGTATGTGAATGAACATGTGTTTGTGAGAATGGGAGGGAGGGAGTGAGTGAGTAAGAGTGCATGTGTGTGTGTGTATATGTGAGTGGACATGTTTCACTGAAGGAGTATGTGAATGAACATGTGTTTGTGAGAATGTGAGGGAGTGAGTGAGTAAGAGTGCATGTGTGTGTGTGTGTGAAAGAGAGAAGTGGACATGTGTGTGAGTGGGCATGCATGTGTGGAAGAGAGAAGTGAGAGTGCTAATATGTATGAGTGAACATGTGCATGACTAGGTGTATACGTAAACACGTGAATGTGTTAGTGAGTAAGTGTGTGTGTGTGTCTAAGCGAGGAGAAAGGGTGTATGCCATGCCCTGCCCTGTCCTCCTCTCCCATACCTCTCACACTCTTCCTCCCCTCTGCTAATCCACAACAATCTCAGGGTGACTGCAAATCAAAAGTTGCCAGGTATGGAAATACATTTGCATACATTGGAGATCCAGTGTATGCAAATGTATTACACGCATATTCATTGTAGATATACTGAAATCCTGACTGGCTGAGGGGATCCCAGGACAAGTGTTGGAAGCCTTGATCTATGTTCTATTATCCTATTGGTCCTAGGTTCCTATGTATTTGTGTTTGCAGCTGAGTTTTGTTTTCTGATTGGTCCTGTGTTTTGTGTTGGTGCCTAGCCTATCTCTTATGCTTGGATTGGACTACCTAGAGCCCAGCTCCTAAATTTTCCAGTATGTCTGTCCTGCCCTTAACTGGCCTTCTGACTAGTTCATCTGAGGCCTATCCTGGCTTCGCTCGTGCCTTGTTCTTATGTGGCTAACCTGGGATCCTGTCTTTGCCTTGTTCCTTAAGACCTGCCCATTTGAATTATTTTATTGTTTAATTTGCTTTGCCTTATGGACTTGCCATGTCTACTGAAGGTACGGTGTTGCTTTATGAACTTGTTGTGTTGCTAGCTGTGCTGTGAGAGCCTGCTTGCAGGGCCATCTTTGGGGTAGAGGGAAATCAGGGCAATTGACCCAAGCACTGGACACTTTTCACCCGATATCACTTCCTTTTAGTCTTCTATCGCTGGGAGGGCATTTTCGTGGTGGGGCATTACAGAAGTACATTCTGTTGGGACAGGAACATGATGGAGAGGTACCGTGGCATCCATCTCTGCCCCACTCTTCATCCTGAAGGTGACACCTTAACCACTCCCATTCCCATTCCCATTTCTCAGCCTCAGGATAGGCTCCAGGCCAAATCATTCTGGGCCCCTGCAACTCCCATAGGGTCTGCCCTGCCTGACTGCACTAAACAGTATATGCCACTACATTCTGGATCTGTCTCTAGTTTGTGTCAGCTGGTCATGGTACAGCGGTGAGAACAGAATCCCATTCCTCGGCTGCATATGGTCCAGCTGAGAGTTCTGACGCTGGATTTATTCATAGAACTGGCTTTGGATCCAGCTCCCTACATTTAGTGCTTATCATTAACACTTCTGCAGTAAATTGGTTTGGCGGTAAATTTAGTATTTTTTTGTACACCAGCACTAAACATTGCTGCATTCTCCTTCTATAGTGCCCAGCTTTGTAGAAGAGGCCCAGTATGACCGGTTTGCTTCAGCTTTTCAGCAGTAGTCAACCTGGGCTTCAAAACAGCCTGTGCAGGGTACTTTTTTGTTTTTGTAAATTTAATGGGATGTTGTAGGGCAATTTGCTCTTCCCTCACAATTATTTTTCTTACCAGATGGATGCTTAAATCTTTATTTTTGGCTCTCATATACCCAAATAATCCCACTTAATTTCTAAGTAGCTGGGCATCGTTTCCTCCTAGGTATGGAAACTTTGAAACAGCTGTGTGGGCGCATATGCATGCACATATGCTGGCTCGCACCAAAGGACGCAGCCATATTATACCGTAGTCATACAGGTGTATATGCACGGATGGTACAAAATAGGCAGCATGCGCGTACATGTGCACACAATTTTATATGGATGCACACGTGTGTGTAAATACTGCCTCTTTCACATAAGTGGGAGGATTTTAGTAGACACGCATGCTGACACAATTACCAGTTTCCCCAGTTCGTTCCCAGTTCGCCCAGGTAAAGGATAGGACTTCCTAACAGCCCTAGTTAATTAACCTCCCTTTTACCCTGTTAGCTCCTATTCTTAAAACCCTGCTGACTAGCCTAGTTTTTTTTTGTTTTAGGACTTACACGCCATCCATGACAGAAGTAAAGTTACGCAGTAGGCAACCCCAGCACGTGCTTCAGCATGTAAGTATTTACGTTAGGGGTGTGCATTCATTCCCTACAAATTGGGAATCCGCAACGTATAGGGCCCTATTCGTTGAATTCGTGGGGAAGTGAAATGTATCGCGATTCCCCACGAATACAATGAATCTTTGCCGAATTATTCAACCGCCTAAAGGAGCCAATTTAAACAAACCCCCCATCCTCCTGACCCCCCCAAGACTTACCAAAACTCCCTGGTGGTCTGGTGGGGGGTCTGGGAGCCATCCCCTGCACTCACACCCTCGGCTGCCAGTTTAAAAATGGTGCCGATAGCCTTTGACCTACTATGTCACAGGGGCTACCGGTGCCATTGATCAGCTCCTGTCACATGGCCATTGGCGCCATCTTGTGCTCCTACCATGTGACAGGGGCTGACCAAGGGCACCGGTAGCCCCTGTGACATAGTAAGGGCAAAGGCTATCGGCGCCATTTTGATTACTGGCAGCCGACGGCCCGAGTGCAGGAGATTGCTCCCGGACCCCTGCTGGACCACCAGAGACTTTGGAAAGTCTTGGGGGACCCTCCTGACCCCCACAAGACTTGCCAAAAGTCCAGCGGGGGTCTGGGAGTGACCTCCTGCACTCCGGCCGTCAGCTGCCAGCATTCAAAATGGTGCCAATAGCCTTTGCCCTCACTATGTCACAGGGGCAGATTGTCAGCCCCTGTGACATAGTGAGGGCAAAGGCTATCGGCTGCCAGTATTCAAAATGGTGCCGATAGCCTTTGCCCTTACTATGTCACAGGGGCTACCGGTGCCATTGGTCAGCCCCTGTCACATGGTAGGAGCACAAGATGGCGCCAATGGCCATGTGACAGAGGCTGGCCAATGGCATCGGTAGCCCCATGACATAGTAGGTCAAAGGCTATCTGCGCCATTTTGAAACTGGCAGCCGAGGGTATGAGTGCAGGGGATAGCTCCCGGACCCCCGCTGGACCACCAGGGAGTTTTGGTAAGTCTTGGGGGGGTCAGGAAGGTGGGGGGTTGTAGTTAATTTAATTTTAGCGGGGAAACGAATAGGAATTTATGTATAAACATATCGGGGGGCCCCCTTGCCGAATGCAACGTATTTGCCCCCGACGAATATGAATCCCGAATGCAACGTATGGCGTCCCTCTGCACATTCCTAATTTACTTGCTGGTTTCATTTATAAATCCTGGAATACCAACGCCCTGCCCAAACTACACCCATGCCCCACCCTTTTTAAATAAAAGCATTTGGGGGATATGCACGTATGTGGGCACGTTTTAAAATCTGCGTGGCATGTGTCAGCCCGACCTGCGCATATCTCCTGGCTTTGATGCGTGCTGGACTTTTAAAATTCACCCCTAAGTGCGTGACCTTATATTTGTCTGCTTTGAATCACATTTGTCCCCAGTTAATCTATTCCCCTAATCTCCCTTGATCTTTTATCAGCTTGCTCTTTGGTTATTCTGGTGATGACACCTCTACTCACTGTTTTTGGTTCACAATTTAAGCATTCCAATAGACCAGCTTCTTATAAGATTGTCTCCTTTTCCAAAGCTTCCTTACCTCCTTCCATATTTGAGGGTTTTTGACACAGTGCTCTTGTTCCTGTGAATCTGTGCGATTGACGGATGTTTTCTTGCGGCCAATCTATATGTAAGTTTGTAGCAATGTAATTTACAGAGTCTGTGTTTATATGTTGTAGTTCTTGGTCAGTAGGGGATACTAAAACTTCTTGTCAAACAGCAAACACTGATCTTATATATCACAACACTATGCTTAAAGTCTGCCTTTATACAACATCACAGAATAGAAAGATTTAAAAAAAGAAATCATACTTGTAGCTAGCGCCAGCACTCAGCAGTGGTGCTGACATTTGTAATCATATATTATTATTATTCATTTATGTAGTACCACAAGGCATATGCAGATCTGTTCAGACACATATACAAGTCAGTCACGGCTCCATGAAGCTTACAATTTAGTCAAAACACACAGACAATCCAAATAAGAGATTTTGTGAGCTTTGCATGAGGTTCAGTGACTTGATTATTATAGAAACCTTTTTAAAGTGCTTAAAAGCCACAGTATTGGAATAATTCCCAAATTCTGTCTAGGAGCACCAGCTCAAACAGACAAAATAATCACAGAACAAATATTAGAATCAAAATCAATGGATTAATGTCACCCAAAATGATTTCTAGATCCTGATTCAACAATGATCATTGTTTCAAAGAGATACAATCTCCTGCCTCAGGAGTTCACAATCTGGTATTTCATTTAGTCCTTGTCAAAAAATAAAGCAAATGACACCAAAAGGCATTCAGAAGCAGATTTTATATGGTGTATTTATGGACTATCAAGGGATGGGCAATTATGGCCCATGGACCAAACTTGGAACAATGACAGATTTTCTTTTGCCCTCCTCCTCTTAAATTTGCCCCATTATCTCTGGCCCACCGGCTCCTTGCAACGATGTCATCAATAATGACCTTTGAACAGAAACTGTATAAGATGGTATATGCTCAAATTATAACTATACTAAAACACCACTTTAGAACAGCTGAAGATAAATATCTTTGTAAAACTGTGGATACCTCATAAACTTTACATGGGCTAATATTGGAAAGCCTCATGCTCGGGTTTTACAGCATATTGAAGTGCTGCTGTGCATGTCAATCACTATTATCTTTGACTATGCTCCCGCTTTGTAATCATCGGTAACCACTTTGTTTACATTTTTTAAATATTTTTGTTTTTTTTAATTTTTTTCAAGAAGTTATGCAGGCGAAACCGGACACTTGTCTGAGCTTGTTAGGACAGTCTATGTCGATGTCCAAACAAGAATGTCCAGAGGTCACAGGAGGCCAGAACAGAGAGTCCGAGTGGATAGCGAGGATCAAGGCCAGAGTAACAGTTCAGAATGGTCATCTGAAACAAGGGTCAGTACCTGTAGTCCATCCGGAAGTAGTCAGGTCAGGCAGAGGTTGGTTCCAGGCAGCAATCAGTAGTCGTCAGTGGTCAGGCAGAGGTCAGGTCCAGGAAAATCAAGAGTAGTCAGGAGCAAGCAATGGTCAGAACCGTGAGATCAGTCCGAAGGGTACTACCAGGGATGGAGAGACGAAGGAATAGGAGACGCTGGAACAGGAGACACAGGAGACGCTGACACAGGAGATGCTGGAACAGGAGACACATGTCATAATCCACTATGCTGGAGGTGGACCCTTGGCCTGGTGCAGGATTGGTACGGCCCTCCGGTCGGACCCGGAGAGCACCTGCCACCAGGAGGCGGAGCACAGGAGGAGACAGAGGCTAGCTGGAGTTTCACCAATAGGAAGCCAGGGTTCCCTCAGGTTGAGCACTTGGTTACCCGGGCCATCTGGTCTTAGGTGGGCCTGGATTGCCCTTCCGGAGGAAGTGGTGAAGACCAGAACTGTGAAGGACTTCAAAGGGGCGTGGGATAAACACTGTTGATCCATAAAGTCTAGAGGACGTGAATGAAGAGTGGGTGGCTCACGGGAATGACGGCTACTACCTGGAGATAATACCCTTATTCAATAAACATACACATGGTTAATGTGATTCCAACATTGCTCTAAGCTTTAACGGCAAGAGGAAATGTGGAAAAAAGGATTTGCATTCACAAAAAAGTGGGGAGTAGCTTGCTTGTTACGGCGGTTACTACCTCAAACCAAATAAGCCTGATACTTCACTTTCAATGCATATCCAGCATAGCTCTCTGCTTCAACGGCAGGGGACAAAGACTGATACTTCACGCATATCCAGCATAGTTCTCTGCTTCAACGGCAGGGGAGAAAGTCTGATACTTCATGCATATCCAGCATAGCTCTCTGCTTCAACGGCAGGGGAGAAAGTCTGATACTTCACTTTCAATGCATATCCAGCATAACTCTCTGCTTCAATGGCAGGGGGAATGAAGAAAAGTGGATCTATATACAGACAACACCCAACAAGGACTGAATTACATAGTCTGGGTAAACAAGCATGGGTGTAGCTTGTTTATTGTGGCGGTTACTACCCCTAACTAATTAAGCTAGATATTTCACTTAGATGCAGTTCCAACACTGCTCTCTACATTAATGGTGGGGGTGGAAGGGAAATAGAACCAAAAGGGCACTAATAGCCAAGAGTAACAGATAAGTATGAGAAAAAAAAAAGTGCGAAACTTGCTGGGCAGACAGGATGGGCCATTTGGTCTTCTTCTGCCGTCATTTCTATGTTTCTATGTTATGATGGGAGGAGCAATCAGATAGGCATAGCAATCTGATGTATTCCGTAGGTGGAGTAGCAATCTGTTGTCAGTCGAAGTGGGGTCCATGGCCCTGGAGCCAAGGAAGTCCTAGGATTATCGGATGCGTAGAACACTTTAAAACATACAGGGAGATCTCTTCTTCATGAAGGGTTCCCATGGAGAGGCAGAAGGCCATGGTGTGATGAGTAATGCATCCAGGGAGGTGCTCTCCCTGGATTGATGCGATGCGGAGGGGTACCTCCAGGGGCTGAAGAGGAATCTGGAGTAGTGTGACGATATCCAGAATGAAGTTGCCACTCGCCCCAGTATCCATGAGCGTGGTTGTGGCAAAGGAACGTGATTCCCTAGAGAGGGACACAGGGAGTAACAATTGAGGGGCCAGTAACAGTAGCGCTCAAGCTCGGGATCCCCACCGGGCTCAGGCTCTGCAGTTTCCTGGAAGTATGGGGCAGGACTGCAGGAGATGTCTGGAACCACCACAGCACAGGCAAAGGCCTTGCTTCTTGTGATGAAGGTGCTCTTCAGGAGACAAGCGCCCGCGATTGATCTGCATCGGCTCCTGTGGTGATGGAGGAGGTGCCGGTAAGGCTTTCAACTGGGGACTCGTAGCACGAACTGGGCGAGAGGCTGGAGGCTGGGAGACCTTTACCTCCTGGTGTCGCTGACGTAGGCGATGGTCAATCTTGCCAACCAGGGAAATCAGGTCATCCAGAAATGTGGGAATCTCATGAGCAGCCAGCTCATCCTTGAGGGCAGGAGACAAGCCAACCAGATAGATTGCCCATAGGCAGTCCTCTTGCTACCCCAGTTAAGAACATAAGAACATAAGAAATTGCCATGCTGGGTCAGATCAAGGGTCCATCAAGCCCAGCAAACTGTTTCCAACAGAGGCCAAACCAGGCCACAAGAACCTGGTGTCATCAAATAGGCAAAAGGCCTCCTGGGGCATTACACCCTGGCTAAGTTAATCATTGGGCAACTGTAGCAGCTTTTGTTTTGATCTCAGAACTGGAAATTACTGTAATCTTTCCCTGTAAAGAAATCAGGGCTACCGGTATAATGTACTTGTCCTCTGCAGTGACCCTTCAAGCCTACTGTCACCAGGAATCAAGCCAGCCTAAACCCAGGCCCACCACTTCTAAAGGTTTTCAGTGGCTATGGCCGCACAAGCTTCACTGTTGACATGAAACTCCCCAAATAGATCTGTCCAATTAGACTTGCCCAGAGAGGCACGCTTCAAGCACCCACCATCAAGACCTCTTTCAGTAAGAGAGCTATTTCCGCCTCGGGCTCCAAGCAATGGAACCTGCTCCCTCCTGAACTGAGGCTGGAACAATGTCCAATCACTTTAAGAAGAGACTTAAGACTTTGTTGTTCAAACAAGCCTTCCCATAACCACTCACCTCAGCCTTGGTTCTTATTCCGCATCATGGGGTAGATTTTCAGAGCCCTGCTCGCCTAAATCCGCCCAAAACCGGGCGGATTTAGGCGAGCAGGGCCCTGCGCGCCGGGAAGCCTATTTTACATAGGCCTCCCGGCGCGCGCAGAGCCCCGGGACTCGCGTACGTCCCGGGGTTCTCGGAGGGGGGCGTGTCGGGGGGCGGGGGCCGGAGCGCGCGGCGTTGCGGGGGGCGTGTCGGCAGCGTTTTGGGGGCGGGTACGGGGCGTGGCTACGGCCCGGGGGCGTGGCCGCGCCCTCCGTACCCGCCCCCAGGTCGCGGCCCGGCGCGCAGCAGGCCCGCTGGCGCGCGGGGATTTACGTCTCCCTCCGGGAGGCGTAAATCCCCCGACAAAGGCAAGGGGGGGGTGTAGACAGGGCCGGGTGGGTGGGTTAGGTAGGGGAAGGGAGGGTAAGGTGAGGGGAGGGCAAAGGAAAGTTCCCTCCGAGGCCGCTCCGATTTCGGAGCGGCCTTGGAGGGAACGGGGGGAGGCAGTGCGGCTCGGCGCGCGCAGGCTATACAAAATCGATAGCCTTGCGCGCGCCGATCCAGGATTTTAGTGGATACGCGCGGCTCCGCGCGTATCTACTAAAATCCAGCGTACTTTTGCTTGAGTCTGATGCGCAAGCAAAAGTAGGCTGATCGCGCTTCTTTTAAAATCTACCCCCATGAGTAGACTATCCAACTTGAGGCCCTCACAGTCCTTCCCTATTTAATTTCCTTACTTTTCGCCCAAGTTATACAAACTCTTTTCTCTATACTTGCTTCACCCATTTTATGTTTTCGAGGTTATTTCTACCCTGTTCATTGTTTTATCCAGGTTATTCTTCCCTGTTCATTGTAAAACAAGACTTTGTCTATGTTATTTTGCTGGTTGTAATGTAAACCGAAGTGATAATTAATCTTGTTAATTGAACCTCGGTATATAAAAGTTATAAATAAATAAATAAATAAATAAAATCTAGTCGGCCTCTTTGAATAATAGGGATTTTTTTGCTCCCTCCACTGCTTCAAATGCCCCTCTTCTCCTATCTCTCTCCTTAATCGCTTCTCCCCGAAGATGGAAAGCAGAGAATCTCTGCTTGTTCTGCTTTTCCTCTGCAGCCTGGGAACATTAACTGGAATTTGCCCTACAGCTTTCAGTTCTGTGGCTAGTGTGCTGAATTCTACTGTGAATTCGGTGAGCGAATGCGAGCCTTGACGGAGATGAAGAAGCTGATGACCCGCAACTGCCTGTCGGCCGGGATCTTCGAAGGTCCACTTGAAAACAGTCATTAAGTGGGAGAGGTGACGGAGAATATCATCTGGACGCTCCCAGAGTGGGGAAGCCCATGCCAGGGCCTTCCCTTCAAGGTGTGAGTGGATGAAGGTAATCTTGGTGGTCTCACTTGGAAACAATGCAGGCTGCAGTGCAAATTTCATAAAGCACTGATTGATGAAGCCTCGGCAGAGGTGCAGATCCCCATTGAAAAGGGGTGGAGCTGGAAGGGCCAGTGATGTCTGTGGAGGCGGGGGTTTGAGCCGAACCCCCAGAATTTGCCATAACTGAGTCCTGTAGCTGAGACCATAGTCTCTCCATGGATGAAGACAATGTTTCTAGTGTTTGCTGTTGTTCTCGGAATTGAGCGGCTAGGCCAGGAATGGCCTTCAAGGCGGGAGACTCCGCCGAGTCCATGAACTTGGCAACCTGTTGTAGTGGAGGTAGATCCTTTGCCTGGTGCAGGATTAGTATGGCCCTCCGGTCGGACCTGGAGAGCACCTGCCACCAGAAGGCAGAGCACAGGAGGAGACAGAGGCTAGCTGGAGCTTTGCCAATAGCAACCTGGGGTTCCCTCAGGTTGAGCCCTTGGTTACCCGGGTCGCCTGGTCTTAGGTGGGCCTCGTAGGATCTCCTAGAGAGGAAATGCAAAGGAGTGCCCACCATGAACAAGGGTGCGTGATCGATGTCCAAACAAGAATGTCCAGAGGTCACAGGAGGCCAGAACAGAGAGTCCGAGTGGATAGCGAGGATCAAGGCCAGAGTAACAGTTCAGAATGGTCATCTGAAGCAAGGGTCAGTACCTGTAGTCCATCCGAAAGTAGTCAGGTCAGGCAGAGGTCATGTTCCAGGCAGCACTCAGGAGTAGTCAGTGGTCAGGCAGAAGTCAGTTCCAGGCAGCGATCAGGAGTAGTCAGAGAACAGGCAGAGGTCAGGTCCAGGAAGCAATCAAGAGTAGTCAGGAGCAAGCAATGGTCAGAACCGTGAGATCAGTCCGAAGGGTACTACCAGGGATGGAGAGACGAAGGAACAGGAGATGCTGGAACAGGAGACACAGGAGACGCTGGAACTGGAGACACAGGAGACGCTGGCACAGGAGATGCTGGAACAGGAGACACAGGAGACGCTGGAACAGGAGACACTGGAAGGCAAACTAGAGACAACAGAGTGTACGACCTGATTGCCAAAGCGAGGAAGTGGTGTCAGACCACTTCCTTTGATGCAGCCATCAATCAGGGCGCGCCGCGGAGGTGGCATCCGCCCCTGGCCCTTTAAGAGGCCGGGAGGTCTGCGCGCGCGTGCCTAGGGGCGGGGCCAACACCACAGAGGATGCCGAGCCCTGCCGTGAGGCCTGGATGGGAGGCTGAGCGCGGGCAAGTTGGGGATGCCGTGAACTGGCTGCAGCTGCGGCGTGGGAGAGCCTGGAGCACGTGGATGGATGAGAATGATGAGCAGGCCCAGCCACAGAGCGGATGTGGCCGGGAAGCACAACAATATATATGTGTTGTTTTAAATAATTTATTATATCAAGCTTTCAAAAATATTTCAACTCATATAAATACATGAAAACACACCACAATCAAATATATTCATCTCTTTTGTACAACCTACATTCTTGATACAATTATCGCTGACCTGAAAGTAATAAAATCCCTAAAAACCCATGCCACTCATACTCATTTGTACAGTAATCATGCAACTAATATTAGCCTTTAGCGATAAGGTTTTTTAAGGGTGGCTTGCATGATTACGGTACGAATGAGTATGAGTGGCATGGGGTTCTCTCTTTTGATTAGTTCACATGAATTGTATGTGAGAGACAATATATTTTGATATTATTCCTTTTTGACTTGTGTACCTATCAGGTTTCCGTGTTGTGCTAGCAATATATTGTAAACCACCCTTGCTGTATGACTCCTACCCACTGTGGTGTCCTGTGACCGGTGGTAAGGGAGCAAAGTAGAGACTCAGGATGTTTTCTGCAAGGTACACTTTTGGAATCACTCTTCCCTATTAGGTTCTGAAATTTGGGGCCCGTAACTCACCCAATCTAGTATCCCAGTGGTCGGAAGGGGAAGCATGGGTAAAAGGGAAGGAGGTTCTAGACAAATCAAGAATTGATGTTCTCTTTAAAAATGTATTAAGTGATTAATGTAAGCTGATAACAAGTATAAATTAATGAATACTTTCATTCTCAACTATTACAATATGTAGTATTTTAAAGCAAAATTCTAATAACCTTTATTTTCTTCCTATAGAACCAGTTCTGACTATTACAGATCCCTACCAGATAAGTTTCTAAATTTCTGTTTGCAAATGTTTTCTCACAAACCCTTTATGTGTACTAATTCCCTCAACAAGAATGTGATTCTTTCTGTAACTTTTGTTTTAGAGATATTCCTGTTACCTTTTTCTTCAATGATCACTCAGATAAGTATATATGTTTCTTATGTAATTAAATCTATTTTATCTCCTATTTATGTTTTCTTTCTGTTTTCTATTTCTCTTTCTGTTAGTATCCTTCCTTTTTTGTTCTTTGTTCTGTGTGAGCCTTTGTTGTAGTGTGCACACTTAGCTGATTTTATTACTTACTTGCTGGGGGGGAGGGGGGTCACTGTTTGGGGGTATTGCTAGGGTGTGCCGGTTCAACTCGTCATCTTGGCAGGTTCAGAGCTAGAGGGTACTGTTTGATAGCAAAGCTTGAATAGCTAAAGAATCCTTTTATCCCTTGTCTATGGATCCTTGAGACCCCTGAACTCTCATCTTGATCTTCTGGATACTGGCTCTGAAAACTCTGAAGCTTTATGAAAATAAGTGGAAAGAAGCCTGTCTACACTGTCATGTTTATCTTCCGCAATTAAACTAGTATATAACTTGTTGTACTTATGGCCAGCTTGGTTTGAAAACAAAAGATAAGTAGCCTTGACTAGTAACACCAGGTGGACTTATGCCTAGGTATAGAATTGTTGAACACACATACAGTCTTCTATTCTCAGGGTAATGCCTCAGACTCTCAGGTATTGCTTAGATTGATGTGTGCCTTCAAATTCTAAAAAATATAACTTTCTCCTTGCCACTAAAACTGCTTTAGGAGAGTGGTCATGTATTCTTGCATTCAGATATTCTAAAAGGGAGGTAAGGTGCCCTTGAGAAAGACAGCCTACAATTCCTTATTACTGCTCTAAGCTGAACCATTTGCTCCTTTAGTCCTGCAATTTAGTGCTGAAATTTTTAAAAACCATTTCCACCTTTGTAAAAACTACAGGAGCTTTAGGTTCTATTTTTGCACTCTTGTTCAAGTCAGGGATTATTAAAACTGTTCTGACCTCTTATGTCTCTTGTGATGTGTATGCCCTCTACTGAAATCAACTGTCTCTGAATAACAGATTTAGTACTGATGTTCCCTTAAGGACTATTTTAGTACAGCATATCTCTCTCTCTCTCTCTCTCTCTATATATATATGTATATGCTAGACACAATAACATTTTTAAATATATTCAGAAAAATGGTAACCACAGCCATATATATATTTTAGAGTTTATCAATTAAAATCCACTTAAGAGGTACTTAAGCATAATAATGCTTTTAAAGGAGAATATAAATTAATCTACTTTATGTCTGAGAGTTTCTTTCTATTGGGGTAGATTTTAAAAAGCATTTACTCGAGCAAAACTGGTTTTTGCTCGAGTAAATACACTTTACTCAAGTAAGTGGGCTTTTCAAAATTGCTACAATATATGCCATTGAATTGTCCATAGGATTTACTCAAGTAAGTGCACTTTACTCGAGTAAATAGCTTTTGAAAATTGCTACGATAGTATGTCACATTTACATGCGTAACTCCTTTGAAAATGACCCCCTCTATGTTTTGTCAACAGTAATCCCACTCTCAGTTTTCACACTCACTTTAATTTCTGAATAAGCTGAATGTTTTTCCCCCTGCATCTTTAGTATTAGAGTTTATTTAATTTTATGTATTTACTTACATACTCATTTATTTATTTATTTATTTATTTATTTAAGATTGCTTGTATCCTGCATCCTCCAAAGTTCGGGGCAGGTAACATAAAAATATCCACAAAGGAGAATTCTGGTCAAGATGGTGGCGCTCGCTAGACGTTAGTAAGATTGGCGCAAGAAGCTCCAAGTTTTTTTCTTGCTAATTTGAGTGATGCCTCCTAAATGCAAGGGTAAAGTGAGGATATATCCAATGGAACCGTTACCCTCACCAATTCAATTGGAAATCACGTGCTTCATGTCCATACCTGCTGAAGAGCCAAGAGCCGAGGAGCCTGTTGTGTAGAGCGGCAGGGGAGAGCCTCTCGTGCCAGCAGAGAAGGCATCGCTGAGTCCTAATCTGAGATGGCCACCTGCACAGAGAAGTATTGGGGAAGGCTTCAGTGAGGGACCGGGAAGTGATGTCATTTCCGGGTCAGGACTCGAAGCAGAGGGGAGCTCCGTCGGTGAGATGCTCCAAGATCTGAATCCTCCGGAGATAAGCCCAGTTGTGGGACTTACTGAAAGACCTGAAGAGAATGGAGGAGTACCATCAAGCCTTGGTCAATCTCCCAGAGTGAGTGTGGCTGAGCCCGGACTGTGGAACATGGCAGGTACGGGGGAAAGTGGCGCAAATAGCGAGACCGACGGAGTCCCAGCCCGTCCGCCTGTCATGACCTTAGAAGCTCTCTGGGACCTAGTAATGGGCTTTAGGTCAGAAATTAATTATAAAATGGACCAAGCTAATATAAAACAACATCAAGAACTGGGTGAAATGCAACTTAAATTAAACAAGACAACTAATAGGATCTCTGAACTGGAAAAGAAAGAAGTGAAAACTCAGAATTCAAAGCAGCTGTGATCAAAGACCGAGAAATTCTAACGAGACGTATTGAATATCTTGAGAATAATGCTAAGAGTTTAAGGGCCTTATTTTCCAGATGGATCGCACGCGATAAGGGACGTTTCGCACGCAAAAAGTGCCTTATCGCGTGCGATATCTAGATGGGGGCAAAGTCGGCCCCAGAAGAGGAGGCGTCGGGGCGTCACCGGGGCCGACTCTTCCCTTTTCGCGTCCTAGTTCGCGCCCAATAGCTACACCTTCTATGGTGGCGCTATTGGGTGCGAAACTGGCAGCGATCGCATCGTGGTGGTGCGATCGCTGCCGGCTAGCGCAGGACTGCCCCCATTTCGGCCCCCTGCCCCTCATTTCCTAAAGTATCGCAGGCCTGCGATACTTTAGAAAATGAGGCCCTAAATCTTCGCATTCTGAATTTTCAGAGAATTGTAGGAGAAACACCGTATATCAGCCTAAAAAAGTTCCTACAGGAGATAATGGGATTTACTGATTTAGGTATGCCAGAGATAAGTACCTGTTATTTTTGCCACCCTCCAGAAATGCAAATAGTGATTCCAACAGGCAGCTCCAAAATGATCTGACAAATTTCCTTGAAAATTCCGAGTTACTAGTAATTGATAAAGGAACACTGTTGGTCTGTCTGTTACAACATTTGATATGAATAAAATTATGAAAGTATATTTCAGAAAGTATCCCTTAAAGTATTATGATCGTGAATGCCGGTATAGAAAAAACTCAAATAAATAAAATAAAAAATAAATATAGCTGTAAACATTTTTCCAGACTTAGGGGCGGATTTTCAGAGCCCTGCTCGCCTAAATCCGCCCAAAACCGGGCGGATTTAGGCGAGCAGGGCCCTGCGCGCCGGTGAGTCTATTTTACATAGGCCTACCGGCGCGCGCAGAGCCCTGGGACTCGCGTAAGTCCCGGGGTTCTCCGAGGGGGGCGTGTCGGGGGCGTGTCGGGGGGCGGGCCCGGTCGTCGCGGTGTTTAGGGGGCGTGTTGGCAGCGTTTTGGGGGTGGGTACGGGGGTGTGGCTACGGCCCGGGGCGGTCCGGGGGCGTGGCCGCGCCCTCCGTACCCGCTCCCAGGTCACGTCCCGGCGCGCAACAGGCCCGCTGGCGCGCGGGGATTTACTTCTCCCTCCGGGAGGCGTAAATCCCCGGAGAAAGGTAAGGGGGGGGTGTAGACAGGGCCGGGCGGGTGGGTTAGGTAGAGGAAGGGAGGGGAAGGTGAGGGGAGGGCGTTAGAGGATTCCCTCCAAGGCCGCTCCGATTTCGGAGCGGCCTTGGAGGGAACGGGGGTAGGCTGCACGGCTCGGCGCGCGCCGGCTATACAGAATTCATAGCCTTGCGCGCGCCGATCCAGGATTTTAGTGGATACGCGCGGCTCCGCGCGTATCTACTAAAATCCAGCGTACTTTTGCTGGCGCCTGATGCGCCAGCAAAAGTACGCCTATTCGCGTTTTTTGAAAATCTACCCCTTAGCGTTAGCAACTCAGTTGAGACGTAAACATTTTTTGGTTATGAGACAAGATGTTATCGCTTTGAGATATACTTTCTTATTACGTTTTCCCTGCAAATGCTTAGTTAAAAGGAGAGATGAGAATGTAATATCTTTTTCGCACCAGACCAATTAGCAAGGTTTATTGAATCTAAAAAGCTAATTACTTCGTCCCCAGAGATATAAATATGAGTAATAGCAGGATAGCAGTGGCCAACTATCTTGTTTTTTTTTCTTTAAATTTGAAGTTTGTTTAAACTCCCATAATCTAAGTCTCCTTGGAAATAGAATCATTGAGTAGATCAAAGAGAGATATTAATAACATATATAGTTGTCTTGATTTATATCTATCTTTATTTCATTGCTGTTTAACGAGATATGTGAAATATCTACAATTTCTGTTACGAACTTATTATTGGTTTGTAAATCAAGAAAAGTTATAAACAAAGAATTTAAAAAAAACCCCATCCACAAAAATTAATGATAAAATCAATCCATATATAGTTAAACAAATAAGTCTTATTAGAGAAGTGAAAAACATTTAGGAGGTAATTTTCAAAGGAGTTATGCATGCATATGTAACATACTGTCATAGCAATTTTCAAAAGTAATTTACTCACATAGGGGGTAATTTTCAAAGGAGTTACGCATGTAAATGTGACATACTATCGTAGCAATTTTCAAAAGCTATTTACTCGAGTAAAGTGCACTTACTTGAGTAAATCCTATGGACAATTCAATGGCATATATTGTAGCAATTTTGAAAAGCCCACTTACTTGAGTAAAGTGTATTTACTCGAGCAAAAACCAGTTTTGCTCGAGTAAATGCTTTTTAAAATCAAGCCCATAAAGTATACTTAAGCAAGTAAATTGTATTTATTTATTTTAACAGCTTTTATATACCGATGCACGTTGGGAACATCTCATCGGTTAACAAGGAACAAAAATTAGCAACAGGCTTTACAAAGAACTGAAGGAAATTTAAGGAGGGCAGGGGAAGAGAACTAAGGGGGACGGAGAGGAGGTGAAGGAACAAGGGCCAGGGAGACATAGTTGACTATATTTGACAACACATTCTTAGAAAGAGAAACTATGTACAAATTATATACAAATTATATGCGAATTATGGGGCGGATTTTCAGAGCCCTGCTCGCGTAAATCCGCCCAAAACCGGGCGGATTTACGCGAGCAGGGCCCTGCGCGCTGGGAAGCCTATTTTACATAGGCCTCCCGGCGCGCGCAGAGCCCCGGGACTCGCGTAAGTCCCGGGGTTCTCGGAGGGGGGCGTGTCGGGGCCCGGTCGTCGCGGCGTTCCGGGGGCGTGTCGGCAGCGTTTTGGGGGCGGGTACGGGGGCGTGGCTACGACCCGGGGGCGTGGCCGCGCCCTCCGTACCCGCCCCCAGGTCGCGGCCCGGCGCGCAGCAGGCCCGCTGGCGCGCGGGGATTTACTTCTCCCTCCGGGAGGCGTAAATCCCCCGACAAAGGTAAGGGGGGGGTGTAGACAGGGCCGGGTGGGTGGGTTAGGTAGGGGAAGGGAGGGTAAGGTGAGGGGAGGGCAAAGGAAAGTTCCCTCCGAGGCCGCTCCGATTTCGGAGCGGCCTTGGAGGGAACGGGGGGAGGCAGCGCGGCTCGGCGCGCGCAGGCTATACAAAATCGATAGCCTTGCGCGCGCCGATCCAGGATTTTAGTGGATACGCGCGGCTCCGCGCGTATCTACTAAAATCCAGCGTACTTTTGCTTGAGTCTGATGCGCAAGCAAAAGTAGGCTGATCGCGCTTCTTTTAAAATCTACCCCTATATATAAATACTAGATAGCATGGGAGTTAAGACAAATTGAATTATTAAGGGCTACAGAGGTTATGCTGACATTTTGTACTTTGATTTGAATGCATAGGAGAAGAATATAATACAGGAGGTGAGTTGCAGGGAAGGGAAACGCAGGGGATCATGCAGAGGGGAAAGTAAGGTGGGATTGTAAGGGGGGACATAATGGGGGATTGTAAGGTGGCGTCAGGGACAGGAATGGAGAGGGTGTGCAGTTAGGTGTACGCTTGCTTGAAAAGCCAAGTCTTAAGGTTCTGCTTGAATTTTTTGGGATATGCTTCTTGGCGGAGTGAGGATGGTAGCTTGTTCCAAAGGGAAGGCCCTGCTAGGGAAAAGGCCCTTTCTTTGGTGGAGCACAGCTTAGTAAGTTTGGGTGAGGGTGTATGCAGTAGGGATGTGAATCGTGCTTCTGACGATTGAAAATATCGTATGATATTTTCAAAGTCGTCAGAAATCGGGGGCTCCCCGAAACCGATAGGAAAACCCCACAAAATTGTTCGTGGGGTTCTTTTATCGTTTTGGGGGAGGCCGGGAAAAATGGCACACCAAAACAATCCCTAAACCCACCCCGACCCTTTAAAACTGATCCCTTAGCTTCCCCACCCTCCCAAACCCCCCAAAACTTTTTACAAGTACCTGGTGGTCCAGTGGGAGTCCCGGGAGTGATCTCCCGCTCTCGGGCCGTTGGCTGCCACTAATCAAAATGGCGCCGATGGCCCTTTGCCCTTACCATGTGACAGGGTATCCGTGCCATTGGCCGGCCCCTGTCACATGGTAGGAGTAATGGACGGCCGGTGCCATCTTTAAAAATGGCGTGGGCCATCCAGTGCTCCTACCATTTGACAGGGGCCGGCCAATGGCACGGATACCCTGTCACATGGTAAGGGCAATCTTCCTAAAGAAGATATCCTCAACAACCGCTCAGGAAACAATATTATTATTTCCCTAGGAGAAGATATAATCCCTATCTATACTATAGACAATGCCTGATCTCTCATCATCATCATCAGCAGTGCCAACAACATCAACATCAGCAACAGACCAAGTCTCAGATTAGAGACAAACCTCTATATAGGTAATCTCAATAGTTCCCTCAAAGGCCCAAAATGAGTGTTTGACTACCAGTTTGACAAAGACCATCAACCATTTCAAAGCTTTATGGTTGGGGGAAGGCTTCACTTCTTTCTATTTCAGTGGGATCTCATCACCACAGATAGGTTCTCAAGATAATCAACAAAGGTATTACATACTGATCCACAAGTACCACAGGAAATTCTTGAGATTGGCTCAGCAGAAACCAGCCCAGATTTACCAGGGTTCTTCTTCCCCATCTCTGATTGTGTTCCCTGCTGGATCACTGATTGATGATGATTGCATACTATCCATGGTTGCTTTGTTGAGCTGCCTGTCTCTTGAGTTCCTAGAGCTCTGCACTAGACCTTGTTTGCTATGCAATTCTATATCCTGTTTCTTGACCTTGTTTGCCTTGTTTTTGCCTTGGACATTTCACCATAAAGGTATAGCAAAGAATAAGCTAACCTTCTTCAGTTTTGTGTCTGATTCCCAGTCTGTTTGTGGCAGGCTTATACCAGCAGTGAGCCTCAGGAATCCCTTTCCATAGTGGCTGCCCATGTCTTAGCCTATTTCTACTCAAGGCTGGCATAAATCCAGGCTGGAGCACAAATGCAGTTGCACAGCTCCTATTTTTTCCTGTGGGATTGATTTTTTGACACTTTTACAACTTATATGCTTGCAGAAAAATAGGAAAATAAAAGTAGAAATAAACCCTCTTCCTTTATTCTGTCAAATAACATCCATAGAAACATTTTAACAACCGTCAGCTATTTTAGAGGTTTTCCATATGAAGGACCCTTGAAAAGGGCTGGTGCTGCTTTTCCCACCAGGGATGATGACATTCACCTTTTAAAATGTGTTTTTACATACTCTAATGTTTAGAATCTGATTAACAGCAAACACGCTATATTTATCATTCTATTCTAACACTTTTTTTTATTTGCATTTTTCTTCCACTGTTGCTCATTTCCTGTTATGGAGTCTCAATTTAGTGGACCCTTGGGCCGACCTGCAGGAGACTGGGAAAGGTGGTCAATGTTTCTAGTATGTGGCAGGCCGGGAGGCAGATGTTCAGGCAGGACGTAGAGGTGCTCTTCACCCTGGAAGCTGGTACTCCCCCAGGAGGAGCCCGTAGGGGCCCGGCCGCTGGGACTTAGGCGGGTTGTTGATCAGGACTGAAAACTGGAACCAGACTAGAACAGTAGACAAGTACTGTAACAGGGCTCGGGTACTGGAACCAGGCAGGAACTGTAGCAGGACTCGAGTACTGGAACCAGGCAGGAACTGTAGCAGGATTCGGGTACTGGAACCAGGCAGGTACTGTAACAGGCAAGCAGGAACCAAGCAGGTACTGTAGCAGGCAAGCAGGAACGGAGCGAGTAACAAGGCAGCTCACTCCGGGGCACGACGCAACAGGGAACCAGAAGGTAAACCCGTTGCAAGGCAAAGACTGAGTGTCCGCGGCCTTGATAAGCCGGCCGTGGCATCTGACGTCAGGAACTGGGCGGAGTCACCACTGGCGGGAAACGGCCTAGAAAAGCGTCCAAGTGGCATGCGCGCGCGCCTAGAAGCAGGGCATCCATGGGAAGCTTCCCGGCGGTGCGGCCCCTGTAGGGACACCGCCGAACAGGGCGCAAACCAGGCCTCCAGAAGCGGGAATAGGTCCTGGAGCACGGAGGTAAGGGTCTGGTCGCGGCACTCGTGGCCAGAACCGCAACACTCCCTACACTTTCAGCATGCATGCTACCCTTTTGCACATAGTCCACTTAGAACTGCTCTGTGACAAATGCAAAATATAAATTTTAATACATTCCAATTGTCACTTCTCATCTTTTCAAACACACAATACATACTGATATGACTATGTATTTCTAGGAGACATATAGAGTAATGTCATACCTTACAACTACATTAGCAAGCATGGCTAACCCATACTAGCCACTCATGCTACAAGGTAATACTACTGTATGCAGTGATATCTCTAGCATACTTCATGCATATTTTACTTACATCCCTCCCACATGCCATATATTTATTTATTTATTTATTTAAAATCTTTTCTATACCGTTGTTAAGCTAGTTGCCGTCACAACGGTTCACAATAAGGCACATAATTTCAAACTTAAATGTGTTGAATTATATTAACTACACAAGCCACCAAGCACAGCAGAGCACTCTAAATTAAATACACACCAGGGGTGAGTGCTAAGTAAAGGTTCCACAGTCCCAAAAATTTCAAAGCAATTTGTAAATCCAAGAATAATTTTATTACTTATAGCGGCAACTCCACTGTATATATCAACATGGTCTTAAACCAGAGGGTCCCCCGACACGGACCCGTGTTTCGCCAGAGGCTGCATCGGGGGGGACGCACAAAAGGCTTTAATTATATTCTGTAAACAAAAAGTAAGAAATAGGACTGTGTAAGAGAATGCATGCCAATGCCGTACATAAATCCAAGGGAATAAAACATTCACAATTACTTACCAAGTTGAAATGTATAGAGTCGAGTAACAGGGAGCGCGTTATATGTCATTAAACATGGAGCTTTAAACATATGAAAAGGCGCCAAAAGCATTCACAGACCAATCAGCTGAGGCCATCCCTCCACCAATCCGAATTATATTAACTAAATAACTGAATTATATTAACTAAACAGGTGCCATCAAATACTGTAACATAGTTTCATATTAAATATTACTTAGTGGGTGTGATAAGTCATGTCTACTTTAAGTATATCGGCTATAAGATAAATTAACACTTAAGTCTATACAACATTCCCACTTAACAATATACACTAAGATCTTCGAGTACATATACTTAGGGGGTCATTTTCAAAGGAGTTACGCTTGTAAATGTGACATACTATCGTAGCAATTTTCAAAAGCTATTTACTCGAGTAAAGTGCACTTACTTGAGTAAATCCTATGGACAATTCAATGGCATATATTGTAGGAATTTTGAAAAGCCCACTTACTTGAGTAAAGTGTATTTACTCGAGCAAAAACCAGTTTTGCTCGAGTAAATGCTTTTGAAAATCTGGCCCTTACTGTATATTAAACAACAAAACAGTTCATGCACCATATGATAGAAATGTATGATGCTGATTCCAAAAGTGTGATCTTTAGGAATGTAATGTAAAGGACATTCATCTGTACCCATATGGCAGGGATGTTCAAACCGGTCCTCGAGCCCCTCCCCAGCCAGTCGTCTTTTCAGGATATCCCTAATGAATATCCACACATAGGAGGTTGTGCATACATATAAATCTCATGCATATTCATTAGGGATATCCTGAAAAGACGACTGGCTGGGGTGCCCAAGGATTGGTTTGAGTACCCCTGCCATATGGAACAATAGCCTGTACATGTTCAGCTGTAGAGCTGATATAATTGGGTTGTATCTTTAAGCACTGAAGTCAGCACTGACATATAATGGGTATATAAAATGAGGCTTGCAATGAGTGTTAGCCTTTTGCCCTTCCCATTTTCTTGGGAGTGACTGTCTTTTGTTTTTTGTGATAGTTGTGTGCTGTTGCCTTTGCCTGCTGCTGAGAATTCCAGTGGATTATATATTCATTTATTTATTTATTTATTTATTTTACATTCCGCTTTTTCAGGCACTTCAAAGTGAATTACATTCAGGTATTGTAGGTGTTTTCCTATCTCCAAAGGGCTTACAATCTAATTTTGTACCTGAGGCAATGAAGGGTGACGTGACTTGCCCAAGATCACAAGGAGCACTAGTGGTCACAAGTAACCACTAGGCTACTCCTCCACTGGATGCTTATTTTCCATGGAATGAGTTCTTTGAATTGGAAGCATAGGGGATTACAGATAATGTATAATTTACTGATTATCATGTATTAGCTTACAATGTACTAGTATTAGATATTGGCTGTTAGTTACCTTCTCTGTAGCATGTGCATATGTTATTGACTTGTACTAGAATATTGCATCTGATATATGTTAAATTTGTTTTTAATATTGGGGGTCATTTTCAAAGGAGTTACGCATGTAAATGTGACATACTATCGTAGCAATTTTCAAAAGCTATTTACTCGAGTAAAGTGCACTTACTTGAGTAAATCCTATGGACAATTCAATGGCATATATTGTAGCAATTTTGAAAAGCCCACTTACTTGAGTAAAGTGTATTTACTCGAGCAAAAACCAGTTTTGCTCGAGTAAATGCTTTTTAAAATCTACCCCATTATGAATACTATTTTGTAAACTGTTGTGATCTTGATTTGGAACAATGGTATATAACATTTTAAAATAAATAAATAAATACTCCTATATATAAGGCTTTCTTCTTTTTGGAAGAACTCCTGGGAGTAATTATGGGGGACTACAGAAGAATGACTTGCCTGCCTTATGAAAGGCTCATTATTTATTCCAAATGAAATTACTGAGTAAGTGACTTGTTCAGAGGAGTAATCTTAGGAAATATTTCTTTTCAGAAGGGTGGTGGATGTGTGGAACAGCCTCCCAGTGGAAGTGGTGGAGACAAAAACAGTATTTGAATTCAAGAAATTCAGCATCTCAAAAAAGATATAGTTGCGATGGAGAAGGTACAGAGAAGGGCGACCAAAATGATAAAAGGAATGGAACAGCTCCCCTATGAGGAAAGACTAGAGATTAGGACTTTTCAGCTTGGAGAAGAGACGGATAAGCGGGGGACATGATAGAGGTGTTTAAAATCATGAGAGGTCTAGAACAAGTAAATGTGAATCGGTTATTTACTCTTTCAGATAATAGAAAGACTAGGGGGCACTCCATGAAGTTAGCATGTGGCACATTTAAAACTAATTGGAGAAAGTTCTTTTTCACTCAACACACAATTAAACTCTGGAACTTGTTGTCAGAGGATGTGGTTAGTGCAGTTAGTGTAGCTGTGTTTAAAAAAGGATTGGATAAGTTCTTGGAGGAGAAGTCCATTACCTGCTATTAATTAAGTTGACTTAGAAAATAGCCACTGCTATTACTAGCAACAGTAACATGGAATAGACTTAGTTTTTGGGTATTTGCCAAGTTCTTATGGCCTAGTTTGGCCTCTGTTGGCAACAAGATGCTGGGCTTGATGGACCCTTGGTCTGACCCAGTATGGCATGTTCTTATGTTCTTAAAGCATGGGATAAAAACTGGGGATCTCTAAGGAAGTGATGAGAATTATAATTCTAAATTAATTGGACGGATGGGCAGACTGGATGGGCCATATGGTCTTTTTCTGTTATCATGTTTCTATGAATGATGAACTGTGCTGATTTCTGCTAGAAATTAATTCCTTGTATTAAGGAATTTATTTTGCTGCTGAACTTTTACCGTGGAGGCCTGTGAATGTTGAATTTGTTATGAACTCTTTTTCCAGGGTTTGGGTTTCCCTGAGGTGGAAGCTGCAATAGATTTGTTCTATGGCTAAAGAAGCCATTCACTTAAGGGAATACCTGTTCAGTCACAGAGGGGAAAAAGTTTCCTTATCCAGTAAGAAAATTCACTTGGGAGTAACCTGAGCCTGGTCCACTATACTACCTGTAGTGTAGTGGACAAGAACTTCAGTGACCAGTGAAAGGTTTGAGCTTTTAGCCACTGGTTATATTTTTTGTACCTTAAGTTGATGTTATATTTTTAGCCACATTAACATGAGGTATTCCTGTGGGCCTGTTTAGGTTTAGGGAATAAGATAGCTTACGTTCAGGTGATTTTCAGCTGTACATGTGCTAGTTTGCTTTTGCTTGGCCATCTGCACAAATATCAGGTACAACGTATGGAAACCCTTTTAGCATGCATACCTTGCGCTTATTCATTTTCAAAGAGAAATGTGGTTAGTTTCTCTTTGAAAATCTGTGTAAAGTATACTTATTAAAAAGGCCTGCTTAATTTGCAACTATGCAGGCTATTTGAAATTTTTCTCCATAATTAATGAATATGTTTTTTTCTTTACAGAAATGAAAATAAAATGAAACCTGCCATTTTCTGTCTGACTGGGGTGATGGCAAGTAGACTGGGCTGTGACTGAACTCCTTCCTTCCTCTTCCTTTACTTGATTGCATTGAACTCTTACTGTCAAAATGCTTTGTTATGTAGAAATGTGAAGGACTGATAGTTTATGACTGTAAGGACATTCATAAGATTCATCCTCAAAGTTGCCCTTTATCAGTGATGATAATCAAGGTGACTAAGATTTTTTTACCGTCCTTAACCTATTAGAACAGATGCATCTGATGACAATATTTATAAAATGAAGTAAAAAATGCAGCAGTACATTCATGGTTGGTCAAGTAAAAAATGATCAGCATTAACACTGTGCACAATGCGTGAATTATATTTTTACATAAATCTCCTATTTATCCAACTGTGTGAGTTAATATAATTTGCTAATTTTGACATTTTTTTGGATACAAATCAATTTACATACAAGAAAACTGTTTCAAAATGTAGACATAGAGCAAATAGTATGCTGAACACAACACAAAATTATGATGAATCCCTTCAGTGTACACTGAATTGTAAAAGTAATCCTTTACTATAAATATGCTTCTTATAATCAGAGAATGTATGGCACCCTCTTTTTTTGCAGGTATGCAACTATATCCCTAGATGAACCACAGGAGCCAACTCACTTTCTAATTCTTCTCACTAACTACTACTCACTTTCTTGAAGGAGACTCACAGCTTCTGAAAGGAGTCCTAGAGGTAAAAGTTCCTAAAAATTTAACTATGTGACTGAGCAATACGGAGTCTGAGATAGTATAAAATATGTAAAGATGAAAACCTATTTTGTGATCCTTAAAAGGAACATGATAGTTTCAATGACAAAGTAGTAATATGATGATGTCACATGATAAGAGTATACTTAAAAGGAAACTTACTTTGTTATCACCCAGTATCAAAGCTCCAAGCATACTAAAGCTCCTGAGTGGATGATACCACAGAAGGCATCAGTATGGTTGATGAATGGATTCCCCTTATTTTACTATCATTTCTAATCATTTGTCAGCCTTCATCTATAGCACAAGCCTTGTCTTCTGCACAGCCATGATCTTCTTTCAATCTCCAGATAATGAATGAGATGATTAAAGATGTGAATTCAAGGGAGATTCCTGTCACCCCAAACAGAGCCACCTCAAAAGGAGGATCATTTGGAGCCCCTGCAGTGTTTAGTGAAGACCTGGTTCCCTTTTTGGCCAAAACTCCACCATCTCTTATCAGTGCCAGTGCGAGGGTGTCCAGCCGCCCTAGACGGTGATGTCATGATGGTGTCCTATTCCTTCATATTCTCCCCCCCCCCTGAGTCACAGTGACCACGTTGCCAGAGCTCCCTTAACTCGCCAACCAATGCATCTCAACATGCGAGTCCTACAATTTTAACGACCAACACTTTTGCATTAAAAAGAATACCATCCTCACATCCAGTGATGGCGCCCTGCCCACTTCTGGTGCCCTGGGCAACTGCCTAGTCTGCCTAATGCCTCGCACTGGCCCTGTTTCTATCTTCTGAGCCAAAACAAAGGGTAAAGGAGTATTCCAGTGATGTTCATGTAGAATAGTCATTTTCTGAGCATAATCTGGATCAATTGTTGGTACAAACTTAGAGCCAGATTCATTAAGGCTTTTCCCCTATTTTGTATCTATGGGAAAAACTCTTAGGGGTAGATTTTCAAAAAACGCGAATAGGCGTACTTTTGCTGGCGCATCAGGCGCAAGCAAAAGTACGCTGGATTTTAGTAGATACGTGCGGAGCCGCGCGTATCCACTAAAATCCTGGATCGGCGCGCGCAAGGCTATGAATTCTGTATAGCCGGCGCGCCGAGCCGCGCAGCCTACCCCCGTTCCCTCCAAGGCCGCTCCGAAATCGGAGCGGCCTTGGAGGGAATCCTCTAACGCCATCCCCTCACCTTCCCCTCCCTTCCTCTACCTAACCCACCCGCCCGGCCCTGTCTACACCCCCCCCTTACCTTTCTCCGGGGATTTACGCCTCCCGGAGGGAGAAGTAAATCCCCGCGCGCCAGCGGGCCTGTTGCGCGCCGGGACGCGACCTGGGGGCGGGTACAGAGGGTGCGGCCACGCCCCTGGACCGCCCTGGGCCGTAGCCACGCCCCGTACCCGCCCCCAAAACGCTGCCGACACGCCCCCTAAATGCCGCGACGACTGGGCCCGCCCCCGACACGCCCCCGACACGCCCCCCTCGGAGAACCCCGGGACTTACGCGAGTCCCGGAGTTCTGCGCGCGCCGGTAGGCCTATGTAAAATAGGCTCACCGGCGCGCAGGGCCCTGCTCGCCTAAATCCGTCTGGTTTTGGGCGGATTTAGGCGAGCAGGGCTCTGAAAATCCGCCCCTTAGTGAATTAGATACTTAGGGGTAGATTTTCAAAAACTGTGAATAGGCGTACTTTTGTTGGCGCTCCAGGCGCAAACAAAAGTACGCTGGATTTCAGTAGATACGTGCGTAGCCGCGCGTATCCGCTGAAATCCTGGATCGGCGCGCGCAAGGCTATCGATTTCGTATAGCCGGCGCGCGCCGAGCCGCGCAGCCTACCCCCGTTCCCTCCGAGGCTGCTCCGAAATCGGAGCGGCCTTGGAGGGAACTTTCTTTTGCCCTCCCCTCACCTTCCCCTCCCTTCCCCTACCTAACCCACCCGCCCGGCCCTGTCTAAACCCCCCCCTTACCTTTGTTGGGGGATTTACGCCTCCCGGAGGGAGACATAAATCCCCGCGCGCCAGCGGGCCGCTAGCGCGCCGGGACGCGATCTGGGGGCGGGTCCGGAGGGCGCGGCCATGCCCCCGGGCCCGCCCCCGGAACGCTCCCGACACGCCCCGAAAACGCCGCGCGGTTCGGGCCTGCCCCCCGACACGCCCCCTCCGAAAACCCCGGGACTTACGCGAGTCCAGGGGCTCTGCGCGCGCCGGTAGGCCTATGTAAAATAGGCTTACCAGCGCGCAGGGCCCTGCTCGCCTAAATCCGCCCGGATTTGGGCGGATTTAGGCGAGCAGGGCTCTTAAAATCCGCCCCTTAGATTTTAAATCCTTTGGGGATAGGGAAATACCTACAGAACCTGAATGTAATCCGCTTTGAAGTCCCTGAATAAATAGAATATAAACCAAATAAATAATAATAATAATAATAAATAATTTTGAGACTTGTCATGATGAATGTTTGCAGGCTTATCAAGCTAAATTGTTTAGTGATTGTTCAAGAGACTTAATAAGATCAGTATATGGGTGAGTTGCATGCCATGCCTAAGCTGCAGGGGGCTAATGTTGCATCTACATGTCAGATGTATGAACAAAATTTGACTGCCACCTGGCAAATCTAGAAGCAGTGTCGGGCATGCAGGGAACATAAAGATGTGACCTTTCCATGGATTTTGCACTGAGAATTTGCAAACAATCACTGCTAGTGGAGTCACGCTATGGGTCAACTAATCCTGTCTCCTAGGATACAGTGTAGGTCTAGTTGAGGAAGAAAGTTTTGAGTGAGAAGATAAAATAAGATAAGAACATAAAAACTGCCATGCTGGATCAGACTAAAGTCTATTCAAGCTCAGAATCTTATTTCTAACTGTGGCCAATCTAGGTCACAAGTACTTAGCAGGATCCCAAAAGATTGATAGATTCCTGTGGATTTCCCCAAGTCCACCTTAATGGTTTATGGACTTTTCTTCCAGGAACACATCCAAACCTTTTTTTAAAGTTAGCTACACGACATACTCCAGCAATGAATTCCAACCAGTTGAGCAAAAAAATATTTTCCCCTATTTGTCTCAAACATATCACCTAGTAACTTCATTGAATGTCTCCTAGTCTTTGTACTTTTTGAAAGAGTAAACAACTGATTCGTGTTTACCCATTCCAATCCACTCATTTTATAGACCTCTAACATATCTCCCTTCAGCCATCTCTTATCCAAGCTGAAGAGTCCTAACCTCTTTAGCCTTTCCTCATAGGGTACTTGTTCCATCTCCTTTATCATTTTGGTCAACCTTTTCTGTACTTTTTTTAATTCTGCTGTATCTTTTTTGAGATGCAGTGACCAAAATTGCACACAATATTCAAGGTGTATCACCATGGAGTGATACAGAAGCATTGTGATACTCTGTTTTATTCTCCATCCCTTTCCTAATAATTCCTAGCATTCTATTTGCTTTCTTTGCTACTGCTGCACACTGAATAGAGGATTGTTATTATTTGTGATAATTGTGGGTGGATCCTTGGGCCGATGGCAGATGACCATGCCCACCGGGGAAGATCCCGAGAGGGACCACCGGTCAGGCTCAGAGTTGGGAGACAGACACACACTAGTTCTTTTATTAAACTGGTTTAGAGAACCACCAGAGGTGGCAGTAGTGAGCTGGAAGAGCCCGGCTGGGCTGTAGTCCCTCAAGCACTGGAACAGCGATCCCAGGATGGCTGAGCTGTAGAGAAACTGAGATAGTGAGTAGGCAGAGTATACAGAGTTCAGGAACAGAACCTTGATGGTAACACTCACACAATAGTCTCTTGGAACAGCCCAGGAGCTGGAATGAAGTATTTTCACAAATATAATGACAAACATTATACCATATCCATATTGTTATCATAATTTAAACAAGAATTTTCTTCTCTTACTTACACTGTTAAACAATATCTATCGTCATAAAAGTAATCCAGGAAACAATAAGTATTGAGCGAAATTTAACTAAAGAAAATTCTAAAGAAAAACATAGGGGAATGAATCCCCCTACCTCTTATTCTCAGAGATATTAAACCACTACTATCCTTAAATAGCTCCTAACCATCAGCTGTATCTATGGGGTGAGAATCTAAAAAAGACTGAAGACCCGAAACCTCCATGAATACATATTTATGTTCTTTGTATACTAACTCACATCTACATGGATATTTAAGCATAAATCTAGCGCCCCTAGCTATTATGTCAGGTTTAAATTTCAAGAATTCTTTTCTTCTTAATTGGGTATTTCTAGCAAGATCTGGGTAAATCCAAATCTGCTGTCCATGAAATTTCTCCCCTCTATGTCTCAAAAACATTCTTAGCACTGTATCCCTTTCAGATTGAAATAGGAATTGTACAAACATGGTAGATCGTGATCTAATCTCAGTACTCGTGGAGGTTTCCAATACCTCCGTCAGGTTAATTTCTTCTACTTGAGGAATTGCTGCTTGATTCTCATTTTTCCCCCTATTTGTAATATAAAATATCTTAGCTATAGCTGGTATTGCCTGTTGGGGCATTTTTAATATATTCTGTAGATAATCTGTAAACATATCTTTAGCTGATATTAAATTTTGGATAGGAAAATTTATAACCCTTAGGTTGGAGTATTTCAAAGTATTCTCTATATACTCTAATTTCTTTACATTTACCATTTCATTTTTAACAATATTTAATTGTAAAGACTCTACACTATCCAAACGCTTTACAGTATTATCAGTTTTACTCTGGCTTAAGTTGTTAGTACTTTCCAATTCCACAAGTCTCTTTTGATATTCAGATGTCGATTGAGTTAAATTTATGATTGCCTTTTCCAGGGATTTAATTGCCATCCAAAGAGTTTCTAATGTAATCGGAACCTCTGAGGGAAGTATCACTCCAAGCTCAGCCTTATAGTCCTCTTTACCCCCTACAGCAGGGTCCTCTTTCCCCTTTTCAGTAATAGAGTTATTAAGACTCTCATCTAACAAGATGGGTCTAGTAACATTTATCAAATTTTTTTTTCTTCAATTCTTCAATGTATTCTGATATTGCCTTATTCTCATTGGCTGAGAGAGGGTAGACCCGTCCTTTCGGTGGCTCAGCATTGGGCTTCAACCTTAAGGCACAGTCATAGGGCCTATGTGGAGGAAGAATATCAGCTGCTTCTTTAGAAAATACATCCCCGAAGGAAGCATATTGGGGCGGCAGTCCTGGCATCACTGGAGTCATAGGCATGCAAATGATAGGTGAGATTTCCTTAAGGCACCTCCCATGACATTCTGGGCCCCAGCAGGAGAGATCCAATGAGGCCCAGTCAAATTGGGGTTGGTGCACTTTCAACCAGGGTAACCCCAGGATGATAGGGTGCATGGCCCTTTCCAGGACAAAGAAGGCGAGCGATTCTGTATGGAGAGCTCAGGTGCGGAGAGTAACTGGTACGGTCTGGCAAATCACGTCGCCCAGTAGTGGATCTTTCAACTTGATGAGGGGAATCCTCAAGTATTCCACTAGACGTCTGAGAATGAAGTTGCCTCCTGCCCCTGAATCCACCAGGGCAGGAGTCTGAACCGTGACTGGTCCGTAGGTCAAGGAGACTGGGAGAGAGAGCGGAGGAGAGGGCGTAGTGAGGCCTAAGGACAGTCCTCCTGCAGGACTTAGGCCCGTCCATTTTCCGGATGAATGGAGTATGTAGAGACATTGTGGCCGGGCTGACCACAGTACATGCAAAGGCCTTGCCTCTTCCGAAGTCTTCTCTCTTTGGAAGTCAAACGTCCATGACCAAGTTGCATTGGTTCATTTTTATCAGCAGCAGGGATTACTGGAAAAAGCCGAGGTGCAGGTATAGCACTAGCCTGTTTCAACCCAGGTAACACCTTAGGCCAAAGTTCCTTTACCTTGTCCCGGAGCCGGTGATCAATCCGAGTGGCCAAGGCTACTAATTCATCCAGCGAGTCAGGTGTTTCGCGAGCAGCCAGCTCGTCCTTTAAACGGTTATCCAGGCCTCTGAAGAAGAGAGTCTTGAGACATTTGGGGTCCCAGCAGAGTTCTGCTACAAGAGTTTTGAACTATATGGCAAATTCAGCCAATGATCTGTTACCTTGCTTCAATTCAACCAAAGCAGAACCGGCGACAGCGGTTCGGGCAGGGTAATCGAAAACGGATTTAAATAAGTCCATAAATCCTTCTATGTCCTGCAAAATGGGGTCCTTGTGTTCCCACAAGGTAGATGCCCAAGACAAGGCCCTACCATCCAGGTAGGAAAGGATGTAGGTAGTCTTGGAGAGAGCCGTAGGAAATAAAGATGGCTATAAGGTAAAATGCATGCAGCACTGGTTTAAAAAGTCCCGGGTCTTCTGGATTTCTCTGGAAAATGGATTGGAGCCACCAGTGGTACAGCAGTCTTTAAAGTTACCTCCTGTAACAGACCTTCATGGTTGGAAGCTGTGCCTTGAACCTTCTGTGTGTGTAGCTGATGGAACGCTGAAGTAAGTTTCTCCAAGGCATCTTGCTGCTCCGCAATGCGTTGGGCCAGGCCTGGTATGGCCTGCAAGGCATTGAGCTGTGCTGGATCCATGGAGTTAGCAATCTGTTATTATTTGTGATAATTGTGGGTGGATCCTTGGGCTGGTGGCAGATGACCACACCCACGGGGGAAGATCCCGAGAGGGACCACCGGTCAGGCTCAGAGTTGGGAGACAGACACACACTAGTTCTTTTATTAAACTGGTTTAGAGAACCACCAGAGGTGGCAGTAGTGAGTTGGAAGAGCCCTGCTGGGCTGTAGTCCCTCAGGCACTGGAACAGCGATCCCAGGATGGCTGAGCTGAGGAGAAACTGAGATAGTGAGTAGGCAGAGTATGCAGAGTTCAGGAACAGAACCTTGATGGTAACACTCACACAATAGTCTCTTGGAACAGCCCAGGAGCTGGAATGAAGTAGGCCCTCAAGGAGCAAGTACCTAGTTCCAGGGGAAGCTCTGAGAGAGAGATGGTAACTCACTGGTTTTATAGGCAGCGGTGACTTCCTGGCAGAAGTTATATTCAGTAGCAGGTCCAGGAACGTGGGCCCTCGAGGAGCAAGTACCGATTCCAGACTGCGACCTGAAAAGCAAGAGAGAGAGCGAGGCCCTCGAGGAGCGGGTACCCCTGGTAAAGTCCGAGGAGGCAGAGTAACAAGGTAAGCGGAGAGTGAATCCCATCCGCAGCGATACCTGGAGGCAGCTAGGTAGGAAACCCTTTGCTAACTCGATTAGCTAGCAAAACAAGAGACCTTAAATATCTGGCGATGATGATATCATCTCAGGGGGACACCCCTGAGGTTCACGCCACAGCTGGTACTTGAGTCGGGGCTGTGCCACGCGCGCGCCCTTAGGCCTCAGGAGAACATGGCGGAAGGCATCGTCTAGCTGGTCCGGGAACGCCGGAGGATGTCGGTAAAATGACGCCACGGCAGCCAAACTTCCATCAACCCAAGAGGGAGTCGCCAAAAAGGTAAGGTGGGCAGAGTGGAGACGTCGGGCAGCGACGGTCGCAACAAGGATTTCATAGTAACATACATAGAAACATAGTAATGATGGCAAAAAAAGGCCAAATGGTCCATCCAGTCTTCCCATCAAGCTTCTTATTGTAGTAACTGCTGCTCTGTGCAGGTTACCTCCAAACCTTATGTTAAGGGTAGTAATATTAACAATCAAAACCAAGCAACTGTCAAACCCATAACAAAATTACTGCTAGCAACATTTTTACAGGATGAGCAGCCTTCCCAATCTTGAACATTCTTTGCTTTTGGACTTGGCTGTAGAAGCAGTCCTATACTTTTTCTCTAATATCTGCGTATCAGTACCCTGGACTGTAAAAGTCAGAGCCCAGCATTGGATGTCATCTGAATCCAATTCCCTTTCCTCCCCTCCCTGAAAAGTATTATCACGATGACACCTAGATCCTTTACCTAGGTGGTGATTCGCAATGTGGAACCTTGCATCGTGCAGCTATAATTTAAGCTCCTCTTCCCTTCATGCACCGCTTTGAACTTGTCCACATTAACTATCATCTGCCATTTGGATGGCTGCCCAGTCTCCTAATCTTGCAATGTCCTCTTGCAATTTCTTGCAATCTACTTGTGATTTAACAACTTTGACTAATTTTGTATCATCAGCAAATTTGACCACATTACTCGTTGTTCCCATCTCTAGGTCTTTTAGAAATATATTAAAAAGCAGTGGTTCCAGTACAGATCTCTAGGGCACTCCACTATTCACCTTTCTCCACTGAGAACATTTTAGCCCTACTCTTTGTTTTCTATCCTTTTGGGACTTGATAGCTTCCAGACATTACGATGCCGTTTAGGCTTCTGGGCTGCCAGTTCTTCCAGAATTACTGGCTTTTTAAGGGGGTCTGCAGGAGATTGTACGGTTGTCATTAACCATCTCTAACTCATCCCTCACCCTGCTCTATCCTTTGCTAAAGCTTGGCTCTTGCACAGGCTTAATCGGGTTCAGCTGGCATGTGAGGAGATTGGCATTCTGGCTCTTCCAGAATCCTGGAACTATGCCCCAGGAATTTGTTAGTTCCTTCCATGCCATTTTCTCACAAAGCTAACCTGCATGTTCCTTCCTGCGGTGGAGCCAGCAGAGCTCCTGCAATACTCGCTAGTAAGCCTGGGTTTATCCTCCCTTTTCTGCCTACTTGCAGCTTTCCTGTGAGTGACATAGGCCCTTTCATAGTCTCTTCTTTTTTTCCCTTTTTCTGCTTAGCGGCTATGTGATGATTTTCTCTTTAAAGCGTAACCTCCATATATGATTTTGTTATATGCATCGTTTGCTAATAACTGTGCCTCCTGAGAAAGAAGCCATATGTCTTGTAAAACCGTACTAACTTGGACTTTGATCTGTCTTTCCTGGTATTTGGATGCAAAGGTCTTTTGTGTCGTCATTCCTGGGTGTCAAAGAAGTCATGGGTGGCATGTTTTGTCTTCAAAACTGTATGTGATAGGCAGGAAGATTAGAAAGGTTACTATGATGGAGAAAGACAGACTACGCCTCTGAGTGGGGAGGCTCTATATGAATACCTTGTTTGTAAAGGGCATTTTGTATTTTTCAGATAATTGTGCAGGATTTCCAGGTTCTGTATTTTGTGTGGTAGCACAGGGAGAAGGAAAGTTACCTGATATCACGTTGTTGTCTTTGTAGGATGATGTCAGGTAAGACCCCGACAGTCTCAAGGACATTGCTATAGAATGCAGAGCATTTCTAGCATTCCAGAAGTGTTAAATCAAAGAGCTTTTTGCTTCCTGTGCTGTAACACATTACTAACATCCAGGACTGATAGTACATTTTGCAAAGTTCATAGAAAAGTGTCAGAGTGTTTTGAAAAATGCAAGTGCCACAATTTGCTTCAGAAAAAGTAGTTCTCTTTAAAAGCAGCGTTTGCCTTACATATTTTCAGTTAGCAATGTTTTTGAGAGTGGAAGGTTTCGCCACCTTTCCTTTCACAGCATGTGACAAGAGTAAAACAGCACGACTTGTTTTAGTTAGGCTTGTTAATTTTACCATGAGAAGAAAAGAGAATGAGAGTGGCAGAATTGCTTCCTTAGACTGTATCAGGAGCACAGAGGGTCTGTGATTCGATTCCCGGATTGGGCCTTTCATGCACTGGATCAACTTGAGCTGTGGATGCAGCATTCACAGTCCCTACTGGGGGTTAAGCAGCAGTCATAGTCATGATTAAAGGTGATACCTGCTGGCTGGATTTAGAGCCCATGATAGAGGGTTCTGGAAGCATTGCCAGTACATGGCTCCTAACCTCTGCACTATTGATGCAATGACCATAGTAGGAACAGTGTGTGAGTGGGGGTGTAATGTGGGTGGGGGTAGAGATGGGGAGGGAGGGTTGTTTATAAAAAAATAGAGGAATAATCCCCACGTAGTTGCAAATAAAGGCTCATGGCCCCAGAATACCAGTACTGGTTCAGATTGAGCTGGAAGGAAAAGGGGGAACTACCAGGACCAAAAAAAAAGGGACTATAACTGGCCCTGTGTGGCTGTGGCAAATGTTCCTCTAGTCTAGATGTATACCTGCCATGGATAAAAGTTACTATATTTGGAGTTAAGGGTTCTGGGAAGAAAATAAGAATGGTGTATGTGGATCAACAACTGTTTGTGGGCCACTCAATGGGCTAAGTGAGGGTGTTAATGGCATATCTATGGTTGCTCTGCCTCTTTTGCACCCTGAATTTCTTTTCTTAAAGGAGAGCCAGATATCTTCTTATCCAACCTATATATCACCAAGACCCTGCAGAGCTCAAAAAGACTGGGAATTAATTGTCCATAGTCTGCTAGGAACAGGGTGACCAGTGAGCCAGTCCTGGAGGAGAAGTCCATTAACGGCTATTAATCAAATTTACTTAGGGAATAGCCACTGCTATTAATTGCATCAGTAGCATGGGATCTTCTTAGTGTTTGGGTAATTGCCAGGTTCTTGTAGCCTGGTTTGGCCTCTGTTGGATACAGGATGCTGGTATTGATGGACCCTTGGTCTGACCCAGCATGGCAATTTCTTATGTTCTTTTACTCCACTGTATGCATATAAATGTAGCACTGCTTTTCTTAAAGAAATTAGAACTACATGTCCATGCATGCAATAGGGTAAAACCAGGGGTGGATCAGCTTTCCTTATAGGACCTGGAGCTGTATATTCACCCTAGCTAAGAAGGTTCTTTAACACAAAAGAAGAACAATATAGTGAAGCTGCAGTATAGCCTGAAAGTGCAAATGATGGCAGCTGGAATACAGTGAACAACTTTCAAAGCCTTTGTCGTAGGTGAATAGGGATTTATGCACATAAACTGGCTGTTTAAAAATGATCCTCCCTCAATACAACTTAACATACATGTGTTCCTTCATGCATGCACTTTTAGCTGCATTTAGGGGAGGCGTTCCCGGGATGGAAAAATAATCACACACAGATTGTATTTTCTTTCAAGTCCACGCGTGTTATTTTTGAAGGAAAATAGAACTGCAAAGAAAAGCAGCTGCAAATGTCCATTGGTAACTTTGCACCTACGGCAAGTTTGAACGTGAAAACATGTGGATGCTCTCTCTTTCAGATCTGGTGCAAAGTCCTTAGGCAAAAAGTACCTGTGGACTTTGTCCCAACATGGACAATTCGAAGACTGCCCAAATAATAATATTAAAAAGTTGCCTACAGTGAGATGATGATTGCTGTTTTTCATGTGCATGTTTTATAAGGACTCAGTGTATTTTTGCATGATACTGATAGGACTGAAAGTAAATGTGAAGCTCATGCGAGGATATAGGAAACTGCAGAGGTGGGATATAGTTTGGTTGTTTAACAGGGGATGATGGAGGACTTCAGGTGGCTGCTAATGCAGCTGTGCTTGTCTCCATGGTGACTGGCTTAGACAGAAGAGTGGCAGACAGTGGTGATCATTGGGAGAGCTGCTAATAGGTAACTAAGAGATGCACTTGGTCGAGTGACTTTGTAATATGGCACTATAAAAAATGGTTGTTGGAATTTTTTTTTTTTTGCAAGGTTTACATAATCTGCATCATTAGCTTCATTAGTTTTATGACAGCTGTGAGCAGGATATTATGATATTATTACTACAGTTAAGTTTCAGCAAACAGTTTTTTGTGGATACTTGGGTATATAATATACTTTGAGGCAAACTCACTAATCTGAAATGTTTTTATGAAGTTACCATGAGTGATCTCCCAAAAATAGCATGCACATTAAAAAGAGTTAATTGGCTTGACTGACAAAGCTAATGATTGGGAGGGCATAGCCACAATCTGCATATCAGTAGTTTTGTGCCATCTCCCATACCAACCACCCCAAAGTAACAGGAATGGTTAGCATGCTGGAAAATCTCAGGAAAAATTCCTCTTCTTCCTAGCACCCACCCTAACCCCTTGTGTGAAAACCCTCTTTTCCCCATCAACCTATTGCAAAATTCCCCCTTCCTTCTCCTTTGATCCATTACAAAATTCCCCCTCTATTCTCCCTCCACATTTCTGTCCTCCAAAAAAGGCAAATCCCACTCCAGCCTAGCTGACAGGAGAATAGCTCCAGCACTGAATTCAAATTAGCACTGGTTAGTGCCGTGGTGCTATACACTGTGACCCTGTGACTACAGGCAGATCTGTAATGGATCAGGAGGTTTCAAAGTGTGAGGCTGCTCTGAGGTACTAGTATGACACTGGAGGCTGAGCCATTAGGAGGCAAGACACATCTCCTGCCAACTGGCCTGAGTGGTTAGTTCCAAAGTGGTGTCTGTGACCACTAGGAGCTCAGCTTCCCACTTTGAGTGTTAGATGGGAAGGGGTGGAGAAGGGGTTAGATTTGTCGCTCTGATGTGTGTGTGGGGGGAGGGGGGCGGGGGGGGGGGGACAGAGGACAGTTGTGACTCAGGACAGATGGGAGTTACAATATAAGAAAATAAGAATTACCATACTAGTTCAGACTACGGGTCCATAAAACCCAGTATTCTGTTTTCACTAATGGTCAATCCAGGTCACAAGTACTTGGCAAAATCCCAAACAGTAAAATAGATCCCATACTGCTGTCGCGCAGTGATTAGTTTTGGTTATTCCATAAGGAATGAATTTTAAAAACCTGGCATGTGCCAAAGCCAGGAGATATGTGCAGGAGTCAGGCTGGTGCAAGCCACATGGATTTTAAAAGGTGCCTGCATACATGCGTATCTCCTGGTACGTGCACAAAAATCTTTTCTGAAAAAGGGGCGGGGCTTGGGCTTGGTTTGGATGGAGCATGGACATAAGATCATAAGAAATTGCCATGCTGGGACAGACCAAGGGTCCATCAAGCCCAGCATCCTGTTTCCAACAGAGGCCAAAAACCAGGCCACAAGAACCTGGCAATTACCCAAACACTAAGAAGAACCCATGCTACTGATGCAATTAATAGCAGTGGCTATTCCCTAAGTATAATTGAGTAATAGCCATTAATGGACTTCTCCTCCAAGAACTTATCCAAACCTTTTTTGAACCCAGCTACACTAACTGCACTAACTACCTTCTCTGGCAACCAATTCCAGAGCTATATTGTGCGTTGAGTGAAAAATAATTTTCTCCGATTAGTCTTAAATGTGTTACTTGCCAACTTCATGGAATGCCCCCTAGTCCTTCTATTATTCGAAAGTGTAAATAACCGAGTCACATCTACTCGTTCAAGACCTCTCATGATCTTAAAGACCTCTATCATATCCCCCCTCAGCCGTCTCTTCTCCAAGCTGAACAGCCCTAACCTCTTCAGCCTTTCCTCATAGGGGAGCTGTTCCATCCCCTTTATCATTTTGGTTGCCCTTCTCTGTACCTTCTCCATCGCAACTATATCTTTTTTGAGATGCGGCGACCAGAATTGTACACAGTATTCAAGGTGCGGTCTCACCATGGAGCAATACAGAGGCATTATGACATTTTCCGTTCTATTAACCATTCCCTTCCTAATAATTCCTAACATTCTATTTGCTTTTTTGACTGCTGCAGTATACTGAGCTGACAATTTTAAAGTATTATCCACTATGATGCCTAGATCTTTTTCCTGGGTGGTAGCTCCTAACATGGAACGTAACATCGTGTAACTACAGCAAGGGTTATTTTTCCCTATGTGCATCACCTTGCACTTGTCCACATTAAATTTCATCTGCCATTTGGATGCCCAATCTTCCAGTCTTGCAAGGTCCTCCTGTAATGTATCACAGTCTGCCTGTGATTTAACTACTCTGAATAATTTTGTATCATCCGCAAATTTGATAACCTCACTCGTCGTATTCCTTTCCAGATCATTTATATATATATTGAAAAGCCCCGGTCCCAATACAGATCCCTGAGGTACTCCACTGTTTACCCTTTTCCACTGAGAATATTGACCATTTAATCCTACTCTCTGTTTCCTGTCTTTTAACCAGTTTGTAATCCACGAAAGGACATCACCTCCTATCCCATGACTTTTTAGTTTTCGTAGAAGCCTCTCATGAGGGACTTTGTCAAACGCCTTCTGAAAATCCAAATACACTACATCTACCGGTTCATCCTTTATCCACATGTTTATTAACCCCTTCAAAAAATGAAGCAGATTTGTTAGGCAAGACTTCCCTTGGGTAAATCCATGTTGACTGTGTCCCATTAAATCATGTCTTTCTATATGCTCTACAATTTTGATCTTGAGAATAGTTTCCACTATTTTTCCCAGCACTGAAGTCAGGCTCACTGGTCTATAATTATCCGGATCGCCCCTGGAGCCTTTTTTAAATATTGGGGTTACATTGGCCACCCTCCAGTCTTCAGGTACAATGGATGATTTTAATGATAGGTTACAAATTTTAACTAATAGATCAGAAATTTCATTTTTGAGTTCCTTCAGAACCCTAGGATGCATACCATCCGGTCCAGGTGATTTGCTACTCTTTAGTTTGTCAATCTGGCCTACTACATCTTCCAGGTTCACAGTGATTTCGTTCAGTTCGTCTGAGTCATCGCCCCTGAAAACCATCTCCGGAACTGGTATCTCCCCAACATCCTCATTAGTAAACACGGAGGCAATGAATTCATTTAGTCTTTCTGCAATGGCCTTATCTTCCGTAAGAGCCCCTTTAACCCCTCTGTCATCTAATGGTCCAACCGACTCCCTCACAGGTTTCTTGCTTTGGATATATTTAAAAAAGTTTTTATTATGAGTTTTTGCCTCTATGGCCAACTTCATTTCAAATTCTCTCTTCGCCTGTCTTATCAATGTTTTACACTTACCTTGACAATGCTTATGTTTTATCCTATTTTCTTCAGATGGATCCTTCTTCCAATTTTTGAAGGATGATTTTTTGGCTAAAATAGCCTCTTTCACCTCACCTTTTAACCATGACGGTAATTGTTTTGCCTTCCTTCCACCTTTCTTAATGCGCGGAATACATATGGACTGCGCCTCTAGGATTGTATTTTTAAACAATGTCCAAGCCTGTTGAACACTTTTAACCTTTGCAGCTGCACCTTTCAGTTTTTTTCTAACTATTTTCCTCATTTTATCAAAGTTTCCCTTTTTAAAATTTAGTGTTAGAGCTGCAGATTTACTTATTGTCCCCCTTCCAGTTATTAGTTTAAATTTGATCATGTTATGATCACTGTTGCCAAGTGGCCCCACCACGTTACTTCTTTCACCAAATCTTGCGTTCCACTAAGAATTAAATCTAAAATAGCTCCCTCTCTTGTAGCTTCCTGAACCAATTGCTCCATGAAGCAGTCATTTATTACATCCAGGAACTTTATGTCTCTAGCAAGTCCTGATGTTACATTTACCCAGTCAATATTGCCAAATTGGTTTGCTTCCCTGATTTCTCTTAGCATTTCATCATCTGTCTGACCATTTTGTCCAGGTGGACGGTAGTATACTCCTATCACTATACTGTTACCCAACACACATGGGATTTCTACCCATATAGATTCTACTGAGTATTTACTCTCTTGTATGATCTTTATCCTGTTGGACTCTATACCCTCCCGGACATAAAGTGCCACACCCCCACCAAGTTGATCCTCCCTATCATTGCGATATAATTTGTACCCTGATATAGCACTGTCCCATTGGTTATCCTCCTTCCACCAAGTCTCTGTGATGCCAATTATGTCAATCTCATCATTTGCTGCTATACACTCTAACTCTCCCATCTTACTTCTTAGACTTCTGGCATTGGCATACAGACATTTCAAAGTGTGGTTTTTGCTTGTTTTAACAACCTGCTTTTCAGTTGTTTGGGATAATTCGGTAATCATTAGCTTTGGTGATTTTTTACATATAGGCATATGAACTATGTTTGCTTTTGATGGAACCTCTCTGTTGGGATGCCCTAACTCTCCTGTTTCATTAGTATCCTTCAAGGATACATTTCTCCGAACCATGCACTGCTGAGTGACTGTCGGCTTTCCCCCTTGTTCTAGTTTAAAAGCTGCTCTATCTCCTTTTTGAAAGTTAGTGCCAGCAGCTTGGTTCCACTCTGGTTAAGGTGGAGCCCATCCTTTCGGAAAAGTCTCCCCTTTCCCCAAAAGTTTCCCCAGTTCCTTACAAAGCTGAATCCCTCTTCCCTGCACCATCGTCTCATCCACGCATTGAAACTCTGGAGCTCTACTAGCCTCTGGGGACCTGCATGTGGAACAGGAAGCATTTCAGAGAATGCCACCCTGGAGGTTCTGGATTTCAGCTTCCTACCTAAAATCCTAAATTTGGCTTCCAGAACCTCTCTCCCACATTTTCCTATGTCGTTGGTGCCCACATGTACCACGACAGCCGGCTCTTCCCCAGCACTGTCTATAATCCTATCTAGGTGACGCGTGAGGTCTGCCACCTTCGCACCAGGCAGGCAAGTTACCAGGCGGTCCTCACGTCCTCCAGCCACCCTGCTATCTACATTTCTAATAATTGAATCACCAACTATGATGGCTGGCCTAACCCTTCCTTCCTGGGCAGTAGCCCTGGGAGATTTGTCCTCAGTTCGAGAGGACAATACATCACCTGGAGAGCAGGTCCTTGCTACAGGATCACTTCCTGCTACACCAGGGTGATGTTCTCCTACTGGGAGACCTTTCTGATCCAAGGCAGCACTGGGGCTGCCAGAATGGATTTGGGACTTGGCTACTATGTCCCTGAAGGTCTCGTCAATATACCTCTCTGTCTCCCTCAGCTCTTCCAAGTCTGCTACTCTAGCCTCCAGAGATCAGACTCGTTCCCTGAGAGCATAAATACTTACGCGCACAAGTGTGCGCCAGGGTCCCCTACCGTGTATCTTTACTTCTGCTATGGATGATGTGTAAGTCCTAAAACAAAAAAAAACTAGGCTAGTCAGCAGGGTTTTAAGGGTATGGCTAACATGCTAAAAGTGAGGCTAATTAACTAGTGGAGTTAGGAAGTCCTATTCTTTACCTGGGAAAACTGGGAATGAACTGGAGAAACTGGTAATTGTGTCAGCGGTGCCTACTAAAATCCCCGCACTTACGCAATAGAGGTGGTATTTGCATGCACATATGCATGTCCATATAAAATTGTGCACCCATGCATGCACATACTGCCTTTTTTATACCATGCATGCATATACATGCATATGTTATAAAATGGCTGTGTCCTTTGTCGCAAACTGATATAAGAATGTGCATGTGCACCCGTGCACCGGTGTCAAAGTTACCGTCTAAGTCTACTTGGTTAATAACAGTTTATGGACTCCTCTTCCAGGAACTTGTTAAAACGTTTTTTAAACCCAGCTACGCTAATGTTTTAACCACATCCTCTAGCAATGAATTCCAGAGCTTAATTATGCATTGAGTGAAAAATCATTTTCTCCAATTTGTTTTGAATGTGTTACTTACTAACTTCATGAAGTCTACCCTACTCTTTATATTTTTGAAAGAATAAATAACTGATTTACATTTACCCGTTCTATTCCACTCATGATTTTATAGATCTCTATCATATTCCCCCTCAGCCAGCTTTTCTCCAAGCTGAATAGCCCTATCCTCTTTAGCCTTTTCTCATAGAGGAGCCATTCCATCCCCGTTATCAATTTGTTTGCCTATCTTTGTACCATTTCCAGTGAAACTATATCTTTTTTGAGATGCAGCAAATAGAACTACACAGAGTACTCCAGGTGCAACCTCACTATGGAGCAGTACAAGGGCATTATGACATTCTGTTTTATTTTCCATTCTTTAAGGTAGCCAGATATATTCAATGGTGCAATGAATATATTTGGATATCTTAAAGTTAGCCAGATAAGTTTATCCGGCTAACTTTAAGAGAGCACTATGGGCCAACAAGACTTAGCTGGCTAACTAGCCATGCCATATAGCGGTGCAATATCTATCTCTTCATTTGCTTTTTTGACTGTTGCTGCACACTGATTTGAGGTTTTCAAAGAATTGTCCATTCTGAGGCCCAGATCCTTTTCCTGGGTGGTATAGGAGTATCTGGTTTTGATAACCTTACAGTAGATTATCAGATTTAACCAATAACCTTATGATAACATTTTATTAGCATTAAGGAAAGATACAGACACTTTTATGAGGTAGTTTAACAGTTTATTAGCAGCATGATTAAAAAAGGTTTAAACGTACAATTATTTATTTTCTTTGTTGATTTTGGTTTAGTTGTTACACAGTGCAAGGCCTTGTAGTAAAAGATAATCAGAACTTATAAGTGTTATCTCTAAGTCCAACTTTGCTCTTAGTATTTATGCAATGCCCAATCTGAATAGCCCAGCTGAAAAGTAATTAAGCCAGTGTTCTCACCCTTAAAACCAATCCAGGGCACACTCATGCAAAAGTCAGGAAATATCTCGATATTATGCCGTAAGGGCAAATCCTGCAAACCCCCTTCAGGTGGATGATAGAACTCCAAGGTCTCATAGATGTCTCCATGAGATATATGATGGCAAAATAAGGCAAGATTTATTAGCTTACCAAAGTCTTTCAAGGGAATAGTTGGCAAAACAGTTGCTTTCATGCTACGGAGTAAACTGTACTGAGTATGAAACAGTCTTAATTTACAAGTCTCAGTTATAGTGATCTGCACAGTCAGCTCTGGCTGCAAAGCTCTCAAAGCTAAGCTTTTGAATAATCTGTGAGGAAAGCCACTGCCTGGGTAACTCAGAGACCCTTTTCTCCAAGTCAAACCTCATTGAATATTCATTTCTATAGGCTTGCACTGGAGAAGGTACAGAGAAGGGCAACCAGAATGACAAAGGGGATGGAACAGCTCTCCTATGAGGAAAGGGTGAAGAGGTTAGGGCTGTTCAACTTGGAGAAGAGATGGCTGAGGGGGGATATGATAGAGGGCTTTAAAATCATGGGAGGTGTAGAACGGGTAGATGTAAATCGGTTATTTACACTTTCGGATAATAAAAGGACTAGGGGGCACTCCATGAAGTTTAGCAAGTATCACATTTAAAACTAATCAGAAAAATTCTTTTTCACTCAATACACTATTAAGCTCTGGAATTTGTTGCCAGAGGATGTGGTTAGTGCAGTTAGTGTAGCTGTGTTTAAAAAAAGTTTGGATAAGTTCTTGGAGAAGAAGTCCATTAACTGCTATTAATCAAATTTACTTAGGGATTAGGGAATGGCCTCTACTACTACTACTGGCATCAGTAGCATGGGATCTTCTTGGTGTTTGGGTACTTGCCAGGTTCTTGTAGCCTGATTTGGCCACTGTTGGAAACAGGATGCTGGGCTTGATGGACCCTTGGTCTGACCCAGTATGGTAATTTCTTATGTTCTTATGTTCTTCAACACGGGTTGCAAATAATGTCGGGGGCAGAGGGGTTAGGTGCTAGGACAATACCCATTTCATAGCTAGATACAAAGTTTTAACCATGGACATGTTTCACAGTTCTGGTCCAAGGTTCTCCTCTTATTTGGGAGGTGATGACATCTCTCTGATATGGAGAAGTAATCATAGTCTCTTCTCCTCTGTATGAATCACAGTCTCATATAAAATTGCCAAAATCATCACATGGCTGCAGACTCCAAGTTTGTGTTACTTAGACCTGCACTTTTTACTCATTCTGTGTGCATAGCAGTAGGCCTCAAGTTCATGATGCACATCCTTATTTAGAGTCATTGGCATTTCTCCCTACAGTAGAAACTCCTAATATGCATCCTAACATCATGTAACTACAATGTGGGTTACTTTTCCCCATGTGCATCACTTTGCACTTATCCATATTAAATTTCACCTGCCATTTGAATGCCCAATCATCCAGTCTCTCAAGGTCCTCCTGCAATTTTTTACAATTTGCTTGTGCCTTAACAGTTTGGAATAATTTTGTGTGTTGTCTGCAAATTTTTTTACCTCACACATTCTTCCTCTTTCCAGATCATTTATAAACATATTGAAAAGTACTGGTCCTAGTACAGATCCCTGAGGCACTTTACTGTTTACCGATCTCCACTGAGTTCCCTAGGCTAGCTGGCCTTTTAACTTTGGGCTGGTTGTTATAGGTAAGCACATGAATTCTGATATAAGTGCTGTATGTGTTCAAAGGGCTGTGCACATCATTGATTTTGTATATTGCGCGCTAAAGCACAACATACTGCACATATCAGAAAGGTGGGATACAAATGGATGCTCTGATTTTAGCATGCTTTTTAATACACAGTCCCCTAAATCTCAGAGTTTTAAAGAGCCTCCCAGTGACTACAATCAGAGGATGAAAAGAGGTACAGGTCACTTCTGCCGTTCATATACATCTGGATGTCTCTTCTCCTTGTGGATGGTACACATGCTTAAATTCTACCAGTACATAGTTTACTATTATGTGCATGAGAGCTAAGAGATATAAATGGATTTCTATTGGATAGGTCACTTTCCAAATGAGATATAGGTCAGAAGATACTGTGGCATCCTAGCTAGATGTTGCATTTTCCCTGTTCCCTTTCCTTTTCAACTGTGTGCTCTATATTATGGCATTTAGAGATATAAATCAATATTATTCTATAAGGAATATGGTGGAGAATGAAGCTTCAGAGTTGTAGAAAGTACAGATGTTTTGTTTCTGAAACAATTCTTCCTGCTTGATGTGCCGTGCTGATCATAATGGAATGAGGACAATGCGAAGTGAATAATGAGAATGAAGCAAACTTTCTTTCAATTTTAGTAGTTCAATTATGTTAGACATCCCAAATCTCTGTAGTGTAGCATTTCAACTTCAGTATAGATATTAGTATTTTCTGAACCAAATATGAATTTATATTTTTTGTCTAATTATGCATTCCTCAATTGATTCATATGGAGTTGGTGTATATAAGTGTTTTGGAAACCATTCAAATGAAACAGTATGGTGATTGCAGTTTGGCTTCTTGGCCCTAGTTCAAGTTGATAGCACTGTCGGAGCATATTTAGTGTGTTTCCTCTGCCCAATTCCAAATGTGGTGACATTATGAGAATGTCTCTGCATATTGGGAAAGGGATAATGAGGTTCAAGCACATTCTAATGAAGCTGACAATTTTTATGTGACACTGAACTGGGTCCAACCTAAAAACCAGAGGAAAGCTTTTTTTCTGAGATATGCAAGGCCTCAAAAGAATTAATTTGATAGATTGTTTGTACCTTGCCATTTTTTGATAAAGCTCACAAAGTGAAAAACTACAGTTACAGACATTAACATTAGGGATGTGCAGGGGTTAAAAAATGTGGTTAGGTCATTGGTTTCATAGGTCACAGACATTTATCAGGTTTATTTGAAATGAAAAAAAAAATGTTGCTCCTTCATTTCATTTGTTTTTTGTTTTTCATTAAAATAAATGGGGGAAGGCCCCACTGACTTCACTGTAAAAAATAAAACAGGCCTAGGCCCAGGTGTGACACTGGTCCAAAGCTGGATCCCATCATCGAGGCCCGGGCCTAGGCCTAGACCTGATGTAGGGTCCCATTACCAAGGTCCAGGCATAGGCCCAGATCTGGATTTGGGGCTCAACTGAAACTGGGTTCTGTTGCTGGGGCCCAGCTGCTGAGGTCTAATGTTGGGGCTCAACCGAGGTCTGTTGCTGGGTCTAGGCCCAGGCTTGATACTGGAGCCTGGTCAGAGACTGGATCCTGTTGCTGAAGCCCAGGAATATGACTTAGACCTCAGCCTGGTTCTGATGCCAGGGCCGGACAAGGCTGTGTCCTGTCACCAAGGTCCAAACCTTATCCTGTCTAAGCCCAATGCCAGGGCCCAATCCAAGGCAAAATCCTATTGTGGAGGCCTAAGCTCATGCCCACTACCTTGCCTGGCCAAGGGTGAGCCCCATTGCTGAGGCCCTGGCCTAGGCCTAGACCTAGGTTCTGGCCTGATGCCAGAGCCTGGATGAGGGTGGGTCCCATTGCTGGTGCTCAGGCTTAGGCATAGGCCCAGGACTGAAGCCTACCTAGACCAGGCTTTTTTCTTCTTCTGGAGGCTAGACATCACATTCCTGAAAGTTGCGCCACAGTAATGGCCACTGTTGTACCTTCCTCCCAAGCAGATGGTGTTATTTTGATTTATTTATTTATTTTATTTATTTAAAACTTTTTTATACTGACATTCATATAAAATATCACATCGGTTTACATGGAACTCGGGTAACTTAACTTAACATAGAAGAAGAGGCAAAGATGCTGTTGATATGTATGAGCCTGGTCTTGCCAGAGGCCTGTTTTGTTAATAGGCCTCACTAAGTCTCGAAAAGAAAACTCCTTGAATTTTATTTTTTGTGGATAAACAAAACAAAACAAAAATGGCTTATTTGTTACGTCTTTCATTTTTATTTCAAACAAATGTATTTCCTTAATTAGCATAAGAAGCTTCCTTTGACTGTCTTTGCAAGACACAGGAATATCAAAGACAGTGAAGTTTATTCCTGTGTTAAACAAATCAGTACTATGCAAAAGACATCTAATCTGTGGGTATCTGAATGTGGGAGTTATTCTGTGTGCACTCATTTCCTGTTTATATTTTTCCAGTGTTGCAGTACACAGAATCTGTTTTTTTGTGGTTTCCATTTCAATTTTTGTCCCAATACTTCTGTTTGTAATTAGTGGTCACTTGTTCTGAATTTGGTCTGTTTGCATGTGTGACTGAGGTGAAGTTTTCTGCTAGCATGTAGTGTTGAAGGGCATGGAATCTTCATGTGTTAGCAGTGTTTGTATTAAGGGACTGTCAAGGAGGACCTAATGGTCTTTCAGGGCTGAGTTTTGGTGTGGAAATTATTGGGAGGGAGTGTAGGGATGTTATTTAGATTTTAAGGAGAGCAGTGGATTTCACAGTAAGTGGATTTAAGCTTGCTGTTGGGCCAGTACTAACCTTGTTTTTTTTTATATATTTTATTTTGTCTTATTCATTATGTATGTTTTAATATGTTTATGTCCTTGTATTTTTACTGATTATGTATTTTACACTCTTGGAAATCACTTTAGTGGATGAGAAATGTGATATAAAACTCAGATAAGATTGTCAAAGTTGTTGAAGTACCTGCCAGCGATATAAACGTTGAAGTACATATTGAGCTGCTGTGTGGCTTGGCTAGTTAGCTGGATAAACTTATAAACTTATCTGGCTAATTTAGGCCATATATTTGTCGGCGCAGCTTCGCCACTGAATATATCCAGCTATCTTAAAGTTAGCCGGATAAGTTTATCTGGCTAACTTTAGGACAGCCCTATGGGCCAACCAGATTTAGCTGGATAAGTTAATCTGGCTAACTCTGAATATCCAAGTTAGCCAGATAACTTATCTGGCTATGTTAGATCCTCCTCAACACACTCTTGATCCTCCCACCACTTAGCACAGTAAATTACAGCCATTCAGCAGAACGAGATTTTCAGCTGTCGCTACTTAGCCAGATAAGTCCTAACTTATCTAGCCAAATAGCACTGAATATCGCCTTTATTATACCCAGATCTGTATTTGAAATTGTAGACTTAAAAACCCTTTGGCATAGCAATGTATATAGTATAGATATTATTTTGAAGAGATTCACTATTGTGTTAGAGCAGTGGTTCCCAAACCTGCCCTGAAGGACCCCAGTCAGTCGGGTTTTCAGGATATCCACAATGAATATGCATGAGATAAATTTGTATGCACTACCTCCATGGTATGCAAATTATATCTCAATCATATTCATTGTGTATATTGTTGTGGGTTTGTGCCACTGGCCACACTCCCAGTCAAAATCCGGCTGGAATTCTCTGGTTACAGAAGAATCTGAACCACTGGTTAAGTCTCTGGAGGGTGCTTTTCCTTGGTCCTGCTGCCTGACTCCTCCTTGAAGTTTCCTCAGTTCCACACTTGGAGGCTCCTCAGGTCAGGTACTCCAACCTCTTTAGCTTTACTTTACCCCGTTCCTTCCAAGGTGTTACAGCTATGGATTCAAATCCTTTTACCCCAGTTGGTGAGCTGGGCTTAAGCACACATAGTCCCATGTTATCATGGTAGTTTAAAGTCTCTATAGCTTTACTTTATCAAACCACATCAGTCTCAAACTCATATGATAAGAAAATAGTTCTTGCCTTAATCCTCCTGTTGCTTTCTGCACAGCTTAATCTTAGCTGCACTCTATGGCCCTGGTTCTTAGGGAAGCAGGCTCTGTTGCCATCTCCCATCATAGTTTGCAGCTGGCGTTTGTGCTTTCCCTTTCACTATGGCTGCAATTACATCCACCCCATGGCAGTATTCACTTAAAGCTCCTAACCTGCAGTCTCCATGAGTGTGTCCTCTACTGGAGGTCCACCACTCATTTTTCAGGTCCATCAGCTCCGGCTCATTCTCAGGGCTATAGTAGAGCTCCTTCCTGTTCCTGCCCCACCCCTCCTTCAGACAAGCTCTCACCCTTCTCCCATCATATGCCCAGTCTATCTCGTCCTCTCCATAGGGCAAAGCCTAGGAAGTTCCTTCCCCTCCAGAACCCCTCTGCTTTCTGGGAGTTGGAGTCTACCTCCTATTCTGATTTATTTTACATATCGGATCTCCTTCCCAGGTTTTCCTTACATCCACCGCCTTGTATTCACCAGGGGAATATAATGCCCATCACTATATCCTAAAACCCGACTGGCTGGGGGGTCCTCCAGTACAGGTTTGGGAACCTCTGTGTTAGAGAAAATTTGATGATTGGTTGGAGGGATGGAAAAGCCCTTGCTGGAATTTCATTTTAAATTGCTGTGCTCTGGTTGTTTTAAATTTGGAATTGGACTGGTTGAATTTTTTTTAAACTATGAGGGTTATGTACTAATCTTGCTGAATTTTTGCATGAGTTAGTGACCTCTTTGCACATAATTATTTTACAGATGCAAATGACTTTTTAGAAAAATTGCAAGCAACATTCCATTATGGTGCCCAATCAAAAATGTTAGATCTACCTAATTGAGGTGTAGTTATATTTTGGTGAAAACATCTTGATGCACTATTTTTCCTGAATTCCAAATTAATGAGATGCTTTGCATACTATTGCATCACAGCAGCTCATTAACTAAGAATTTGAGTAAATCTTACACATAGAGGACCATATGCAAAGTTTTTTGCAAAAGGCGAAACCTGTGAAGTTTTTTTGAAAATGTGACTTTATGTGAAAAAAAATGCACAAATCCCCAAACCTTTGGTCTTTTTGCATATTTTGGAGCATTTTCATGTGGTTTTTTTTTCACTGAAGCTGCATTTTGTGAAAAATTTTGAAGGTTAGTACATTGGCTTCTATTACATATTTTTTGTCTCATCCTATTTGGCCTTATATGTATATATGGTATCTGAATTTGTGGGTATTTATTGCATGACTTTTAAAATTAAAAGATATATTTGTTTTGTGTTCACATTTTAATTTTCAGTCAAGCTGTTTATCATTTGTAGCATTTATTACTAATCTTAAGGGAGCAATTTCAGAGAATTTGATTTTGACTTGAGGACTGTTTTTGTTGTACTTATTCTCTGTAAGATGATGAATGCCAAACAATTCTTTCATAGTAACATTATGAACTAGATATTGTCAAAAATATGCAGAAGAGTAGCACATCCATGGCAAATTGCATATTGCACCACTGTTTTGTTTAGTTGAAACCAATTGAATTGCATACCATGATGCATGCAGCAAGTAGATCTCTGAAGAGAGCTCCAATGGCAGTGTATCAGCCGGAGCAGGGAAGATGCAAATAAATTGGAGACTTTTTGATGGAAATTGGACTTTAATTATTTTTGGTTGTAGTACATTTTTGTTGATCACTCAGCCAGAGTGTCCAATGTCCTTCTTAAGAATCAGAGATGCCCTAAAGCAAGGATGTTCCAAAACGTAAGTTCTGTGGATCAAGAAAGTTTAAATCAAATGATAGAATATATATGGGTCACCGCCTCCATGAGCGTAGGACCCTGGAGGTTTATCCTCCTCATCATCGGAACGAACCCTGGCATTATGGTGCAAATTGGACTGTAACTGTGGTGAGAAAAGGGAGTTTGATGAGAGAAGTGGCCCTGGGGACAACAGTGTGCCTTGCATTCAAGAAAGGGTTACACTTGTTTTTAATATTATAGGTTGTAATTTAAAAAAAAAATTCTTAATTTAAAATAAATGTGTATAATAATTTTCTTTGAAAGCATAAATTATTACAATTTTTTTTATTTAGACATTTTATATACTGTCGTTCCATGTAAAGATCACAACCATTCTTCTGACACCACACTTTTTTGGTGGCAGATTTAAGATATTTGTGTGACACCTTTTTACTTGTGTACTTAGATACATATGGGATCTATTTTCATTGTGTTTTTCCGGCTAAGTTCAAAATTTAGGGGCGGATTTTAAAAGCCCTGTGCGCGTAAATCTTTCCCTGAAGAAGCCCCCAGGGAAGGGGCGAAACGGGTATCCCGTCGGTACTATACTGTTCATCACAATATAGAGTATCATGATATTACTTGTCAAAAAATTGTAGATACTTGGTATCTGTTACAATATTTTGTAATTAATGGAAATATAATGTTGTGTAATACAGTTTGAATATAACATTAGTCACAAGTATTGTTAGTTTACATGATGTATTTTAATGTGATAGTGTGGTGTGGGATATGATAGTATGTTTGGTATGTATGGAGGTACGATGTGAGTATTTTAATGTGGGTATTTACAGCAGCACATAGTGTTATTTGTTATAAAATGTATTTTTGATATGCTGGTGAAATAAAATTATATACATAATATTTGCCTGGCATTAGAATGTGCCGAGTTCCTCTGGTTTAATAGAGATTGACTCTAGTAACAGAGGATGCACTTATGTATATGATCTGGCTAAAATAGCCATATAACTCAACGACTGCCTCAGAGCAGCCTTAAAGTTATCCAGGTATGTGTCCTTGGATAATTTGCTACTTAACTGGATATATTCAAAATATATATGGTGAACAAAACAAAAATGTTGGCCCAATTTCTCAATCCCCATGCCACTACAAGAGTGGAGGAGTAACCTAGAGGTTACAACAGCAAGTTAAGAGCCACATAAACCAGGGTTCAAATCTCACTGCTGTTCCTTGTGACCTTTGGTAAATCACTTCACCCTCCATTGCCTTGGGTACAGAACTTAGATTGTGCACCCTCTGTGTACAGGAAAATGCCTAAATGTAATCTGCTTTGAAGTGGCTTAATTACAGTCTGCATCTAAAATAAATTCATTAAAACAGAAAGGATTTGGGTCATTGCTCTTGCCTTTCTCCCAAAAGGTCCTTTTAAAGTTGTGGGCCTTTGGCTCAGTAAGCAGCCACAGTTCCCCTATCAAAGCTCTGGGCCCCCTAAGTCCCTCCTGTGCCAACATGAACCCTCTCACCTCTGATAATCCCAAGGCTCCTGGGATTGTAGTACAAGTGTTCAAGCAGCACCAGGAGTTGCCTGGATAGCAACGTTGATAGCACAACAAACTGGTGTTACTTTCAAAAATGCTCCTTACAACCTAATTGGTTGTATTCAAACAGCCAGTTAGGTTTTTAAGTTATCCGGCTACATGTAACTGGATAACTTTAGGTGAATATATTCAGAGGGATGATTAGACCGCTGAATGTCTTGCACAGGTTTTCTGGCTAGTTTCAGCTGGATAACTCGTCTACTTGCCACCTTACTGAATATTGGTCTTAAGTAGTTCTTATTCCATCATTTGTATATGGATGGTGTTCACACCTGCAGTGTGAACCTTTATTATTAGTACCATATACTATTACCCAGTGCATCACTGGGTATGTTCACATATTTTAAATGTGTAAAATAGATTAAATATTGTTTCTGTTATGTGTCAGTCTCAAATGATAAAGAAAAGTTTCTGTGCATAAACATTTTTTGCTAAATGACCTATCTTAAATCAGACATAGTCCCAATTTCATTCATGCGTTATACTTTGTTTTAAAATAATGCAGCATACCTTTTAAGAACCAGATGTAAAATACATCCTCCAGGATTTGACTGATTATGTAACACTGAGATTCTGACAATAAGATTGTTTTAGTATATTTTGACTGGCAATAAATTTGCAAACTTGCTTGATAAATAATAGCCTACTCATAATTAACACAGCAAGGAACTATGCAAAATTCTTTATTTTCAGTCAAGCAAAACATAGTTTCCTTTTTCTTTTTGCAAAATTCTTCACAGCTAATTTTTTTTCACACAGAATGGGAAGTGAGAAAAGCAGCATGATAGAAAAGGTCAGACTCCCAAAGTCATAAATATTATAATGTCATCTCTTTAGTGAGAAGCATCAGGAATATGAGAGGACATTGACTGAAACATAGGCCTATTTCCTTAAATAACTGTCTTTGTGTCACAAGTCCACCAATTCCCCAAGTTAAAGACCTATTAGAAATGAGGTTAAGAGGTGAAAAGTCATGTATCAGGTGACCAAGCGTTCAAATTAAAACGTGGCAGCAACACTCACTAGAGACGAAGCAAACCAAAATCACAAAAATTTCACCAGCAGACAGAGAGTCCTGTCAGGCATACGGAAAACAAAATGAATTTGTCTTATGGTGGCGATGGCAAATGTTTTCTTTTAAAGTTTTTTCTTAGCAGGAAAATTCATAGTAAGGCAATATAATGTACGTATATTCATTTTGAAAAAGAACAAAGAATGAGACTGCAAGAAGGATAACAAGAGATTGCTATTTTGGAAACAAATCAATGGAAAGTATATTTTTCAAACGTGAAAAAAAGATCCGGGTGAGCAGTGAACTCAGTGCTTAGAACTAAAGGGAAGAGAATAATGATAAACTAGTTTTCCTTCTTATCTTGAAACAGTAAATATCCAAACTAATCAGATATTGTCCCAAACTAAAGATAAAATGGAGTATATAAGAGCTGCATTTGTACTATAAATACCTTTGATGAAGGCCTTCTGTCCTGTCAAGTTCTTTTACTTAGGAATTTTCCACAATACTATTTCCTAGTTGGATCAACTATTCCCACCTCATTGCCGGAAGTTAGCTGGCACGGGAGTGTATGTTGGTTGACTTACTATCATGACAAGACGACACTGCAGAGCACCGTTTATCCATAATGGTCAGGACTGAGGCCATTCTGGATAATAGATTTTTCTAGATAATTGAAGTTCCAAATAGGAATTTTCTTTTTGGATAAAATAATTTTAGATAATGAGGACTTTTCGGGATCACAGATTCTATAATATTCTATATTCTGGCTAATAGAACAAATGTGTATTTGAACTCATGAACCCTTGTACATATATTTGATTTTTCAAATAATTTTTTTGGGATAATGGATCATGGCTCAGGGGACTGCAATGTTTTCTGGATAATGAGAGTTTCTGGTTACTATATCTTTTGATAAATGGTGCTATACTGTACCTCCAATCAGAGGTACACAGTTGGTTTTATAATAAACTTTCTGTTAGGGACTGACTGGGGCATAGGTGGTAATGGCTCAGAGTCCCTTTATCTGGAAGACTAGAAATCAGATGGAAAATATAGAGTCCAGGATGCCATCAGGAGCCAGGAGTCCATGGGGTGAACAGGAGCTAGAAATCAGGAACAGGCAGGAACCAAAAGCTTGAAGCCATAAAGGAAGCAGGTTGGACAGGAACCAGGAGCCAAATCACAGAAAGAAAATGAGTAGCTAAAATCTGCTTCAGCTGGTTTTATATACCAGGAATGTGCAGCAGTAACATTTTCAGTTTGTTTTGTTTTTTCATTTCAGAGTTTTATTTGTTTGTTTGTTTTTTTGATTTGTTTATAGTGTTTTCAGTTTGGTTCATTGTTATTACTGAGAAAGTATTATACTAAACTCTCCCAAAACAAAAACCAACAAAACCAGGCATCCCTGAAGCACTTCAACTCCTTTCTCAGCCCCCAAGTCATCCCAGGGGCCTGGTCTTTTTTGGTTGGGCTCAGCTAAGCCCAGCTGGGGTCTCCTGTACCCTTCTTACCCATTAAAAATCTAGTCCGAGGCACTGGTCTAATCCAGCTGGAGCACCCCCCTGGCCCCCATCACTTCCTGGAAACATGGGCCAAGGACCTCTCTTTCCAGCTCCCATTTACCCTCTGACCGCGGGTCCAGAATTAGAAGGATTAAAAAGGGAAGGAGCACACTTAGCTCTTTAAAAATGGCACTGGCAGCTCTGATGCTGGTGCTGAACTTGCATCACTTTGGTGCCGGTCTCAGGTGCAGCTAGTGCCATTATGTTGTACGGCTGTAAATGTGGTGCTGGATGCAGCTGAGACTGGTGCCAATCCTTTGATGCTGGTGTCAGGGCCACTGGTGCCATTTTTAAAGAAGTAGTTTCAGGAGCTGTGGACTTGCTTCTGTCCTTTTTATTCTTTTAATTCTGGACACGAGAAAAGGAGATAAGTGGGGGCTGGTCGTGAAAAGCCAAATCAAAAGGAGTCTAGACTGATCTGGGTACATACAGGGAAAGGAAAATGTGTTCTTACCTACTAATTTTCATTCCTGTAGTACCACAGATCAGTCCAGAACCTGCGCAAACTGTGGAGGTGGAAAGCCGTCTGTTCATTCTTTTTCATGGCATGGAATACAGATTTTTATTTTTAAAAAAATCAAGAATTCATTATCAAGTTCTCTTAGGTTTTGGTATACAGTTTTTAAACATGGGGGGACAGGTCAATACTAAGGAACTGCAGGTGGTACTTGGGGTTATGTAGCCATGTCAGTAAAACGTTTTCTGTCTCCATCTGCTGGCAGGGATGCAATTTCTCACTGTTGTGATTTAACAACTTGGAATAATTTTGTATCATCTGCAAATTTTGATCACCTCATTTATTGTTCCTATCTCTAGGTCATTTATAAATATGTTAAAAAGCAGTAGTCCCAAAACAGATCCCTGGGGCACTCCACTTTTCACTTTTCACTTTTCTCCATTGAGAAAATTGATCATTTAGCCTGCTTTCTGTTTACTATCTTTTAACCAGTTCTCAGTTTATAACGGAACATTGCCATCTATCCCATGACATTTTAATTTCCTCAAGAGTCTCTCATGAGGTACTTTGTCAAAGTCTTTCTGAAAATCCAGATAAACTATATCAACTGACTCCCCTCTATCTACATGTTTACTCATGCCTTAAAAGAATGCTTGTCTCTCCCTTTTTTTTTTTTTTTTTAAAACGTGTTTCATTTGTGGATGCAAGGTAAAAAAGAAAAGGAGAGAAGGAAGACTTATCCGGCTAAGTGCGTATATGTACACTTCACATATGTATATGTGCTTCACTGTGCCGCTGAATATACATCATAGCTTAGCCAGATAAATTCTAAACAGCTAAGCTACTTGCATGGCTACCCCCATATGTTTATGACATTTGGTAGCTGCAGGGGTAGGAAAAGTCCTTTCGGCTGCAACACTTATAAACAATAGAAAAATAATAGAAAAAAATTCCTTTCAGTCCAAACATAGAAGGAGGACTCTAAAAAAGGAAAAAAAGTGCAAAGCAATATATTTCAATAGTAACACATCAATGCAGCAGAAATATATAACAACTAAAAACTAAATATAAATGTCTTAAATCCAGCCTCAAATTACTAAGACTCAGAAGGAGAAATATTAGGAGCCAAAGACATCCTGAGTAGGTGGCAGACTTATTTCTCAGAAAAGATTGCAAATGGAAAGTATAATGGCGTACATGCTGGACCCTCCTTAAAAGTCCAGGACTAGGCATCTAAGCTGGTCCAGCTTATGTCAGTGCACAAAGGAATCTTGATTATAGGGCATTTTCCCCTGGGGAGTGGGTTAAGAAGACAAGTCCCTCAGAGGATAGAGGGTCCCTAATCAAACTGCTGCATTTCTGTTTCCATACAATATAGAAAAAACCTATGACTGTGAGAAAATCTCAATTACTAAAATATAAACACATTTCTCAGTTAATCGTGGACTATGGAATATTTACTGTGTTTGTCCAGCAACCATCATACGGCACAGGGTCCCTGGATAGGAGCTTGGTAACCCGTTAGAGCTTAAAAACTTTTTTGTGCTATGAGCTTGATCATCGGTTGCTTTGGAACGAAATAATAAGTCTCTTATAAAGCTAGTTATGGAACTTAGCTTGTAAGCTAGTGAAATACTTAGCTTGTAATGTTGACAGAGATGCCACTTCTCTGTGGTGAATGCCACGTTGTACCTTTGCAGTGTTTAAAGGTTCCTTTCAGGTATTCCTTATTCGCTCGCTGTCAACAGTACAACACATTCACCACAGAGAAGTGGCATCTCTGTCAACGTTACAAGCTAAGTATTTCACTAGCTTACAAGCTAAGTTCCATAACTAGCTTTAAAAGAGACTTAATATTTCGTTCCAAAGCAACCGATGATTAAGCTCATAGCACAAAGAAGCTTTTAAGCTCTAACGTGTTACCAAGCTCCTATCCAGGGACCCTGTGCCGAATGTTGGTTGCTGGACAAACACAGTAAATATTCCATAGTCCACGATTAACTGAGAAATGCATTTCTGTTTCCGGCACTTCTGAGGTAAGCAGGCTTGTGTTTTGTTAATTTTTGATTGTAATTAATAAAAAAAGACAGCAAAGGAAAGCCAGCGTCCAGACTGAATCTGTTCTCTGGTGTCACAGAAGGGATTATGAAATATGTATTTAGCCTCCTGGATCTTGATGAAACATTTACATGGAAACTGAAGAGCAAATTGTGCTCCGAGGAGTCGATTTTCGAAGTCACATGCGTGCATCCATGTGCGCGATGATTTTATAACATGTGCGTGTCGGTGCGAGCGTGTTATAAAATATGATTCCTGTGCACACATGCGTGCCAGATTTTAATATCCGTGCACACAAATGCAGGTGGGTGTCATCTCCTGCGCGCAAGGGTGGGGGTATTTTACAAAATTATAAGCAGCGACACGAGTAGGCCTTTCCCAGTTCCCTCCCAATCCACTCCAATTAAAGAGCGGACTCGGAGGGAGCCTACCTACCCTTCCCCCTTTTCCCTTCTCCTCTCAGAGGCTTAAACTAACCCTATCTACCCTAGAATTTTTTGTTTTAAAACTTACCTGCTCCTCTGAGCAGGTGTAAGTTGCGCACCTGCCGGCCTCCGCCCCACCCTGGCCATCCCTTTCATCAAGCCTGGCACTTCTACGCATACTGAGAGATACGCACAAGGCTGGGTCATTTCTAAAATGCCATGCGTGAATCTCCCAGATTTTACGTGCGCCGGGCTTCGAAAATTCAGACGCAAGGGCAATAGTCTCTTAGCACAACACAATACATTTTTGTGCCTCTATCGGGAAACCTTGCAGATGTCTAGAAAAATGCAGACTTTATGTTCCATAAAGAGTTCCTCCTTATGACTGCAAGATGATTTAAACATCCAGAGGTTAATATTTAAAAGGATTTGCCCAGCTAAATTTGGGACATAGACAGTTTAAATATTTCCCCCCATTCACAGGCTAAATTTTGCCGGATAAAACTTAGCTGGATAAAAACGAGGCGTTCCGAGGATGGGGCTTCAATGTTACCAGGTAGTGCTAAATGTATCAGACAATAGTAACCTTGAATAGCTAAATTCAACATATGGCTATTTTGTGGGCCTGCAGACCCTATCTCCTCTTCCAGTTAAAAGCCTCAAAGTTATGTCAGACTTGTGCCCAAACCCCCATCTCCAAGCTCCTCAAAAGATAGGCCGAAGAACCTGCTCGCCAGCCCCCTCACGAATTCTGAAATAATATCTGCCCTCACACCTGTAACCCCAAACCAAACTATCTTGCCCCACCCTCCAAATCCCACAAGCTGCCAGAATCACAGCGGGGGCTTGCAGGCCCACAGAACCTTTTTTAAGTTGGATTATACAGCCAGTTAACCGGCTACATTTTAATAGAGCTTGATAAGTTAAAAGTTATCCCAGATACCTTTAGGTGAGTATATACAGCGGGATGTTTATCTTGCAGAATATCCCTGACAACTTTTCTGGCTAACTTTCGCTGGATAAGTTGTCTGCTGCTTTCTGAATATTGCCCCCCCCCCCTGCCCCAGTCTCTATGAGATTGAAAAACTTCGGAAACCTGCAAAGTGGCTGTACTGACTTTCTTTTCCAATCGCCTTTCGAACAACTGGCCCACCTGGTCAGTCTGCTATCCCTCTTGCATATATTGTGAGGTAAATAATAATACCTTATTTACCAAATAGCATTTTCAAAATAGCAGCAAGGTACTTCTGAAATATATCTTCAGGAGGGATTAATGGGGACTTTAGGGCTTGGGAAAGTTTAGGAGCCTAAAACTATTCTCAAGGTTTTCTACCTCAGCATAGAGGATTGTGTTATTTTTAATAGTGGATAATATAACAACTTGCAAATCAGAAATCTGTGTTTCCAAGGATACCAGTCTCATATCATGATCCATCAGAGTAGAAGCACAGAAGGAAGATTAAGACTGTAATTCTTTTATAGATCATGAGATATCATCAAACCTCTTAGAAACAGATTGCTTCATGCTTGAAATATCAATATAAAAACAATCAAGAATGTCACTACAACTGATCGAACCATTTAAACCGTTGTGATGGCGATACCGAATGACGGTATATAAAACTCGACAAATAAATAAATAAATAGATCTGCAGGTTATTAAAGTTTTTGCTGAAGGCCTTATGCCTTACCAGTGTGGAATATATGTCCCTTTTTGGCATCTCTGCAGGAAAAGTGAGTAAACTACTTCCTGCTCCTTAAGTTTCATAGCTAGCACCTCCAATGGCCTGCTTTGCAATACCACTGAGACCCATTGTAACTCATCTTTCTTTAAGCTTGATGCCAAGTCCATCTCTTCAGCATTTCAGTCAGATGACAATCCACCCGCCAAGTCTCATGATGGAACTGGCTGTCCATACTCTATCAAGACCATCTTCTAAGTATCCTCCAGTGCCAAAACAAATGAACTGGCACTTTTAGTACAAATGGGACTTGGGGGGAGGGGGGGTAGATACGCCTTGGGACTCTGGTGTCAACCCTCTGGTGGGGTAGCATATTCCCAACCAAGGATCTTACCAGGATCGAAGTTCCATGAGACATGAATTGATCTTTCAGACTGGGCAGGGAAGAGGAGGACTTTCCTCAACTTTCCCTTCCTCTCCACCATTTCAGGTCAAGATTCATGATGCTAGGAAAAAAGAAGACCAAGACAGAGCTCATGCAGATAGATAATCTTTTGCTGCAGACTTCTTTGTCTCCCCTCTCCCTTTATGGTTTTTTTTTTTAACTAAAATTGGCCTGCTGACAATTAAAGATGAGAGAGAGAAAGCTTAGAGATATAACCTATTTCTTCAAGGGATCATACAGTAAGCAAATTTCATTTTTACTGCCACTTTTATCTTTCATATGGCTGTAGAAAAGACATTTTTCATTCTTTGAGCAAAAATGCTTATGAAAGTATTACGATTCTGCTCACGGGCCTAGCCACGAGCAGCCTCTCAACTTTCTGCTGCTTGCTTCCCCGCCATCTGCCTGCCTGCTCTGTGCAGCCAGGAAGCTGCCAGCGGTGTTCTCCGTGACCCAGAGGCCGCCCACGTTGTGTCCGGCATGGCGGGCCTTGCTGCTGTGCGTCCATTCGGCCTGGTGCCACTCCTGCTCTGGCCTGGGGCAGGGACGTTGCTCTCCAGGGTCCTGCCTCCTACCTCTTTAGGTGCGAGGCCGTGCCTCTCTGCTGAATTTAAAGGGCCAGTCCCGCTGGCTCCTCCTTATGATGTCATCGTGTCATTTCCTCTTCAGCCCTACAAAAGGGCTCTGTCTTCAGTTCTTCGTTGCCTTTGCAAGGAGTCAGTTCTGGAGTTGGACTGCTACTGGATCCTCTGTTCCAGCTCTTCAGTCCAGGAGTCTCCAATGATGTCCTCCTCCGCTTCTTCAAGGCACTCTATTCTTCATGGGAACTCCTTGTCTTCCTCTGTGGTTCCTGATCCTTTATCTCATCTTCATTCCATGTTTGGTCTCTCGACGAATCCTAAGTCCTTGTCTTCAGATGTCTTCATCATCCGACCCTCCTGGTGTCTTCACCGTTAGATCTTCCTGAAGTCCTACCTTCCAATGTCCTGTCCTTCCTGAAGTCCATCAACCTGTTGTTCTGCCTCTCTGATCCTCCCCAATGCCCTTGGTTGGGTGACCTGGGGGTCCCAAGTCCAGATGTCTTAGATGCTTTGTTCTTCAGTTCACTCGACACCTCCTGGATGCTCTTGACTGAGTGTCCTGGGTGCTGAAGTCCTTCATGTCAAGTTGTCCTTGTCTTCATAATCCTTTGATGTCCCAGTTTTCTGTCCTTTTAGCTGTCAAGCGTTCAGACTCTTTTGGGCTCCTATGTCTAGGAAGCCTTCTGACTCTTTGGTGCCCTTGTCAGGGTAGCCTCCTTCTCAGATGTCGAGGTTCTGGAGCTACCTCCTAGTGGGCCATCCTCTCTTCATCTTTGGCTGACCTTCTGATTCATCTTCTGCATTGGGTCGGAAGCCGCTGCTTCCCTTGGTTGACCACACCGATCCCGCCAGGTCCCCGAAGCCTCAGTTTAGGATGGGTGCTGCTATGAGTCATGGCCGGATAACTTCATACTGAGTTTTAACTCTTCTGTCGTCTTTCCACTCAGCAAGTGTCTTCATCAATGTCCTTGATGTTCTTCTCTTCAGCCTTGCCTCATCCTTGTCCAGTATCATCTGACCTTGTCTTCAAGTCCTCATCTGATCCTCGTCTTCAAGAATCGTCTGATTGTCTTCAGTCTTCAAGTTTCGTCTTGTTCCAGTTCCATCATCTAGCCTCGACCTCTGTCCTTCCTGGTGCATTTGCCATTCTCGTATGGCAGGTATGAAAGGGCTATCGAGTGGCCAGAGGGCTACCCCAGAGACCAGCATTGCATTGTTGGGTCTTTACTGATGCGTCAGGTTCAGCAGAGGTGCGAGTCCCTGGTCATCTGCCTGCCTGCCTATGCTGGGATACGTCTCACCTGCCTTGGCACTTCTAAGGAGCTCCTCTCTGCAGTCACGTCATGGTCCAAGGGCACACCACTCTCCCCAAAAGCAGGATCGCTCCCTAACGCTCCCGCAACAGAAAGTTCATTACTGATAATCAGAAACAAAGAGATGATCCTCATTGTGACACAGTTCTTACATTGGAAGTAAATGTACTTTTCCTGTGCTGTGAAATAATGGTTTTAGCAATATTATTGTACAGTAATAATAATTATTTATAAATGTTAAATATTGGTTATAATTTATTTTTCCATTTGCAGTACTATAAATAAGGATTTGTTTGAATAACATATAAACTAGGTTCCCTGGGAATTTTTATCATTAGAATCACTTTTCAGGATGATTAATACATGTACTGACAGAAGTTTCAATTAATTTCCATAGATTATACTAGAATTTGAGCTCTATACATGTGCATCAAGCTCTTAAGGTTAAGTATCTCCAGCAGTGTCTCTTTTTGTGGGTTTTACTATTTGCTACCCAAAAATACAAAAATCTGAGTGTTAGAGTAATTATCCTACTGAATAATCTAGATTGGTTTTATAATCCCACCAACAAAGATCTAAAAGACACTGAGAAAAAATGTTTGTTCATTAAGCACTACCTAATCAATGCTGAACACATTTCTAATTTAGGCTTTGATACAAGTTAGCACAAAACTCATCAATACAACAACCCTCATTTGTTTACAAAGCAAGCAATTATTAAATTAAACCCTTATCTGTTACGGGCACGTCCACCACGCCGCCGATGGGCCGAGGGTTTGGAGGCCCTCGGGTACTATTGTAGGCGCGAGAAGCGCGGCCGCCTCTAGAGCAGGTGGTGTGAGCCCTTGGGGCACGGCGAGACCTAGGGAGGAGCCCCAAGCCACACCGTGGGAGGTGAGCCGATGCAGGCATGGAGAGCCGGGCAGGTACTGAAGCAGGGATAAGGAACAGAGTCTGACCCTCAGCCGGACCTGCACGCCCATGGCAACCAACAACGCAATGTTGATTGATGAACAGTCCTCTGACTGTTCCAAGCCCTTTCGGACCTGCCACTGGGTAACGGCATAGGGCGGCAGGCCGGACAGAGGACAAAGGCAGACAGAGTCCTTAGTACACGGAAGACATCTTAGACGAGGGCTGGTGCAGACATCATAGATAAGGGCTGGTGCAGAGACATCATGGACGAGGGCTGGTGCAGAGATATCAGAGATGAGGGCTGGAAAGGAAGACATAGGCACTGTCCCTCAGGGTGCCCTACTCAGCCCACCCTCAGGACTGAGTCGCGGACCACCCCATCCCATACGCGCCCTACACAGCCCAGGAGGGCTGGTCGTGGATCACGCTGAGAGCAGGAGAGCGCAGGGAAGATCCAGGCGAGAAGGAACTCCGATGCCGGGACCAATGACATCTGAAGCCCCGTCGGCTGGCAGGAAGGGAAGCTCCAGAGCACAGGGATGAATCCCTCCTGTTGGCCACTCCAGGGCCCAACAGGACAGAAGGTACAGGAGCCAGACGAAGACATAGGGCAGAACATCCAGAACTGGATCAGGAACTGGAACAGGTACAAACGTCAAGGCAACATCAGGAACAGACATCAAGGCAACAGGGAACCATCAAGACAGGTAAGACCACGGAGGACCTGGATCAGCAGACAGAACACAGCAATGTGCAAGCTAATCCGAAGGCAGACATCAGGACTGGAAACAAGGAACAAGAAGACACTGAACACGAAGCCATCAAGACACAGGAGACCATGGTGGACCTGGATCAGGAGAGGTCACAGGCAACTGTGGAACCCAATCCGAAGGCAACAGGAAGTGGAATAAAAATCCTTTTATACTGCAGTAAGCAGGCAACTCCCTGGGAGGAGTTCACCTGGAGCGCCCCTTGCTGGCCCTATAACTGAGGTGGAGTGCTGCGGGCCGGCCCCTAGGGAGAAGGGCGTGGCCGGAACCAGGAAGTCCAAGCAAGCACAAGCAAGCCACAGGCAGGCCTCAAGAACAGCTAGGCCTCCCAGGCCCTGGAGCAAATCCTGGATGGTACACAGGCGAGGCCCTGGCTTCGGAGCGGCCTCCGGAAGAGAAGGTGAGATACCTCCTGTAGCGCAGCAACAGGGGGGATCGTAATATTATCACTACATATAACAATAAAAAAACCATATTTTGCAAGAAGTTGGCCTGATTACTCACTGGCAGTGTTGCATGCTGCTGTGTGGTAGATCCTGGTTCCCCCTGTTGCTATGATGGCTATGCTAGACAGAAAGGGAGAGAAATGGAGAACCACCACAAGTAGGTGCAAATGAAGGCTTATGGTTCCAAAGCCCCAGTATAGGATAATTCTGACTGAGCTAGGAGAAATCTTCTGTGCCAAAAAACAGTGAAAGATTCCTGTGATTTGATAAAGTACACATGGTACTAAAAAATATTAACATACATTTGAAATGATGCAAAATCAAATAAAGAGTGAGATAAGGCAACAAGTTGTGAATGATGAGAGAGTGGTAGAAATTAGAAAAGGGTTTGTTAGACTGGAAGAGGAAAAAAGCAGTATCAGATATTGAAGAGTCAAGTGGATGAGAGAGAGGAGAGCATGTGGTGAAAATCATAACAGTAAGTGAATTAGAAAGATTGAGAGAGTAAATTGGGGGAGGGGGAACAGGAGTTGAGGAGAGAGTTGAAATTGGAGGGAATGGGGTAAAATCTAATGGTTACTTGCCTTGGTAAAGAAATTGAGCATTTCCCTATTCTGATATCTGTGGATGGTATTGTATTTATTTTTGGCTTCAACAAGCCTGAGCATGAAAAATCTGTAGCTTCATTTATTTTATTTATTTATTTTATTTATTTAACACTTTTTTATACCGACCTTCATAGTAATAACCATATCGGATCGGTTTACATAAAACAAGGGTATAACTGAAGCAATAAATAAAAGTAATTAACAAGAGAGGTGAATAAGGCAAAGTTACATTTAACAAGGAGTAAAAACTTGGGAAGCTTAAAAGCTGGGAAACTTGGGAAGCTTATAAACATCAGCAAAATAAATCTGTGGACAACTATTATGAAAGCTGGTTATGTGCAGTTACAGAGCTGGAGCCGGCCCCTAAAATTTTCTAAAAAAAAGAAATAGCATGTTGCCTATTTCACCACTGAAATTAATGAAAAATTTCATAAATATTTCTTTATTTACATACTTAATATTTGATACCCTTAATCTTCCAACATCAGAGCAAGGTACAATTTTAAAATAATGTTTAAAATACACAAGTATGCACAATATAAACCCAACAATTCATTGCTCACCCATCTATCCTTAACCTGTTATCTCTAGACTCACCTAATAGTAAGATGTAAATAGCCACGATTTATCCAATTTCCTAAATTTCATATAAATACCTCTCTACTGCCATGAATAGGCACCATATGACAGTGGATATGGGGAGGTTTAAAGTGCTGCACAATAACCTCTTTCCCAAATTGCCACAATGCATAACTGGATTTGATAGTCCCAATCCATCAAGTCTGATACTTATTTAACTTTGATCCAGCTGCACATTTCCACAGTGCAATAATGCAAGAAAAATTAGGATTTAATTACTCTCTTTTGCTCAAGTTATAAAGTCACATACAGTAGGAATGAAAGTTACAATGTTCCCACGATTACAAGGAGCATCAGTGAGAGAAATAGGATTTGAGTCCTGGCTTCTTTGGTTTTCAATAAATCATGAGCTGCTACTCAATCGCTGGAATAAAAAATTTTTTTATCCTCAAAAATATTTATGATGAATAGTTTAAAAGATGTTTGAATTGGGAATTTTATGACACCTGCTCTGTATTCAATGTATACGTGAGTTAAAGTATTATTTGTGTATTAATTTGAAAATATAAAGGAATTGGAGGAAAGTTTCATATAAACTCGTTGGTGTCTCCTCGAACCCGTGGCAAATTTTATAGACACGTTTCTGCAACCGTTTGTGGTAAAATCAGCATCATTCATTAAAGACACAGCCCACTTTTTGAGGAATTTGGAAACCCTCCAAATACACTGGGAATCCATTAACATGATTACTATGGACATTAACTCGTTATACACCAATATCCCCCAAAGCAGGGCCTTGGAGATTTTGGAAGAAACGTTAAGTCAGCGACTTCCATCAGAAAGAATTCACACAAGTTTACTACTGGAGTTAGCAGAGACAGTGTTATATAATAATTTCTTCTGGTTCGGAGACAACTGTTATCACCAAGTCCACGGTATACCCATGGGGTCCCCGTTAGCACCATCAGTTGCAAACCTTTACGTAACCCACTTTGAGAACACTCAGGTTTATCCATCTACCTGGTGGCAGTATATAAAATGTTGGTATCGCTTCATAGACGACATCTTCTTCATCTGGGATGGACCACAGATTCAGTTACATAGATTTTTACAATGGATCAATACAGTAGATCAAAACCTCCAGTTCACATCACATTCCTCCAACACCACCATATCCTTTTTAGACGTATCCATAAAAATAGAACATGGGAGATTACTTACAACTATATACCATAAACCCACGGATCGGAACAATCTTTTGAGGTTCACCAGTCATCATTCACACAGTTTTAAAATGGGTCTCCCAGTCAGTCAATACTTCAGAGCCAAACGTATCTGTTCCACAGATAAGGATTTCGAAGTACAAGCGGACATCCTGGCAAACAGATTCCTGGCACGAGGTTATCCTCACAAAGCCATTAATGCAGCATACAAAAGAGCCAAGTACAGTGACCGCAATACGTTATTACAGTATAAACCTAACAGGAGACACGGTTGACTTGCGTATTAAAGTAGTCCGATGCATCTAATATCATTAAATCAGCTATACGGAGACATTGGCATATTTTGTCAATACACGATACATTTCAGGAAATACCCATATTCGCCATGTCCCGGGGTAGAAACATAAGAGATCACACAGTCCACGCACAGACTAACATCGTCAAACGAGAAGAGACGTTAGTGGGCCATCAACCATGTGGCAATTGCACATGGTGTGCACAAACCATTCAAGGCATCTTATGGGAGGATCCCGTTTCGGGATATAAAGTTTGGCGCAAGCACAATACCAACTGTTTATCCAGCAATGTAGTCTATGTTATCATCTGCCCGTGTCCCCAGTTATATATAGGCCGCACCTCAAGACCAGTCAAGGTGAGACTGGGAGAGCACAAGTCTAGATTCAACACAGCGAAAATGACGGCACCAATGGTGCAACATCTGACAGACAGGGGACACATCATAGCAGATTTGAAATGGACGGTACTGGAACATCTGGACGCCCCACCCAGGGGCGGGGACATCAGGGCACTACTTAACCAACGTGAAGCTTTTTGGATTTTCACCTTAACTACATCAGCCCCACGGGGAATGAATGACGATTTAAATTGGAACTCCTTGCTGTAACAGTTTGTCATTACCCCTTTTGTTCAATCCCCAGTGACCAGTCCACGTGACATGTCGGCAAAATATGGATATACATTAAGGGTGTTTTGCCAAGGAATCCGGCCGTAGCAATTTTTAATTAAATTCTTTAATATGGCATCCATGGGCGTTTAACGCGAGTATGATATCTAGTTTCCTGTCAGGTCGGATAGTACGTCGGGAGCCACGTACACAAGTTCTCCATCAAGTCGGCGACATCACGTCAGTAAGTTAGCCTGACATTAAGTTTTCCATCAGGTCGGAGAGTACACCGGTAGCTCCGCACGGAAGTTCTCCATCAGGTCGGCGCCATTACGTCAGTTAGCTCACACACGGTCATTGGTCACATCCCGCTCTTCCAGCTGCATATAAAACGGGTCTGGTAGAATACATAACCACTCTTCCGGTGACGGAGCCAGAGCAACTCCGTCAAGAGTCATTCACCTAAGTCCATCAGAAGATTACTTCAATGGAGTTTATCCAGATTCCCAGCAAGTTGGCAGTATTATAACGTTTTACATCCCTGAGGAAAGACTATTTGTCTGAAACACGGATCGACTGTGTCGGGACCTTCGTTGGAAATTGGACAGCATACACCAACATCTCAAAGGGAAGTCTGAACTTTACTCCTTAATAGTTTATAGTTGACAGTAGAGAGTCCACAGCTCTACAAATTTAGCACTGCCATGGTATATAAACAATTTTGACGTTCATCACACGGAAGAGGTTACAGAGGTGAAGTAACACAAAAAAATTTTTCACACTAAAAAAATTCTTCACAGGAGGAGGGGGACAGTTAATGATTATACCACCACATAACCGTGGTGCGGAGACACCAACGAGTTTATATGAAACTTTCCTCCAATTCCTTTATATTTTCAAATTAATACACAAATAATACTTTAACTCACGTATACATTGAATACAGAGCAGGTGTCATAAAATTCCCAATTCAAACATCTTTTAAACTATTCATCATAAATATTTTTGAGGATAAAAAAAATTTTTATTCCAGCGATTGAGTAGCAGCTCATGATTTATTGATTATAGTTATAATCGCTGTAGCAGTGGCATTGATTTTTTCTGGTTTGTCACTTCTTCTTTGGTTTTCAGCCTGCTGTTCTAACTACTAGGCTCCACTCCAATAAACTACAATAGCATGCAAACAACAAATTAAAAGTTATTTTGATACAATGTAACCTTACAAGTGTAGAAAACCCAAAGGGGCATAGCAATTAACTAAGTGGATAGAGAAAAGAACCAGGTTTAGTTGGGTTAGCTCCCCCATGTGGAAGAATTTAATAGTGGAGTCCTGGCCCTTAAAAGCCCAAGGTATCATTTTGCATGTGTGTATTTTAAAAGCAGCAGGTTATCATACTAGCTCCTGGCTTTTGTTTTTGGGAAGAGGACCTTTGGATTTCTTGGAAAGAAACTTGAGGTATGGATTAGAAGAAAAGGTGATTGTTTTCTATTTTTCTGATTCCAGTTTTTGATGCTTTTTATTGTTGGCAAAGAAGTTTATCCACCCTTGTTTTCTTAATTTTTCGGTTTCCTTTTGAAACTTGCTTCATTTTTATTTTTGTTCTGAATTCCTTTTGGATCCAGAAACTCAGAGAATGTCATTTTAAGAGTGTAGAAGTTTCTTATTTGAAGAGACTCAATAACCCTTCAAAGATTACTACAAGAATGAATTCTCATTCATTAAAAGGACTTTATGGTGTATGTATATATAGGAAAAAAAAATCAAAAAATGCTAGACACTTGGGAAAATATCAAAATATGTGAAAGGTATCAGCAGCCCATTGAAGGCACTAAATGAAGTTTCCCCAGATGCTTTCACACAATCCCTTTCCATACTTGCGCTAGACTTTCACATATTTTGGTATGTATAGTTCATGTTTCCCGCTTTAAACTAAGTTAAGTTCATGTTTCATTCGCATTTATAATTAGTTCATATTACTCGCATTTATCAAGAGTTCTCTGGAAAGCATTTATAAGCTATGCTTAATGTAAACTGATGTGATACTCACAGTGAATGTCAGTATATAAATACTTTTAAATAAAAATAAATAAATAAATATTAACTGAGTTACTTCTTGCTGCATCTTGAATTTGGGAGGGAACTTCTAAATTGCTTTTACAACTGGCCAAGGATCAGCAATAGACTAAAAAATGCATTAAGAGTTACAAAGACACAGTGGAAGAGGACCGGAAGGCTCATCTCCATACTGTTCCCAGCAGCCCTTGGGAGAGGACTGCAGAGGTCACAGCAAGCAATCCAGGCTTTGAACTCCACAGCTTCAGCTTCAGCTTCCAGAAGCTTTGCACCCTTTGCCGTAGAAGACCAGAAGCGCGCACCATACTTGCAGTCGCCTTTGCCCTCACTTTGTCACAGGGAGCGACAGTCGCTCCCTGTGACATAGTGAGGGCAAAGGCGATCGGCGCCATTTTGAAACCTCCAGCACCGGCACCCGCACCGAGGGTATGATTGAAGGGATGGCTCCCGGACCCCCCGCTAGACCACCAGGTACATGTAAAAGGTTTTTGGGGGGGTCTGGAGGGTGGGAGAAGCAAAGGGGTAATTTGTAAAGGGTCCGGTGGGTTTTTTTTTATCAGGCCATCGGCGCCATTTTTATCTGGTAGCCAAAATGGCGCCGATGGCCCGAGAGCGGGAGATCGCGCCGGGACCCCCCCCCCCCCACTGGACCACCAGGTAACCTAACATTTTGGGGGGGTTCGGGAGGGTGGGGGAGGGTAAGGAATTGGTTTTAAAGGGTCAGGGTGGGTTTAGGGGTTGTTTTGGTGTGCCGGTTTTCCTGCCCTCCCCCAAATAATTCCCGTGCCCTATTTAACGATACAATACAAATGCCCCTGATGATAAATCGGGGGCATTTGTATTGTATCATGCACTCTAACGATTTAGAATGATTTTAGAATTATCTGATGATAATTTTAATCATTCAAAAACGATTCACATCCCTATTGGCCAATGTTGGAAACAGGATACTGGGCTTGATGGTCCTTTGGTCTGACCCAATATGGCAAGTTTTATGTTGTCATGTAGAAGAAATTGAAGAGGCAAACATGTCAATGGATTGGCTTGCATGAGGAGTTGTAAATATTAATTTTCACTATTCCACCATCAAATGTCAGTAAAGTTAATTTGGGAAAAACAATCAGCTTCCTGCATGATTATTACTGCTGTTGCAAAGACTGTGAAACAGTTTCACCTGCTGTGCAGTCTTCCCATACCAAAGTTCAGCCTGTTGTACTGTCTTCCCTCCACCAGGGATTCTCAGTGATCCTTGATCACTTCCTTGCCAGTTATCATTTCACTGATTACACAACACCCAAGCCTCAGCCCTACTTAACTTAGTCTATCCAGTGCCTCAGTGGGTCACCTCAGCTCTCTGACCTGAACAGTCTTAAATCGCTATTCTACCTTGCCTAACCTTGTGGCCTCTGAGGCTTCTGCCTTGACTTGTGGCCATCTTGGCCTCCTGCCTTGTTTTGTGGTCTCTCTTGGCCTCTCACCTTGCTCTGTGGGCTCTCTATGCCTCTGGCCTTGCTCTGCAGACTCTCAGGCCTCATTGCCATGCTCTGTACCTTGCTGGGCTTTCCTGTTTTACCTTGTAGCCTCTGGGCCTACTAGGAATACCTTGCCAGACTTGTGTCCTATTAAGCTTTCTTGTTTCCCATTCCCTGTCTAGTCCTGTTCTTGTCCAGTCCTGTCCTTGTCTGGTCCTTGCCCTGCCCAGTCTATTTCAATCCCTTGTCTAGTTTCTAGGCCTTGCCCTTGTTATTTTCCTCAGATTCAGCTACAGCCTGTACTCTGTGTCCAAACCCCAGATATTCTGCATCTGTAAATGATTGTAGCAGTTATGCTGCACTCCAACCAGATCCCAAGCTATGAATTCCCCTTCCTGATGATAATATTGCACCCCAGATTCTAGCTTATTGGAAGTGCAATGAATGCCCAGCTAAAAATTCTTTATTTCCAGACTGTACGGGATGTGTTTCTCTTAATCCCAGGTATATGCATTTTGTTCTGCATCTAGTACAGTGTCCAATTTGCAGTTTTATGTGCACTATGTATTAAAACTCTCTGATTCTGTGGTTTCTCATGTTAATAGTTTGAAAGGCATACAATCTACTGTGGAAGCTCTTTGAAAACCACAGCACACTCAGACAAAAGTAAATCCAGCCACAAAGAATTAAAACCAGCACCTGTAAAGGTAAATTCTGCTTTAATACCCAATACATGTTCTTGATAAGCACAGCTAATTCAATTACAACTTTCCAAATTAATTTCAATTCTTATCAGCAAAGGCAAATTCTATGTCTGTTTGCAGTACTCCTTCATTTCTTCTGCCCCAGTTTCAGATGACAGAAATTTTGAAACAGAAAGAGCTAGTTGATTTAATCCCAAGAACCCAGCAGCCATAGCGTGCAGGTAACAATCTGCTAACAAGATCAGCTCTGACTCATATGAAAGCAGCATGCCATATACCTTTTCTATACTGACATTCTCTGGATCTCTCTTGTGTTCAAGGCTCAGAAACTACAATCCTGTTACACAGAAGCTACTCCAGAATTCTGTTCCCACCATAGCTGAAGTTCTGCCTTCAGGGAAGTCCTCTGTTCAGTCATTATGCACTGTGAAAACACCTTTATTATTTGTACATTATATCTTATCTTCCCAGACTGAGGGAACAGTAATCCCACCTGAAGCCCTGCTGATCTCAGCAGTGCTTCAGCAACAGGAGGAGTCCATTCCATCTACTCCACTCTGGGAGAGACCCAGTTCAGCAGATCCTCTTCTGAGGAATTCCATTTTGGCTGTTCCAGCCAGCCAGTGCCAGAGAGAAACTAATCTAGACAGCCAGGGCCTGAGTGACATTGTTCCAGTCAGCCAATGCCAGAGAGATGTGGTTCAAGTCAGTCTGTACCAGAGAACATAAGAACATAAGAATTGCCATACTGGGTCAAACCAAGGGTCCATCAAGTCCAGTATCCTGTTTCCAACAGTGGACAATCCAAGTCACAAGTACATGGCAAGTACCCAAACATTAAATAAATCTCAAGCTACTATTGCTTATTAATTAATAGCAGTTTATGGATTTTTCCTCTAGGAACTTATCCGAACCTTTTTTAAACCCAGTTACGCTAACTGCTATAACAACATCCTCTGGCAATGAATTCCAGAGCTTATCTATGCACTGAGTGAAAAATATTTTTTTTTCTATTTGTTTTAAATGAGCTATTTACTAACTTCATGGAGTGCCCCTCGTCCTTCTATTATCTGAGAGAGTAAATAACCAGTTTACATTAACTTTTTCAAGTCCTTTCATTATTTTGTAGACCTCTATCATATCCCCCCTCAGACAACTATTTTCCAAACTGAACAGCCCTAACTTCCTTACCTCATAGGGCAGCCATTCCATGACACTTACCTCATAGGGCAGCCATTCCATGACACTTATCATTTTGTTCTCCCTTCTCCTCTCCTTTCAGTAGGAGCACTGAGAGGAGAGGCTCACCTTGCTGACGGCTGAAAAGAATCAGTAAGTACTGCTTGGGGAAATTTTTAAAACTTAAAAGTATTGGGAAGAAGTAAAACTATTGGGGTATATTATTTAGTGTGTTTGTGTGTCTGTATTGAATAGCTAGTCAGAGAGTAGGCAAAAAGCTAGGAATTTTGTGTTTTTTGTATTAAATAGGTACTCAGAAAGGCAGGCAAAAAATACCCTCCCACTCCTTTCCCACCCACCCTATGCTCATCCTTTAATTTATAGGCAGGTGACACTTTTACACTAAAAAAAAAATAAAAAAATTAATCAGCCTTTTGACTTAAATTCAGAAATTCCCCACACATTATCAAGAATCTAATTGTTTCCTGGTAGATCACTACCAGATATATAGTGAATACAGTAATACATTTAAAGGACCCTAATTGTACACAGTCCTACTTCCATAGCAACCTAAACCTTAAGTAGGAACTGAACAAATTTGAGATGAAGGCAGCACTTCAGCAGCAAGAGGGAGGACTCCCAGTCTTTTGCACAGAGTGTCACATGTATGACTAAGAACATAAGAACATAAGCACATGCCATACTAGGTCAGACCAAGGGTCCATCAAGCCCAGCATCCTGTTTCCAACAGTGGCCAATCCAGGCCATAAGAACTTGGCAAGTACCCAAAAACTAAGTCTATTCCATGTTACCGTTGCTAATAATAGCGGTGGTTATTATATGTCAACTTAATTAATAGCAGGTAATGGACTTCTCGTCCAAGAACTTATCCAATCCTTTTTTAAACATAGCTATACTAACTGCACTAACCACATCCTCTGGCAACAAATTCCAGAGTTTAATTGTGCGTTGAATGAAAAAGAACTTTCTCCGATTAGTTTTAAATGTGCCACATGCTAACTTCATGGAATCCCCCCTAGTCTTTCTATTATCTGAAAGAGTAAAAAACCGATTCACATCTACCCGTTCTAGACCTCTCATGATTTTAAACACCTCTATCATATCCCCCCTCAGCCGTCTCTTCTCCAAGCCGATGAGAAGTTGTATGTGTGCATCCAATGCAAAGAGCTCTTGTCTCTCAGAGAACGAGTCCAATCTCTGGAGGCTAGAGTGGCAGACCTGAAGGAGATGAGGCAGATAGAGAGGTATATAGATGAGACCTTCAGAGACATCGTAAGCCAGGTCCCACTCCAGTCTGGCAGCCCTGATGCTGCCTTGGAGGAGGAAGGTCTCATGATCAGAGATCATCAACTTGGTACAGCAGGAAATGATCCTGTAGCAAGGACCTGCTCTCCAGGTGGTGCATTGTTCTCTCACACTGAGGATGTGTCTCCCAGGGCTACTGCCCAGGAGGGAAGGTTAAGTTGGCAATCATAGTTGGTGGTTTGATTATTAGGAATGTAGACATCTGGGTGGCTGGTGGGCATGAGGTTCACTGGTAATATGCCTATCTGGTACGAAGGTGGCGGACCTCACATGTCACCTAGATAGGATTTTAGACAGTGCTGGGGAGGAGCCGGCTTTCGTGGTACATGTGGGCACCAACGGCATAGGAAAATGTGGGAGGGAGGTTCTGTAAGCCAAATTTAGGCTCTTAGGTAGAAAGCTGAAATCCAGAACATCCAGGGTAGCATTCTCTGAAATGCTTCATGTTCCACGCGCAGGTCCCTTCAGGCAGGCAGAGATCTGGAGTCTCAATGCCTGGATGAGAAGATGGTGCAAGGAAGAGGGATTTAGTTTTGTAAGGAACTAGGGAACCTTTTGGGGAAGGGGGAATCTTTTCCAAAGGGATGGATTTCACCTTAACCAGGGTGGAATCAGGCTGTTGGCATTAACCTTTAAAAAGGAGATAGAGCACCTTTTAAACTAAATCAAAGGGGAAAGCTGACAGTCACTCAGCAGTGCATGATTTGGAGGGAGGTATCTTCAAAGGATATTAATGAAGCATTAGAGTTAAGGTATCCCAACATAGAGGTTCGAATAATCAGAAACGTAGTCCAAGTGCCTATAATTAAAAACTCACCTGAGCTAAAAGATTCCAATTTATCCCTGTCATCTGAAAAGCAGAATGTTAATACAAACAAAAAACACACTTTGAAATATTTGTATACTAATGTCAGAAGTCTAAGAAGTAAGATGGGAGAATTAGAGTGTATAGTAGTGAGTGATGACATAGATTTAATTGGCATCTCAGACATAGTGGAAAGAGGATAACCAATGGGATAGTGCTATACCAGGGTACAAATTATATCACAATGACAGAGAGGAGCATCTTAGTGGCAGGGTGGCGCTTTATGTCCAGGATGGCATAGAGTCCATCAGGATAAAGATCCTGCATGAGACTAAATGCACAATCACATTTTTATGGGTAGAAATCCCTTACATGTTGGGGAAGAGTATAGTGATAGGTGTATATTACCATCCACCTGGCCAAGATGGTGAGACGGACAGTGGAATGCTAAGAGAAATTAGGGAAGCTAACCAAATTGGTGGTGCAGTAATAATGGGAGATTTCAATTACCCCAGTATTGACTGGGTAAGTGAAACATCAGGACATGCTAGAGAGATAAAGTTTCTGGATGGAATAAATGACAATTTTAAGGAGCAATTAGTTCAGGAACTGATGAGAGAGGAAGCAATTTTAGATCTAATTCTCAGTGGAGCGCAGGACTTGGTGAGAGAGGTAATGGTGGTGGGACCATTTGGCAATAGTGATCATAATATCATCAATTTGAATTAATGACTGGAAGATGGACAGTATGTAAATTCACAGCTGTAGCACTAAACTTTCAAAAGGGAAACTTTGATAAAATGAGAAAAATAGTTAAAATAAAATGAAAGTTGCAGCTATCAAGGTTAAGAGTGTGCAACAGGTTGGACATTGTTAAAAAAATACCATCTTAGAAGTACAGTCCATGTGTATTCCTCACATTAAGAAAGGTGGAAAGAAGGTCAAACGATTGCCAGCATGGCTAAAAAGTGAGGTGAAAGAAGCTAATATAGCCAAAAGAGCTTCATTCAAAAATTGGAATCAGGATTCATCAGAAGAAAATAGGATTACGCATAAGCATTGGCAAGTTAAATGTAAGACTTTGATAAGACAGGCTAAGAGAGATTTTGAAAAGAAATTGGCCATAGAGGCAAAAACTCACAATAAAAACTTTAAAAAATATATTTGAAGCAGAAAGCCCATTGGAGAATCAGTTGGACCGTTAGATGATCGAGGAGTTAAAGGGGCACTCTAGAAGATAAGGCCATCGTGGAAAGATTAAACAATTTCTTTGCTTCGGTGTTTACTGAAGAGGATGTTGGGGATATACCCGTTCCAGAGAAGGTTTCCAAGGGTGATGATTCAGATGAACTGAACCAAATCAAGGAGAACCTGGAAGATGTGGTAGGCAGATTGACAAACTGAAGAGTAGTAAATCACCTGGACGGGATGGTATACACCCCAGGGTTCTGAAAGATCTAAAAAATGAAATTTCAGACCTATTTAAATTAATTTGTAAGCTATCATTAAAATCATCCATTGTATGTGAAGATTGGAAGATGACCAATGTAACCCCATATTTAAAAAGGCTCCAGAGAGATGCTGTCCCAGCAAGCCTAAGACAAATAAATGCTGTTTCAGCCAACCTATGCCAGAGAAACTGTTTTGGCTAGCCAGCACCAGAGAGATGCAGTTCCAGCTAGCCAGTGCCAGAGAGATTTGGTTGCAGCCAGCTTGTGCCAGAGAAATGCTGTTTCAGCCGGCCAGGTCTTGAGGATACTGTTCCAGCCACCCAGCTTCAAAGAGATGCTGTTCCTGCCACCCATCCCCAAGGAGATCCATCTCATTCTAGGAGTCAGACCAAACCCATTCCAGCTGATCCACTCTTGGAGGAGAAATCCACTCTGAGTGATCTGCTCCGGGAGGAGCAATCCAATCCAGCCACTCCACTCCTGGAAGAGCACTCCAGCCAGAGAGATGCCGATCCAGCTAACCAGTGTCAAATTGACCTTCTCCCAGCTACCCAGTGCCAAACAGATGCCGGTCCAGCTACCCAGCATCTGAGAGATATGGAATCAGCCACTCGGCACCCAGAAGATGTAGGCCTAGCTACCCAGTGCCCGGGAAATGTGGGCCCAGCCACCCAGATCCTGAGAAATGTGGGCCCAGCCACCAGCACCTAAGAGGCTCTGAACCAGCAGTCTAGCTTCAGAGGTGCTCCGAGCCAGTGGTCCAGCCTCGAAGAGACCCTGAGCCAGTGGTTCAACATCAAAGAGTCCCTAAGCCAGTGGTTCAACCTCAAAGAGTCCCTGAGCCAACTGTCCAGCCTCAAAGAGCCCCTGAGCCAGCAGTTCAGCCTTGGAGAGGCCCTGAACCAGTCGTCTAGTCTTGGAGATACCCTGAGCCAGCCATCCAGAGCCAGTACCACCAGCGAAGTAAGTGCTGTGCTGGAGTCATTGCCACTGGTAGGAAAGAATGCTGTGCTGGAGCTGTTGCCAGTAGGCAAACTGGAGGAGGGTTGCATGACCTCTTCTTCCTTTTTAGCAGAATCTGATCATGTGTGGCACTGAATTGCATTTACTGTATGTGTTTGCAAAGTATTTTGGTTTAAAATTCTATGAAATATGATTATATAAAAAATTGGCTTCTCACAAGCTTATTAGCAAAATACGTTTAACACTAGACAATTTGAGATACTTCTCAATCATAGAACTATTGTAGTGTAAAAAACTTGTTTGTAAACACTTTCTGTAGAATAATCAGCTTGTTCTATCTTTCCAAATGATTTCTTGCTCCTGAGAATTGCATTTAATATGCTTTCTTCTTGTGACTTTTGTAGCCCACTTGCATTCTAATGAGGATGAAATCAGTAGCAAAACTACAGATGCCTCAGGTAATGCAATCATTTTTATTTAACATATATAAATTGAAATATAACATCAACTACAATTTAGTAAACTTCTGCTTAATTTTTGAAACAAGCTCTTACAAAAAATGTTGAGATCTTCCCTTGTGAATTTCATCACCATTAAGATTGCTCTTTACTGATGTTTTTCCTTCATTTCAGCAGAAGGCAATGGCAGCCTTTTTGTTGCAAGATGACTAAAACGATCAGAAAAATAACATTTTAACAGCAGTATTACCCATGGGGGATGTCATACTAAAGATTTCAACTAATCACATCTGAGATCACACAAGTCTATCAGGTTAAAGTTATACTGGGTTAATTTAACCTGTAATTTCTATTCTGCTTTTTGTAGCTTGTATGTCACTCCAGAGCAGATTACGATGAGGCAATACATATACTGTAAGAAAAAGAATACATTACATTGTTTTGTTTACATCAGGATTTGAAGGTTACATCACTTTTTCAGTTTATATTAGAACTGGTTATAGATCAGATGTGTTTGGTCTGTGGATCTGCTGGCTGGTAAACCACAGTTTCAGTCTGATTATTTGTTTAAAGACATCTATATTGTAAAGTTTGTTGTCAAAATTAGGCAGTGCACATATGCTTTGCATATAGTTGAAATAAATATTTGTATTTTTTTGGTTTGTTTTGGCAAATATATAAAATGCAAGCAATCAAACTGAATGACTTTCAGTGCAGGTCTTATAGTCTAAGATATCCTCCTAAATTGTAACTGTATACAGTATGTTAGGATCAACTTTAGCTGCAAACTAGTCAGCTATGTTGTGCCCAAAATTAGGCTTAAATATAATCACTTATGACTTAGTTGACTAGATTTGTGAGCTTGTAGTTAGGTATCTAAGTCATCCACCAAATACCTTAAAACGTTTGGGCAACCTACTTTGTGAACAGTTAAGTCTAGCTGCTTAATAAAATATTCACTCTGTATGATCTAGCTGCCCGATTCCATAGTTGGGCAATTAGATCCTGCTGAAAATCAGCCTCCTTTAGCAAATATTCAAAATACATAGGTACCTGATTTTAAAAGTAAGCTGCATAACTCCATAGTTACTGTTGGAATAACACAGAATGCTCAGCTGTCCTCCCAGGATCTACTGTTGCTCTGACAGCAATGCTGGCAGCATACATTAATGGGCGGCCAGCCCCCCTCCTGATGCGGCCCGCAGTGGGTCGGTGGGCGCCGATGATAACAGGGAGACCGGTGAGCCTTCCCGCTCTGACAGGCAGCGTTCCCTCCACCTGGGCTGTGCCCCCTTTCCCATCACTGTGCCGTGTATTGGCCAGTCCAGCCGCTCGCTGGCAGCAGGAGGGGGGTGGAGAGTCGGCAGGGTACCTGTGCTTACCTGGTTCTGGGGGGAGGGGGGCCTATAGTGTTCTTCAGGAGGGTGGCGATGCACTCGGTGGGGACGTGCACCCGCCCTCACCCCGCCTGGCCTCGCGGTCCATCATCAAGGTGGCTGCCCTGCAGGGAGTGGGGGATCTCCCGGCAGCTTGCATGGCTGCGTGATGATGCCCGGGCGGCTGGCGAGGTGGGAGATTGGTAGGACCAGTGGCATCGAGGGCGGGACCTCGGGGCATTTTAAAACTTTGGAGGTGGTGGCGATTGGCCTTTTTGTGATCACTGCCCCCAGCCAGCTGCTCGCGTCCCCATTTTGAAAGGGGACAAATAGTGATTTCATGCCCTGTGAGGGTGGCTCAGTGGCTGGAGCGCTGCCTTGCATACAGATGGCTGGTGGTTTGAATCCACCCAGTAATGATACTAAACTATAATATTGCAGCCTTGCCTCTTTGAATTTCTCTAGGCAAAAAAAAACAAAACAAAACTGTTATTACAGTGAATGCTTTCTGCTCCTCCCTGCATTCTTTCATTGCCCAATATGCCCCCTAAGGTGGTGAATGCCTCACAGGCCTGTTAGGCCCCCACAAGGAACTTTGGCTCCCCTGTTAGAAGGGGCAGCCCATGTGAGGGAATTTGGCACAGAGCAGGAGTGCCTTACCCCTGGCCCCATGGAACGAGTGGGTGTTTGGACCTGCAGGAGGCAAGATGTGTGCAGCACCATACTAGGGCTAGGACAAGACCCCCAAGAACCCAGTGGGTTGGGTCATCAAGAGTAGGAGAAGCACTACCAATTGAGAGAGAGAGAGAGAGAGAGAGAGAGAGCCTCACCAAAAACCTAACTATTTATACCACTTTAAGAGGGGGCACTAGTATCTTGGGGGTAAGGTTTTGGGGTGAATTAGGTTTTAGGGGGCAGTTTAACATGCACAGTCATACATATGAACAGCATAGTTACCATCAGTGAAAGGGAGTGATGAAAGTTGAAAGAAGAGTAGATTTGTTCCATGTTCTCTCTACCTAGCTTGATTGTAAACTGCCCCTAAACCCCAACTCATCCAACAAACCTCACCCCAAGTTCAAAATGCCCCCTCTTATAGAGGTATAAAGAGTTCAAAAATCAGTGGGCCTCCACAGAGGCTCTCTCTCTCTCTCTCTCTTTCTTTCTCTCTCTCTCTCCCCCCTCCTCCCAAAATGGGATTTATCACAAATCCCATTTTGGCTGTAGTGTATAGCTATTGCAGGCATAACGCTCAGGAAAAAGGTGTAGTTATTTTCGGCATTAAATTCTGCAATAGCGTGCGTTATGCTATTGCACGCAATGTTAAACAGCCCTCATTTCCATTTACTCCTAGCACTGGAATACATTTTTCAAATTTGCATACGCAATTCACAATGCGATATTTATAGCATGCATTATGGCGTTATCATGGGCATTAGGGCCCTAACGCCCGTGGTAACGCCCTAATGCAATTTGATGAATGACTTCCTAAGAGGGTTATTTTCAAAGGCTTTTCTCCCATTCTGTGTCTATGGGAAAAATGCTTAGTAAATGACCTCCAAAGGAGACTAAATTGAGATGCTGAGCTTCTTCTGAATATCATACTTCCTGAGGTTGATATTCAAAAGCCATCTAAATGGCAAAACCAGCATATTCAGCCACTTATCCTGCTAAATTCTAGCTGGATAATTAGTTCTGGAATTTAGCTGGATAATGGGTGGGGGAGGTCATTCTGGAGAGGAGAAGACTTATCCGGCTAACTCTGGTTGGGCCCCAGACTTATCCTAAAGATAGCCAGATAAACTGGCTAACTCTGATATTCAGAATTAGCCAGTTAATTTATCCAGCTAACTCTGGTCGGGCTGTAGGGCTGGCCTAAAATTAGCCGGTTATACATAACTTTAAGATAGCTGAATATGTTTATTCAGCTAACTAGTCAAACCACTTAGTTGCTGAATATTGCCCCCTATATGACTAAACTATCAACATGTTACAAAATGCATTTCCATGAACAAGGTATTTTATTTTAGAATTTCTTTGTCAGTATTATACATTCACTATACTTTTAACCTTGCTTTTTATTTACCATTTATAAATACATCCGTATAATAAATATCCATTGGAGAAGACTTCTTTTTTCTCTTCCTATTTGTAATACATTTAGAAATGTTTATAGCAAATCTGCTGGGACTGTAGTTTTTCTGTTACCTATAAGTTGTTTTTAATTTGCTTCTTCTCTTCTTGCCTTGCAGCCTTAAGGAATCTTTCCACAATGGCCAGAAGCTAAACTTTGGATTAGAATACAAGGAAAGGAAGGCTAACTGGATGAAAATAGAAAGTCAGTAACTTATATATAACATTAAAAATTCTGACAATATTTCAGCTAATAAAATAATGTAAGCTTGACATTTTAGAATCACATGCATAGAGAAGCAAAGAAAAAGAGAAGAGAGGCAGAGAAAATAAATCTGTGCTTATGGTACTTGCTAGTCTAAAGAATCAAGTTATTTAAATATGTAACATGGTAGGAACTCGTGGCTCTTTAAATACCTTTAATAGTACGTAGTTATCGCCGCTGGAGAATGTGACATTTCTTTTTAAAACATATCGGAGGCTGTATATAATAATTAATGTGGATTAACAAAAATATTGGATAAATTACAATGGTTGGATATAGTGTGTCACATATTTTTATTTATTTAAAGAACTTTTATATACCGGGGCACGTTAGAAACATCACATATCTATCATTCTTTCTTATGTTATCTATGCTATTCTGTCTAGAAAAAGGATCATTGAAGTACAAATGAACAAAACTGTTTGACAAAGGACTGCGCGGTCCAATTACAAAGCAGTAAAAAGCAAACTTATCAAATGCTCATGAAATTATCATAACGCTTGCAGAGTTCTCAAAGATAAAACAGCATTTAATCATTGCCAGCAAAAAAGAACTCATTCATTCTAATTAATGAAAAGACTACTAGCATTTTAAAATTCAATATAAAAAATCACGATGCCTACTCAACTTGCACAAGTTTAGACATTGTACTATATTTCTGTGTTAAGGATACAACATATCTGAATATATGCCATTAAATTCATTTTATATTCTCCTGTTCTGTTCACAGGACTCACTATATCAAAATATTCTTGGTATAGCATTGCACCTGCCTCTCCCAGAAGTCAGACTATTCGTGGGTTAATTTTTGCTTCTGGGTTTTTAGTTTTAGTTTTTTAAATTTTGCATTTATAGTCCATTATCCCCAGAAAGCTCAAAGCAGAGTACTAAAGTTGAGATCAACCCAACAGTCACCATCTTCCCAGATCTTTCTGGGACACGGTATTAATAATTTCACAGGCTTATCTCATTAGATAGCTATAGATACCTCCATGTTGTAATGTAATACATCAGAATTTCAGTAAATATATATCCACTTTTATTTATTTTTTCATCCATTTCTAGCCCACCTTTCTCCATTCCATTGTATAAGGAGTGGAGGAGTAACCTAGTGGTTAGAGCATCGGCTATGAACCAGCAAAACCAGCGTTCAAATCCCACTGTCACTCCTTGTGACCTTGGGCAAGTCACTTTACCCTCCATTGCCTCAGGTACAAAATTAAGCCTGGAATTTCCATTCTTACAGAGAATGGTGAATCCAGCAGTAATGGGGGGGGGTAGGCCTGCAAAAGCCAGCAGCGATCACAGCGGTGTTATCACTGCCGGCCTTCACACCCAATAGCGCCACCATGAAAGGCGGCGCTATTGGGTGTGCTACTGGTGACGATAACGGTCCTTACCTTATTGCCGCCAGCGAAGATAATACCGCATTTGCCTCCTCGCCGCCCCGACTCCGCCTCGACTCCACCCCCGGAAAGCTATCGCACGCGAAAAGGGACATTTCGCGTGCAATAGGCTTAGAAAATGATCCTCTTAGATTGTAAGCCCTGTGGGGATAGGGAAATACCTATAGTACCTGAATTAAATCTGCTTTGAAGTGCTGAAAAGTTGAAAAAAAAAGGTAAATTACAATAAAATATAAAAATTGAGAAGAGGTGGGTGTCATCTTATAGACAGTGTTAGAGTGTCCATCAAGCTAGGTGGAGAGAACATTGTCCAAATCTCATCTTGGAGTGAGTTTCCTCACTCCGAAGGCCAGCAAATCTTCACAAGAGACCACTGTTCTGTTCATACGTCTCATGTTGAATGTGAAAGTGGCCCCCAACCCCCTACACTCATACCTAATCCCCACCTCGAGTTACTAGGTGGGCCTCTCATAGGGATACAAAAACCTGTCTAGGGAAGAGACACTGTAGCAAGTCTCTCTCTCTCTCTCTCTCTCTCTCTCTCTCTCTCTCTCTCTCTCTCTCTCTCTCTCTCTCTCTCTCTCTCTCTCTCTCTCTCTCTCTCCCCCCCCTCCCCTCTGCAGGATACAGACTCATTGTGAACTGCAGTGTAGCCCAAATTGGGTTAATAGTGCAACGTGTGTTGCAAGCTGTTATCACAATATGCATGCTTATTAGCATAAGGTAACACCCCCTTTTTGGTATTGCATGCGATATTGGAAAATGAGGCCCAAAGTTTTCTGTACCCAGCTTAGTAGGTGCTTCTCAGCATTTTATAAATGACTATAAATAAACACATAAAAAAATAAATAAAATCTGCATTTTAAATTCACTAACTGGATATGGTTCATGATATAAATTAGCTTTCAACTATTTTATGATACATCATAGATTTGTTTTAGGGATAAAGGTAATCCATTCCACAACATTGGCCTTACATAAGAAAATGCAGGGAATAGGTGAATTATAAGAGATAATCCTTAACAGAACAAATGACTGTCATACTCTGATTGAATATCATGTCAGTCAAATCAATATTTCAAAAATGAATATACTGGATAAATCAACAGCAGTAATGAAACAGCAAACCTCCCTCCTCTCCACCACCATACACACACATCCAGATTCAATAGTGCTTAGCCACTCATTGAATCAAAAACTATAGAGCAATACAGGAAATGTCAAATTTAAATGTAATCCCTCTGGTACTAAACAATACAGAAAATTGTCTAATAAATGGACACCTTGAATGGAGATCCTCATCTCTGCAAGGGTGCTATGTACCATTTACAACACCCAAAAGTACAGCTCATCCATTGTGTTGCGCGTCCCAGCTGCGTTGGTGCCACGACCGGGCATGCTCACCTCGTGCTCCCCTCCACCTCCGGCTCCTTGTCTCTGGCAGCTGTGGCCAGCTCCTCATGCAGGGGTTCGGCATCCTCCACAGCGTAGGCCCCGCCCCTAGGCACACATGTGCGGACCGCACTTCCTTTTAAAGGGCCCAGCGCGGGAACCCGGTCTGTGTTGGCCGGTGATGACATCACTTAGTTCCTGCATAAAAGGCGAGGTCCCGTCCCCAGAACCTCGCCTTGGCAATCGGGTCGACACTTCGGTGCAGCTAGTTTGCTGTTCCTTGTTCCTGTGCCTGATCCAGTCTCGTTCCAGCGTTCCTGTGTTTCTGTTCCTGTTCGTTCCAGTGCTCCTGCGTTCCTGTGTTCCTGTGGTCCTTCTCGTGTTCCAGTGTCTGTCCTGATCCCTGCTCTTTGTTCCTCCTCTTGTTGTACCTCCTCGGACTGATTCATGGTACTGACCTCTGCCTGCCTGACTTTGTCGACCGCTGCCTGGAACTGACCACTGCCTGTCTACTGACCACATTTGACCACTGCCTGGAAATGACCATTGCCTGCCTACTGACTACGTTTGACCGCTGCCTGGAACCAAACACTGCCTGTCTTCTGACCACGTATGGACTTATCTCAGAACTGACCCTTGCTTTGGCTGACCATTCTCAGACTGATACCCTGGCTTTCACCCTTGCGCTACACTTGGATACTCTCTTTGCTCCTGTGACAACCAGACCAGCCTGCTCGGACACTACTAGTGGCCTTCTTCCAACTAGATCCATAGGCGCTGCCTATCTTGCCTGGAGGACCTTCACCTCCCGTCTCCTTCCGGAGATTTCCAGTGATACAGATCCAGGTCTAGTTCATCCATTCCTCATCAACCGTGCACCTTTGCTAGTGGTGGGCACACCTCTCCACTACCTCTCCGGGAGACCCTCTGAGGCTCACCTAAGTCCAGGTGGTCCTGGTACCCAAGGGCTCAACCTGTGGAAACCCCGGATTGCTATTGGCGAAGCTCCAGCTAGCCTCTGTCTCCTAGTGTGCTCTGCCTCCTGGTGGCAATAGCAATCCGGGGTTTCCACAGGTTGAGCCCTTGGGTAACTATAGACCAGTGAGCCTGACTTCAGTGCCGGGAAAAATAGTGGAAACTATTCTCAAGATCAAAATCACAGAGCATATAGAAAGACATGATTTAATGAAACATAGTCAACATGGCTTTACCCAAGGGAAGTCTTGCCTAACAAATCTGCTTTATTTTTTTGAAGGGGTTAATAAACATGTGGATAAAGGTGAACCGGTAGATGTAGTGTATTTGGATTTTCAGAAGGCATTTGACAAAGTCCCTCATGAGAGGCTTCTACGAAAACTAAAAAGTCATGGGATAGGAGGCGATGTCCTTTTGTGGATTACAAGCTGGTTAAAAGACAGGAAACAGAGAGTAGGATTAAATGGTTAATTTTCTCAGTGGAAAAGGGTAAACAGTGGAGTGCCTTAGGGATCTGTACTTGGACCGGTGCTTTTCAATATATATATAAATGATCTGGAAAGGAGTACGACGAGTGAGGTTATCAAATTTGCAGATGATACAAAATTATTCAGAGTAGCTAAATCACAAGCAGACTGTGATACATTACAGGAGGACCTTGCAAGACTGGAAGATTGGGCATCCAAATGACAGATGAAATTTAATGTGGACAAGTGCAAGGTGTTGCATATAGGGAAAAATAACCCTTGCTGTAGTTACACGATGTTAGGTTCCATATTAGGAGCTACCACCCAGGAAAAAGATCTAGGCATCATAGTGGATAATACTTTAAAATCGTCAGCGCAGTGTGCTGCAGCAGTCAAAAAACCAAATAGAATGTTAGGAATTATTAGGAAGGGAATGGTTAATAGATAATGTCTCTGTATCGCTCCATGGTGAGACTGCACCTTGAATACTGTGTACAATTCTGGTTGCCACATCTCAAAAAAGATATAGTTGCGATGGAGAAGGTACAGAGAAGGGCAACCAAAATGATAAAGGGGATGGAACAGCTTCCCTATGAGGAAAGGCTGAAGAGGTTAGGGCTGTTCAGCTTGGGGAAGAGACGGCTGAGGGGGGATATGATAGAGGTTTAAGATCATGAGAGGTCTTGAACGAGTAGATGTGACTCGGTTATTTTCACTTTCGAATAATAGAAGGACTAGGGGGCATTCCATGAAGTTAGCAAGTAGCACATTTAAGACTAATCGGAGAAAATTCTTTTTCACTCAACGCACAATAAAGCTCTGGAATTTGTTGCCAGAAGATGTGGTTAGTGCAGTTAGTGTAGCTGGGTTCAAAAAAGGTTTGGAAAAGTTCTGGAGGAGAAGTCCATTAATGGCTATTAATCAATTTTACTTAGGGAATAGCCACTGCTATTAATTGCATCAGTAGCATGGGATCTTCTTGGTGTTTGGGTACTTGCCAGGTTCTTGTGGCCTGGTTTTGGCCTCTGTTGGAAACAGGATGTTGGGCTTGATGGACCCTTGGTCTGACCCAGCATGGCAATTTCTTATGTTCTTATGTTCTCTCTGGGTCTGACCAGAGGGCCGTACCAATCCTGCACCAGTCCAAGGGTCCACTTCCAGTGCAACACATTGTGTGTCCTTTCTGCCACCAATGCTCTTCAAGATCTGCTTTCTAGGGATGTGCAGGAAAAAAAAATTAATTTCATATCAAAAGTCATGTCATGGGGACTCCAGCTCATTTTTTTGGTTTCAAAATGAAAAAATAAATTTGTTTTTAAATTTGATTCATATTTTGTTTGCCATTAAAGTCAGTAGGGGCAAGCATTACAGCCTATATTGGGCTCCAGAAATAGGGTTTTCAAATCAATTGTCTTAGAACTTGTGGGAAGAAATAATCAGAAAGGGGTGGATAAACTCCAAGGTACCTAGAAAACTGTGGAAAGTGGCACCACAAGTAACATGAATAGCTAAAGGCTCCGTAAAGAGGCAAAGTGGTACCAGGTGTTCTCCAAACCACTGTGAGAAAAGCAAAAAAGCAGCAAAAGTGGGACGAAGAAGACCCTAAGGCTCCAAAAGAGGGCAACAGAAACAATGCCATGAACCCTTGATGGCATCTCGAGTGGCAACCCTGGCATCAAAAGTTGCATCAGCATCCTAAGGCACCATGAAAGGGGAAGAAAGCAGAACAGGTGGCAAGAAAAAAACCCAAGGCGGGCACTGATAAAGGGATCAAGCAGCGCAAACAGTGGCTTCAAGACACCAAAGCAACATGAGAAATGCAAAGCAGCTCTCTAGACTGCCCAGAAGAAGTGGCAAAGAGAACTCCAAGTGAGGGGTTCCTGTTTATTTATTTAAAGGCTTTTAGATACTGATAACCGTTTGCACATCGTATTGGTTTACATGGAACAGGGTGATTACATGAAATAACGTTTACATAGGACATTTTGTAACATGGTAACATTTATTTATTATCCAAAATTACAGCATTCAACAATAAGACAGTCTCCCGTTTTACATCGATTTGGCACCCTTACCAACAATGGCTTTCTGGGGGGCCGGGGGGAGCTTTGCCTTAAATATTATGTTAGCGGTAGGGGCCCTTCGCTTTTCATATTTTTTTTTTTTTCTCTCGCGGGGAAACCCATAGGATCATATCTATGCTTTTGTGTGACTCCATGTATGCTCTGCTTTTCTAATTTCTTTTGTCATTGTGAAGCGTGGGGGGGTGGGGTGCTATATTCATTAAACATAAACAACTTGGTTTTGCTATTCTGTGATGTTTCACCTACAGTTGTTCCTGGCTCTGATTGCAGCTTTGTGCAGTTTCTTATGTATACTTCATTTTCTACTTGTATGGTCCGATCTGTAGGTTTCATTCTGTTGTTGTTTCAATAAAAACCTTTAATAACAAAAAATTAAGATATGATACAAACTATAAACATATTAATCAATAATCAAGAGGGATATAAACATATCAGCAAACATAATAAATTAAACAGGAGGGAAAAGGGGGATTCAAGAGGAAAATAACAATTAACAATTGGAGAACTCAGAGAGGTTTATAGATAAAGAGGATAAAGGGAAATGAGGGGGCTAGGGAAACTAAATTATCTCCAAATAAAAAAAAAAATAGGAAAATAAATATTTCATTTGAGACCGGAACTTTCTCTTTCTGTTTTATTGAGAGAGAATAAATGAAATGACAAGTTGCAATCCCAATGCCGTTCTGCTCTTTGGGTGCCCAGACATTCGATGATATATTTCTCTTACATCATAGCAAGCAGCTAGAACCAATCAACAGATATCTGTTGATTATACATTTTCCTTAATTCATAACCTTATCCCTGTTGTTACTATGCCCTGGACCCAATCTTAGGTCAGGTTTACATTCCCCCCCTCCAATCCTCTTCTGATTAGGATAGGGCTGGGGGGGATAGGTTAGGGGAAGGGGTGGGAAGGTTAGATTAAGGGGAAGGGAAGGTAGGGAACGGGTAAAGGCCGCGGGCGCTGCTTGCGCTGACCCCGATTTTATAACATACGTGCACCTGCAGGCGCATGTTATAAAATCGGGCGTCCATGAGTGCGCACCGGGTAGCGCAAGCACATGCACGCCCGCACCCTTCTTTGAAAATCTACCCCTATGCGCTTAAGTCTCAACACTGCCAGGATTCCATGCCCTGGAATGCCTCTTCCCTACGGGGCAGATTTTAAAAGTTACGCGCACAGCGTACATTTGTGCGTGCAACCCAGCATGCACAAATGTACGCCCGATTTTATAACATGCCTGCGCAGCCACGAGCATGTTATAAAATCAGGGGTCTGCGCGCGCAAAGAGGTGCACACTAGTGCACCTTGCGCGCGCCGAGCCCTTGGGGAGATCAGCTGGCTTTTCCCCGTTCCCTCCGAAGCCGCTCTGAAATCGGAGCGGCCTCGGAGGGAAGTTTCCTTTCCCCACCCACCTTCCCCTCTCTTCCCCTACCTGTCCTGCCCACCAGCCCGAACACCCCCCCGTACCTTTATTTCACAAGTTACGCCTGCCAGAGGCAGGCGTACCTTGTGCGCGCTGGCCAACTGCTAGCGTGCGATCCCCCAGCCCGGCAGCCTTGCAGAGGCCTCTGGCCACTCCCCGCTCCGCCCCGGGACTTACACATGTCCCAGGGCTTTACACATGCCGCCGGGCCTTTTGAAAATAGGCCTGGCGCGCGTAACCCCCCTATGCGCGGAAATCCACCTGGATTTACACCCGTAGGGCTTTTAAAATCTGCCCCTCTGCGCATAAAAGTACGTACATACAGTGCGTATATGTGTAATTTTGCACATGTGCCAGTTGCACAATTTTCGAAAGGGCCTTTTCTGCAGGTACAGCACCATTTTTCGTGCAGAAATCCCTTTGAAAATTACTCTCTAAGTACACTATGAGTAAAAACAATACTAAGATATATAAAAGAGCTGACCATCCTTATGTGATGCTTATATGTCAGTTATTCTCTCTCTATATAATTTGCCATGTCTGTGTATTGGTCACTCTGTCAGTCATGCTCCTAAAACCATATTTGCACTGCTTTTATGGGACATTTACTCATTTATTTTGTTTCCTTAGAGTGTCCTTTCAATATCTAATGGGGATGCAAAAGGTAGGAATATTCTGCATGTTTCACACAGATTACAAGAAATTTAAGTGTGCAAGACACTGTTCTGATCATCACCCAGCAATGTGCATTCGTCGAGCTGCTGGGTAACAACACGTGTATTTTCAGCCACTGAGGAACGTAATGTTTTCTGGGGCAGGGGAAGGTCAGAGAGTGAATCTACACACTTGCATGTCTTTTTCCATCATTTTGGATAGTATCACTTATGAAGAATACTAATGTAAGGGACATTAGTATTCTTCATAAGTGATACTATTCACCAAATCTATCTAAATTATATGTTTCTCTGCCGGGGCTGATAGCCTCATACCAGCGGTGATTGACCGGACGGCTGAGTCTTGTTGATTTGATTGGCACCATCTGGAGGCGTGGCGGGTGATGTCACCAGGAAGCGACTAATGGTTTTAAAATCTCCCGGCAGTGCGGCGCACCGCCTAAGCCGCGAGCTTTGAAGGGGCAGTGGCTTTGTCTGGCTTCGTCTGGCCATCCATTGCTCCTACCATGTGACAGAGGCTGGCCAATAGCACCGATAGCCCCTGTCACATGGTAAGAGCAAAGTGCCATAGGCACCATTTTGATTACTGGCAGCCAACAGCCCGAGAGTGGGAGATCACTCCCGGGACCCCTGCTGGACCACCAGGGACAGTCGGCAAGTTTTGGGGGGTTGGGAGGGTGGGGGGTTGAAATTAATTAAATTTGAAGGGTTGGGGCGAGTTTCGGTTTTCGTTTCGGGGGCAGCCAAAATAAAATCGTCCCGAATCGTGGGAGAATGAAATTTCCTGCGGCAGGCCGATAACAAAGGCCAAAACCAAAAGGTTCGGCCGAATCATATCTCTACTAATGTCACGCTTATTTTTCATTTAGGTCTCAGTGCTTAAATACTGCTTAAAGGAGATTATTTGAAAGGTGTATTCAAAAAATAAAAAAAGCATTAATATTTTCCTTAGAAAGCTAGACAATGACATGAAAAGCATTGCAATAGGCAGATGCTATCCATGTTTCACCGACATGACTGCTTCACAGGGGTTCTGCTTCATAGGGGTTCAAATCTTTAATGACATTTCACTTCTGCTGCCTCTTCTGAGTCCATCCATTACATGGTTTAATTTCCAAAACAATACTGATTTGTTCATTGCTCCTGCAGGCTCTTTTGAGTCCATTCATCTATGGTGTTCCTGAAACAATATTACTGCCACCAGTAAATCACACTATCTAATTAAACAACAATTTAATAGAAGAACTGGTCTCAGCTCATCCTTGTACTTTAACAAAAATTGCTACCATATCATCAAATGAAGGAAGTATGTATGTAAGATATAATGAAATAAAGCATCATTTGTGCAATATAAGTAGAATATAAAAAATAATCAACATCTCTAACATGCATCTATAAGTGTTTTTGCCACAATACAGTAGGTTCCTAAATAGACAAACTGCTTCTGGGAGATGTCAATTTTTATAAACTTGCAACCAAGGTCACATGACCTCTATGTTTCAACCAAAATCAGAGATGTAAATAATGGAACTGAAGGGGAAACTGCTATCCCTATTTATAAAATCATTGCAGTGGTAACTCCAGTCATGTCCCCAGCTTCTATCGCATGACTTTAATTCTCCAAACAAACAAAAAATGAATGTTACAATCTCCTAAACGCAAGTACACTTTGTTCACAGGCAACCATACTGAAGAGTATGCGGGAGTCAAAAACTCCCCTCTCTTATCAGTAATAGATTTGTTAAATAGTGTTGCCCCCTATTTTTATTAAATGTCCATTAAAGAGAACTAATTTGATGATGAAACCCATCATGTCATGTACATTCTAACCAATTTAGATTGTCTTTTGCTAGTGCAAGCTTACAGAACAAGAAATGTACAATAACAATTGAGTATTTTTAAGTAGTGAAAAGGGAGTAATATGGAATACAGGAAGAAAAACCTCTATAAAGGGGAAACTGTCTGCAATTTCTCTTTGCCCAAGGGCTATGCCCTTTGGAGCAGAAGGTATCATATAAAAAAACTCCAATGATGTATATGCATTTAACTATATAAATTCCATTAAACAGATAGCAAGCTGTGATATCACAATAAATAGATATATATAATTATGAGAAGAAAACACCCAAAGGAAATCTTTGGAACATTTATTAATATCCAGACTAACAGCATACTACTGTCAGATGATTGGTCAACTTGGCACAATGCATCTGATAGATAATGACTAACCCATTATGATCTTTATGAAGGGTCCTTTTGGGGGTCCAGATTTTCAAATATGAGTTTGGAAGACCCATTTCTTTTATTAGCTGCTAAGCTCTTTATACTTTTACCATATTGCAGCATGTTAGAAGTCTAAGCTTTATTGTCTTATGTTATTGAAAATCCAGATTCCTGCAGCCTTCTCCCTCAGGTCAAGATTTGTCTAAGAATACATTCTCATTTCTCCATGTACAAAGGCTGTCTAGAGAGAGTCAGAAAAAGATTATGACTGTAATATACTTAAATCCAATTTATTTGCCTGACTAGAAACTTCCACACTTCACAATTTCTTCCCAGATTTTGTATCTAATTCTTTCAGGGTAGGAAGACGCAAGAACAATCCAGTAAGCCAACAAGTGTATATAACATATAACTGACTGACTGATATTAATTATAATGGAATGGAGGTCAGTGAACATATCTGCTTTATATAGCTTCCTTCATTTTTATTTTACATTTTTAAGTGCTATTAATTTATAGTCTTCTTATGCAGCAACTATTTGTGTCTGGACAAACTATTCAGAACAGACTGCATTTTTCTTTGTAGAGGGCTATGAGGTGTTAAATGTGAAAGTTAGAGTGAATGAGAAAAGGATAAATAGACTATGCTTTAGCAAGTATCTGTGAGAAACTTCTGTATTTCTGTAGCACTGTGGGATGTTTTAGGCCCATGTCAAAAAGAAATGGGGCCTGATTTATCTCCAGATTTCTTACAGTCTGTGCCTAAAAGAAAAATACTGCCATATATGTCTTGCTGTAGAAAACATTGTTAATTTTTATGCAGGTTTAATAAGATAGAAGGAATTTGCAGTATATAATTAGCTTCTACTTTTCATAAATAATTGCCCCCTTTGAAACTCATCCTGGTTGTTGATCCACTTTCAAGCATCTAGAACACCCCCCCTAGGCTCTGGGCCCTGTGCCGTCTGAATACAAATGGCACCAGATGACCACTTTTCAAGTTATGCCCCATTTTTACTCAGCTGGTGCAGAGCCTGGAGCCTAGAGAGCTCTCCAGAGCCCATTAACCTACCAGGGAATCAAAGGTTTAATCAGGAAGGATTAGGGGGTAGGCTGTAGGCCATAAGGAGAGGGGGTTTCAATGGCTGGGGATAGCAAAGGCCTGGACGGGGAGTTTTTACAAAGAGGTGGAGCTGGCAAGGGAGGGGAGGGGCTGGTAACGCATGATTTAAACTTAAAAAAAAAAACATTTTCAACTATTACGGCTGCCTTTAGAGGTGGCAATGGGATGGGACAGAGTCTCACAAGACCCCTGGGGTTTTTTAACACTCTGGGAGGGGGGGCTTCATTTGGGTCATTAGGTCTCTTTATAAAATGGTAGCCCTGGGCTGAGGGACTACCATTGCACAGCATTTGAGGGTCTCCTAGCCTATGATATTTTCCCCTGTGATATTTTACTGCCAGGGAAAATACTACATGTTTTCCTAAGCTGCATACCAAGTAACATAGTTTAGTAAACCCTGCGGTATTTTCCTCCTCCAGAGTAAAATACAGCAGCTTAACATAAACCTCTAGTATTTAATTGATTGCATTGAAATTATTGTTGGACATATGATAGAAATAGCAGAAATAAAAATAAATAAATAACTGTAATTTTATCCTGCAGGTATAAAAGTCTCTTTTTTTTTTTTTTTTGCATTGTGGGGTGGGGCTCACAATGGTATCTGATAATTGTGATATTCTTTGATGTCCTTGATGTGTTTAAAAGGATACAATGGTTATGATCTGGATGTACTCATACTGTTCCACGAACTGACGAAATCATTACAGAATAAAACAAACCTTTCAAATTGGTTTATGAAATATTTTCTGCAAATAACCTCAAGTAAGATAAGTTTGCATTATTTGATTGAAACATTTCAACTTTTATAAATTGTATGGGCAGAAAAATGTAGTACAGTAAGTTAACTTCTGAATAAAAGCATTTTTATACAGCTCTACAGGAGAGCTTAGTGAGTTAAAATCTGTTTATCCTTTACAAATTGCTACCACTTTTTTCTATAATTAGAATTCTCTGACCACAGTTAAACATCTACATTTTAAGAAAATGAAGGAGGCACAGAGTACAGGTATGTATAAAAAGAAACTCAATTTTCAAACCTGTGTTCCTTTTAATCTTTATTTGCATTTGCAATATGCAATTGACTTGAATTTCCCTTTAAATTTAAGGGGCCAGTTCAGTAAAATGCATGATAAAAACATTTTAAAGCTACCACCGTGTAGTCTATATTAGATAAAGTGTGGAAACCTCATAAAAAGGCGGGCTTCTTTATACAACAGATAGCCCTCGTTCTGCCAGCTGTGAAGTTGGTGTGATATAACTTACAGTCAGTTGTATAACTTAAGACTGTATTATCAACTTCTAATCATCGGTTTCCCCACTTATGGGCCAGTACAGTACAGGAGAGTGGCCTGTGTGTGCGCCGGGAGAGCGGGCATTCACCCGCTCTCCCGCAGTCTTTACTGAATTGGCCCGTTAGGTTTTAGTCCATTCTTTAGAAAACACTTTTTTTTAAGGCTTTTTTGGGTTTCTTTAACCATTAATAGGCAGTAGTGAAACACTTATCATTGCAGGAATTGGACAGCGTCTGGAACAAAACAACCCAACACTGCTTGTGTTTCTTAGGCTTTGTCAGGGGCAGTGAAGTTAAATTCAGTGTGTTCCTAATGTCTGCCTGGCTGCATACTTTGCTACTCAGTCTCAGCTTTAGCGAACACCGGGATCCACCATTTTTTATGACTATTTAAACCAGTGGTCCCCAACCCTGTCCTGGGGGCCCACCAGCCAGTCGGGTTTTCAGGATATCTACAATGAATATGCATGAGAGAAAATTTGCATGTTATGGAGGCAGTGCATGCAAATGTTCTCTCATGCATATTCATTATGGATATCCTGAAAACCCGACTGGCTGGTGGGCCCCCAGGATAGGGTTGGGGGCCACTGATTTAAACCATTTAACGATTTGGAAAAGAACCAATCAGAGAACTGAGCAGAAGGTCGAGAGACCAATCAGAAGTTATAACAACGAGGACCATTTGACACATTCATTTAAACCATCAGGTGATTGGGACGCGAGTATGAAAATCCACACTGCCAATAAAGGCGGCAGTGTGGTTATACAAGACCAAGACCAATATATTCAATCTCTCATGACACAAGTATCTGATACTAGATATTATAGGGAGTTAGCAGAGGATCCTACTTCAGATTTACAGTACAAAATTGAAGAGCTTTTACAAGAAAAAGATACACCATTTCTAACACAGAAAGAACGTAATTTCTTGCAGGTGAACCATCCACGCATTCCAGTTCTATACGGGGTACCTAAAGTCCATAAGACCTTGAACAATCCACCCCTACGCCCTATTATTGCCAGTAATAAATCGATTCTTGAACCTTTGTCTATATTCTTGGACACATTTCTACAACCTTATGTGAAGCAGATGCGCTCTTTCGCACAAGATACCATGCGTATTTTGAATAAATTAGAGGGAGAAATATTAATAACATCATCTACTGTACTGGTATTGATGGATGTAGTATCCCTATATACTAATGTGTCTCAAACAACAGCCCTTCTTACCACTGAAGAGTGTTTAAAAGAGAACATGGAAGGAGGACGTATCACTTATAGATTTATATCTGATATTGCAAAATTGGTCTTACAACACAACTACTTTCAATTTTATGGTAAATTTTATCTCCAAGTTCACAGCATTGCGATGGGGTCTTCTGCCGCCCCATCCATTGCAAATTTAGTCATGGATCGATTTGAGGGTGTTACGGTTCTCTGTGAGGAGTTAACAATCTGTTACGCATCGACTCCTGAGGTAGAATGAGTTAGCAATCTGTTATGCTCTACTTCTCCAAAAGGGAGGAGTTAGCAATCTGTTATGAATTGGCTCCTGTAGAGGGAGAAGTTAACAAACTGTTAAGGTATAGACTGCGGAGTAGCAATCTGTTATGAATCTGTAGCTGAAGACTCCTGATGGAGAATGAGTAGCAACCTGTTACCAGCGGAGTGCTTGGAGAGGGAACCCAGCTGTAGAGGAATGTAGATAGGTGGATCCTTGGGCCGATGGCAGATGACTGCGCCCCCAGAGGATATCCTGAGAGGGACCACCGGCTAGGCTTGGGTATGGAGACAGACACAGATAGTTCTTTTATTAGACAGGATAGTAGAACCACCAGAGGTGGCAGTAGTGAGCTGATATGCCCGGCAGGGCTGAAGTCCCTCAGGTACTGGAACAGCGATCCCAGGATTGCTGAGCTGTAGAGAAACTATAGATAGTGAGTAGACAGGGTATGCTGTGTTCATAGCCAGAACTGGATGACAAAACTCACATAAGGTCTTAAGGAAGCTTAGTAGCTGGAAAGAGTTAGGTCCTCAAGGAGCGAGTACCTGGTTCCAGGGAAAGCGATGGTAACTTACAAATGTCTGTATCTGTGATAGCTTCCAGACAGTAGAGAATCTTCAGAGTGTTCAGGAACATGGGCCCTCGAGGAGTGAGTACCGGTTCCTATCTGCAATCTGAAATAAAGAAAAGAGAGCGAGGCCCCCGAGGAGCGGGTACCCCTGGTAAGTCCGAGGAGGCAGAGTAGCTTGGGAGAAAAGCTGAAGCAATCCCCAGCAATCCCCTTGCTAACTCGATTCGTTAGCAAATACTGAGACCTTTTATATTGGAAGCGGATGACATCATCCCAGGGGGACACCCCTGAGGTTCGCGCCCTTGCTGGTACATCAATTGGAGCGCTTGCGTGCACGTCCTACATCATCAGGCAACATGGCGGATCCGCAGCGTCAAGCCGGTCCAGGGATGCCGGAGGGAGATGGCAAGAAGACGCCGCGGCAGCTAACCGTCCATCAGACCCGGAGGGAGTCACCACAGAGGTAAAGAGGGCGGAGTGAGGGCATCGAGCAGCGATGGACGCAACAGAGCGTCAATTCATTTACAACTCAATATGGTTTAAAAACATCTCATTTTGGATCTGATACATCAATGATTTGCTATTCTTCTGGACCGCGGATGTCCCAACTTTGGAAGAATTTTCAAAATGGATAAATACCCTGGACTCTGATTTATAGTTTACAGTCCAATCCAGTTTAGATCACATAGCATTTTTAGATATATTAATTTTTAAGCAAGAAGCCAAGTTACAGACTACGGTACATTGCAAGTCCATTGAGAGGAATCATCTACTAATGTATAACAGCTTTCATCCATGGGCCTTTAAAAATGGCCTCCCTGTCAGCCAGTTTTTTAGAATCTGGCAGCTTTGCTCAACAGATAGTGAATTTAAAATACAAGCAGGTCTATTAGCCACCAGATTCTTTGATCGAGGTTATCCCTACTCTGCAGTATATAAAGCTTATAAATGAGCTTACTATTCCCCACGAACTGCATTATTACAATATCAATCTAAACAACCTGTTACTGCAGACATTTGTGCGCTTCAACATACAGAGAAATCATATTTGATTGCCGAAAGTATTAAAAAACATTGGCATGTATTACAGCTTCATTCAATATTTGCGGAACTTCCATTGTTTTCATATCAAAGAAGTAGAAATATTCGCGATCATGTTGTGCATGCTTTCCTTTCACTGGATGGTCAACCCCTGATGGCAGTGTGGCAAGTGTGATATGTGTATTAATACCATAGAGGGCAACTCCTAGCATCTTCAATCACTGGAAGAATGTATAAAAAGAAACACAATACAACATGCGAATTTACACACATAGTTTATTTGATTCAATGCCCTTGCCCTCTACTGTATGTGGACCGCACCAGCAGGCAGATCAAAGTACGATTATGGGAACGTAGGAGCTGGTTAAATACAGGCAACATCGAGGCTCCAATTGTCAACCATTGTATTCATACTAATCATACTTTTGACCAGCTTCAGTGGACTGTCTTAGAAAAAGTGGTTAAGAGTGACCGCGGAGGAGATCTCGGCTACCTACTTAATTATCACGAGCAGTGATGGATTTTCACACTCGCGTCCCAATCACCTGATGGTTTAAATGACTGTCAAATGGTCCTCGTTGTTATAACTTCTGATTGGTCTCTCGACCTTCTGCTCAGTTCTCTGGTTCTTTTCCAAATTGTTAAATGGTTTAAATAGTCATTAAAAATGGCGGATCCCGGTGTTCGCTAAAGCTGAGACCGAGTAGCAAAGCATGCAGCCAGGCAGACATTAGGAACACACTGAATTTAACTTCACTGCCCCTGACGAAGCCTAAGAAACAGGAGCCGTGTCGGGTTGTGTTGTTCCAGACGCTGTCCAATTCCTGCAATGAAAAGTGTTTCACTACTGCCTATTAATGGTTCAAAAAAACCAAAAAAGCCTTTAAAAAAGTGTTTTCTAAAGAATGGACTAAAACCTAAGTGGGGAAACCGATGATTAAAAGTTGATAGTACAGTCTTAAGTTATACAATTGACTGTAAGTTATATCACACCAACTTCACAGCTGGCAGAAAGAGGGCTATCTGTTGTATAAAGAAGTCCGCCTTTTTTATGAGGTTTCCACACTTTATCTAATATAGACTACAAGGTGGTAGCTATATTCAGCTTATAGATACGATGTTTTATAATTAAAACTTGATGATTTTACATCATATTCAGACAGTTTCATTTAGTAAGAGTGATAAAAACATTTAACATACAGTCCCTACATTTTTTTATCATCCACATTAAAATCTTTGTTTAATGTCTGATTCACTAAGATAATGATATGCAGAGATTGTGATTGTTAAAAAAAATTCACAATTTTTTAATGTGCATGCTAAAAGTTTACCATGGATGCTAGTTAAAAATAGTGATTATGAATTAATAGCTTGACACATTATATATTTTTCTTCATCTGCATGCTGTTCAGTACATGTGCAGTGCTTTTTTCTCTCAGCTTCTCCTCCATTGGTCAAAAAACACAAAATGAACCCTAGCACATATTCAGGCAATCAGTACTGGATGGCCTGGAAAGCAACATGGAGGCATAGAACCAGATGAAACAGAAGCAGATTTGGGAAAAGTTCTGTCTGCAGTAACTGTTTCCTGCCCTGTTTCACTGTCTCAAGTATTGTCTGTGTTTGTGCTAGGATTTACAAGAAAGGATTGATAGTGCATAAGATTAGAGAGAATGGAGTTTGGCATGAGGTGCATGAAATTCTGAGGCATGCTAGTAGTATGACTGTGGAGAGTCTAGTTAGAAAGTCAAGAGCTGAGGTGAGGAAGAGGTATGGAATGAGCAGGAGGGAATAGGTCATGATGGCGAGGTTCAGAATAAAAAGGACACTATCCCTCTTTCTCTCTCTCCGGAGGTCTAAGTTAACTGACAATTTGACCACAATAAGTCTATAATCACCTTTGACTCCCTCATTTTTCCTAAAAAGACTCAGAGAGGCTTTTTAGAAAAAAAAAAAAAAAAGACTTCAGTGGTGATCCGCCAGTGGAGGACCCTTAGATGTAGTTGGCCTGGTGACATTTTAGCATTTCTTCTATACCGATAGCCGTTTGCACATCGTATCGGTTTACATATAACCAATAACAATTAGGCAGAGCCTTGGAACAATTAGGCAGAGCCCTTACAAGGAACAAGAAACAATCAATTATATGAGGGAAAGGAACAGTAAAACAAATATATGTTAAAATACGAGGAACTTATATTACATGATATTCTAAAATCCTAAGAAAAATATATATTATTCTAGAGTACTAAAGAACAAGATACAGTGAGCTCAAGTACAAAGGTACAGAAAGTCTTGGTAGTTCCAGAGCGACGCTCGTGGAAAACTTTACAGGGCAGTAAAATAAACGTCTATGCTGAATAGAAAGTTACATAAAGATCTTGAGGAGGGGATCATGGGGAGCTCAGATAAGTAAATGGATAAAAAATGGTTGCTCAGGGGAAATTGATGGGAAGGGGTATAGAGAGGGGGACTGACGTAGCTATTAAAGCAATTGATTTGATTGAACTGAATTTAGGAATTGTTCTTGGTGAAGGCAAGTAGGCTTTCTATAAGGAGAGAGGCCCACTGACAGCAGCAGCAGCCCTGAGGGGGACACCCAGCAGGGAAGATTAACCACTGACCATCAATGCATCTCGCCATTCTGGGGGAAAAGTTCACTATCTGACAGTTGGCTCTTTGAAGTAGTTAACCCAGTGATCTCAGCAAGGAGGATAGAGCTGAGTGAGCAGGCAACTGATGATAAGGCAGGCACAAAGAAAGAAGCAGAAGCAACATTAGGGGGACACCTGATAGGGAAAATTACAACCACTTATTATGTTACTGAAAGCCATCTTTGGTCTTTTGTCTGGCCTGGATACTATATGACAAGACAACAGGTCAATAGCTCACAATCCAAAAATAAGGCCCGATATCCATGTCTAAATGAGGTGGTTAACCTTGGATGGTCATTGTATTTGTTGGCAGGTAGGGGTGGACCAATTACCCAAAAAGAGGGCAACATTGGAAAGGGTGTATGGTAATTGTCACCTGAACAAGTGCCATGCATGTTCCACAAAACCAGAACTTACCTGCTTCTTCTGACTTGAACAGGTACTACTCATGTCCAGAGCACATGTTCAGCCCCAAAGAACTACACAAATGGATGAGGCCAAATACTGCCACCCTGGTGAATTTGAGGAAGAGTTCGAGTTTTATGTTCTTGAAATGTTTCATTGACTCCCATTTTTGGATTGCCAGACCAAGGAATGGGTAGAAAGCTTAGAGCTAGAAATGCCAGCAGAGTTCCTACTATCAGAGACATTTCCATAGTCTCCTAGAGGTACTTTTTCTGTCTTCTGCACAGGATTTCTCTGTACTTACCATGGAGGGCCACACTATGACATCATCCCCACTGCCTGACCATCCAGTAGTGGAGATGAATATTTGTTTCAATTCAAATGGAAAAACACAACAAATGACTAGAATTCAGCAACAACCACCCTGTGTGAGGTCATTCCCTAATCAATATCCTGCATAAGTTACAAAATTTCTGGCAGGAACAGGGACTGTGGTATGAATATGATCTGCATACATAATATGCTTCATACCTTTTCTCTTGATAACATTGCCCAATGGCAGCACATACTTATGTAGAGAGGTCTACGGAGTCTCTACTAAAAGGCGCATACCAATAAACAGGGACAATAACTTTTAAACAGGCGGATGGGCATACATGTGCACGCATTTGTCAGCCCATACCCTAGGACACGGCCATTTTATAACATAGGCGCATATATGCATGCATGTTATAAAAATGGACTGACTACACACATGAGTGAACAATTTTAAGTGGATACACACTTATGCATGCAAATGCTGCTTCTACTGCTTAAGTGGTGGGAATTTAGTAGACATGCCTGCTGACGCTATTTCCAATTTTCCCAGTTCATTCCCAGTTTGCCCAGGTAAGAAATAGGACTTCCAAATGACCTTGTTTAATAGCCTCCCTTCTCTCCTCGTCAGGTAGGAATTAGCCCCTACCTTTAAAATCCCATTGATCTGCCTACATTTTTTGTTTTACATCTTACACGCCACCATAATAGAAGCAAAGTTACATGGTAGGGGACCCTGGCACTCACCTGTGTGTGCAAGCATTTACATGCAAATTTCAAGGTGAAATCCAGGAATGCCCACGCCCTGCCCCTTTTTCAGAACTTTTCATTTGTGCATGTAGTGGCAAGCATGCGCGGACTCGGGCACCTTTTAAAATCCGCTCGGCGTGCACTGGCCCAGAAGATTCGCTTATCTCCTGGTTTTGGTGTGCGCTGGGCTTTTAAAATTCACCTTTAAATGGGCAGAAAACAGAAGTAGGTTGATTTGGGTTCTAGCTTCCATATGTGGGAGAATTTAATGGTGGAGTCCTTGCCTATAAAAACCCAAGGCACTATTTTGTAGGAATGTAATCTGAGTTGCTCCTTTCTAGAGGCAGTATGTTTTCATGCTTGCTCCTCACTTTTGTTTTATTTTGGGAAGAGGATCTTTGGGTTTCTTTGAAATAAACTTAGGATATAGACTAGAAAAAAAAAGTGTCTGTCTCCCATTTTATTGATTTCAACTTTTGATCCTTTTTGTTTTGAGAGTTTAAATTTACCCTTTGTCTGTCAGGGGTGAATAAGCTGATTAAGGGTAAACCCCAAGAAGGAGCAGAGCAGGACACAGAGCAGACCATGGCAGGGTCTTCATCTAGCCTGCCACCTACACTTTGGGTTGAACCTGCTGATTCGGATGGCCGGTAGGACTTCACTAATAGAAGGCTAGAGACAGAAGTGAAGGTCAACTGTGGTCAGGGCTGAGAAGTCTGTCCAAGGCAAGGAGCTGCATGACAGCCAAGGTTCTGCGACAGAAGGTCAAACCAAACGTAGAGGAGGAGCAGGAGTGGTATGGGGAAGGCTAGGAACACACTGGCAGGATGGCCATGGAGGGGGCCTAGGTAAAACAAGGAACAAGGTAAGGCACACAGGCAGGAACAAGGTAAAACAAAGGCATAACTGGGACAGGGGTGCAAGACAGACCGCAAATGGACAGGATAGGTCACTGAGAGGTTTAAACAGGACACGGGCAAGACAAGGAACACAAAGACAGGATAGACCACTGAGAGACAGAGACAGACAAGGAGGATCACTGGGAGGCCCAGACAGGACAAGAACAAGGCACGGTACATACAGGCAAGAAAGATCATCGGAAGACCCAAACAGAGCATGGATAAGGCAAGGTATACACAGACAAGGGGGTCCACAGGGAGGCGCAGACAGGATAAGAACAAGACACAGTACACACAGGCAAGAAGGGCCACTGGGAGACCCAAACAGCATGGGCAAGGCAAACCCGTGCAAGGATGGCCAAAGTAAGGAGCCAGGGTGACTGGATGATGAGGCCAGGCGCTAAGAGTGAGAGAGGGTTTTATAGGACTGGCTTTGCTATGTCATGCAGCCTTCAAGGCAGGATTGAGTGCAGCCCACCGAGGGCCCCCTGGCAGGGGTGCCATCTAGCAGCCAGTATCGTTATAGTGCCTGAGTTCCCAAGGGTCCAGAACTCACTGCTACCATCTAAAAAAGAGAGTAGGAGTCTCTCACCCTGTGAGACCCATTGACCTATGAAGGTCACTGAAGGAATGAATCCACAGTCATTCCTTGGAGGAGGAGAAGTTGAACTTTAAAGAAGAATGAAAACAATAAGAGTGGTACACATAAAGATAAATAGATAATAAAATAAATATTTTAAAATGTGTGCTAAAATATTACAAATTTAATATCAATAAAAGCATATTTACAACAAAATCAAACATAAAATTAGCACAATGATGGATGCAATTCACCTGACATGGCCATGCTTCAACAAGATGTCTGCTTCAGGGTGATATATATTTGATCATCCTTAATCCCTCCTAGCTAAGAGGAGAAGAGGCTGACGACTGGACCATAAACAAGCTTAAAAATCTCAAATGTAAAAACAGTTGTAAAAATTCCAAGGCACCCTAAGAGGCACCAGAAATGGTAAATTGAATATTCTTCTTTACTTACTTGGAAATAGAAATCACAGCTCACAGTGGACAGTCTGCAGCACTGCATTATTGGACTCTACTTTGAAGGTACAATAAAACCATTCAAAAACAATACCCTCAATACCAAGAGCTAACAATCTAGCTAGTAGGATGGAGTGTTTGATAGTATCTAAAGCAGAACTAAGATCTACAAGGATCAAAGTCTTATCCAACCCATTATCTAAATCACTATGGATAACATCTAAAAGTGCTATTAGCTCTATTTCCATGCTGTAACCAGCACAGGACCCAGATTGCCCTAGATCCAAAAGATTTGAATCCTCAAGAAATTATAATATTTGCAGATCTATAGCTCATTCTATTCATTTTTGGAGATGTAACTGGGGTCTCCCTTTGAAAGGAGAAATGTTTTTCCTGTTATTAACATTGCGGTGTTAGTGCTGATTGTCTAATCAATTGATCACCTCTGTGGGTGCTTTAGGGTCTTCATGCCACTACTTCTGCTGCTTTCAGCACCTTGGGGTGATCATGCCACTGTTCTTGGTGTCCTTTGCTCCTATTTGGGACTTCATGCCACTTTCGCTCATCTTTCGGTTCATTGAGCTTTTCATGGCATTATATGTGCTGCTTTTTCCCTCACATAAAGCCCGATACAGAAAAGATCATGGGAGAACAGGCTCTCCCAACGTGCGTGCAGCCACTCGCCTGGGTCCATGATCCTGTATTTAAATGAGGGGTCGCTCTAAAAGGAGGTGCTAGGGACGATTACAAGCTCCTAGCGTCTCCTTGGCCCAGGAGAGGTGGCTCTGTCAGCTGGTTCAGGAAACCGATGCTCAATTTTACGAGCATCGGTTTTCCGAACTCGCTGACAGCAATCCCTTAGGAAAACAGACACCGGTAAAATTGAGCATCCGTTCTTCTAACCGGATTGGCCGACATATTTAAAAAAAATTTTTTTTTTACATTTCTGATTCCTCCGACTTAATATTGCTAGGATATTAAGTCGGAGGGTGTACAGAAAAGCAGTAATTTCTGCTTTTCTGTACACTTTTCTGGGCTGCTCATAAATTAATGCCTGCCCTTTACTTCTCTGTTGATGTCTTGGGCTCCTCGTGCCACTGTTGATGATTCCCTTTGCCCCTATTTTGGTGCCTTGGGGTCTTCATGCCACTGCATTGTCCCTCTCTTGGTGCCTTGGGGTATTCCTGCCATTTTTGATGCTACTTTGCCTTGGGTGTTCTTGCCACTCAAAGTACCTTGGCATATTCTCACCACTGTTTGTGATACTTTGCCTCTCTCATGACACCTTGGGCTATTCATGACACTCTTCATTCTGTTTTATGCTTTAAAAATAGTTTCATGTAGGTAAATGACTGTTATAAAATCGGCTGGGGCTCTGAGTGTGAAAATATCTACTGTACCTGGATGTGATCCGCTTTGAAATGTCTGAAAGGTGGAATATAAAAATAAAAACATTAATAGTAAATGTATGTGCATTTCCCGATTTTGTGTGTACTTTTACATGCACTGGGAAGAGGTGTTCTGAGGGGGAGGGAGGAATGAATGGGGTGGAGTTGAGACTTATGGGCATACATTTTGGTTAAAAAAGTAAGTTAACTTGCATAAGTAATGACCTGTGAAAAGCAGGTATAATTTTATTTGAGGTAATTTGTGCATACACTTAGGGGTAGATTTTCAGAGGGTTACGTGCTTACGTTACGCGCGTAACCCCCGAAAACCTACCCCAAACCCCCCCTGCGTGTGCCGAGCCTATCTTGCATAGGCTTCCGGCGTGCGCAAAGCCCCGGGACGCGCGTAAGTCCCTGGGCTTTCCTGGGGGGGGGGGGGGGGGGGAACGTGTCGGGGGGCGTGACGCGGCCGGCGCGTCATCCAGGGGCATTCCGGGGGCATGGTCACGGCCTCCGGACCAGCCCCCGGACCAGAGCATGGCGCGCGGCAGTCGTCCCAGCGCGTGCAAAATTACGCCTGCCTCAAGCAGGTGTAACTTGTTCAACAAAGGTAGGGGGGGTGTAGATAGGGCCGGGGCGGGGGGGGGGGGGGTTAAGTAGGGGAAGGGAGGGGAAGGTGGGGGGAGGCCGAAAGAAAGTTCCCTCCGAGGCCGCTCTGATTTTGGAGCGGCCCAGAGGGAACGGAGGCAGGCTGCGCGGCTTGGCGCACGCAGGCTGCTGATTTTGGGCAACCTTGAGCGCGCTGATCCCAGATTTTAATGGATACACGCGGCTACGAGCGTATCTATTGAAATCCCACGTACTCTTGTTCGCGCGTGGTGCGTGAACAAAAGTACGTGTGTGCGCAACTTTATAAAATCTACGCCTTAGCATTTTCAAAGTGAACTTATGCAGATAAGTTTGCTTTCAAAAGTTTGGCTACGGTCTGCGTGTTCAAGTTATATGCATACATTACACACAGTTATACAATTTTAATTACCCTTCCTAGGGGCATTTGAACACATCTATTTATTGATTTAAAAACTTTTTTTTATTGACCTGCCTAAAGTAACTGAGTTATGCTAGGTAAGTTGCAACAAACATTAAAATAATCACATAAAAACAAACTTAAAACACAGCAAAAACAGTTACATAGGAAAATTTCTTAAAATGTCACTACCTGTGACATTTTGCTTTGAAAATCGGCAAGTGCAAAGTTGTATGTGTGTTACAAATGTCTACATGATGGTTCTCCCCCCTTATGTGGTGGATTGGTAGGATACAAGAAGTTATTTCTCTGTTTTTGACAAATCTAGTGTACCTGTATTGTGTTCTTCCTATGTCATTCTCCACAAGTGTTTGCTTGGCTGTAAATTAAGATATTATAAATAAAGAAAGGAGATAAAAAAGCATCCACATACTTTGCAAAACCTTTTTGTGCAGGGGGAAGAGAGTAGAGTGCATAGACTTGAAAATCAACTATGCTGAAAAGCCCTGCTTTGAAGATAAATCAAACTTTTGACATAATTCTGGGAAAGATAGAATAGTCCGTTCCTCAGACAAAGCATGATGCAAAAGTAAGAGTCCCTTTTTTTCCCGGAGAAAAACATCATTTCCCACTACAGGTAAAAAAAATAAGCTATGCGATAATCCAACTCTACTCTTTGTCAATGCCATTGTCAAGTTCTAATTACTGGAGACAGGAGAATACTCCTCTGCAGATGCTTTGGTAGAGCCAAACAAGATCTATGTCAAATATATCTCAACTAAGCTTGATTCCATTTCCAGGGGAGTAAAAAATTCCATCTCTATAATCCAATCACCTACATGTCTCAAGTTACAAGCCCTATTATAATATTTTACATTTCCCAATCCCCAAACCTCCTTGCCTCCATTTCCTTGCTAACGTCACAAGCTGTATGCAGGGTTTAGCTCTCTGCCATATAAATTGTCAAATTTGCCACCCTGTATCACCATTCTCCCCTTTTCTCAGTCACATAGGCACCCTCTGGATCAAATATAACCACTTCGGGAGTATCATCATCTGATATAAATGCATCCTTCCCATTAAAGAAAGAGGGAGATCCAGCCAGGAATGCAAGAGGTTCGTAGTTTGAATTAACATGTTTATAGTTCTCTTTTTGCAGTCTAGACACATCCCTGTAAAGTAATACCCCTAAATACTTAAACAAATCTCTAGCCCAACTATAAGGGAATTGACTCCCACATAAAGTCCTAGCTTTCTTTTCATATCTTCAGCTGAGGCATTATGGGGCCAATTTTAAATCACCAGTGTGCACCAATCCTGAGAGATACACGCGTGGCCAGGCCTTGAGCGCCCCGTGGGCTTTTTCAAAGGCCCACGGCCACGTACGTATCTCCCGGTATGCACAGAAGAGCCAGCAAACAGAAAAGGGGTGGGCCGTGGAGGGGCCGTGGGTGGGGTCTGGGTGGGGAGTGGGCAGGGCTTGGGCTATCCTGGTAAAGTGCACGCTGGCAGCCAACTGATGCACAACTTACTTCTGCTCGGAAGAGCAGGTAAGTTAAAATTTTTTTAAAATGACGGTAGTTTTAGGGTTTTGGGGGTCGGGGAGGAGAGGGGAAAAGGGAGGAAGGTTAGTTAGGGGGATAAGGAAGTTCCCTCCCATTCTGCTCTTTATTGGAACAGACTGGGAAGGAACTGGTGAAAGGCCCTGTCCTGTTGGCACATGTATTTAAAAAAATTCCCCGCTCTTGCGCATGCAAGCAGGCACCCGCAGGCACATGTGTGCACCAATATAAAACTGGGCATGCAGGTGAACACGGGTACTGGATTTTCTAAAATGCGCTTGACGACAAATGCATGTTGTAAAATCAGCATGTCCATGTGTACGCACCGAGAACACGCGCACATGGATGCACGCATGCGGCTTTGAAAATGTACCCTTATATGCACTCCTTGAATCTAAAAGCGTTGGAGGGGGAATAACGGGAGATAATGTTAGACATTTTTGACCTAGAAGACCCTGGTCACTACTCTATTTCTTTCTGGTATAAAATTCTACAAAATTTGCAGGAGGGGCCTGGCTTTGATTAAATAGCTAGGGGTTTGGAGTAGAGAATTGAATATGGAAATGTATGTCAGGGCATTTTCTCTTTAGGTTGGTGGGGAGGGTTCATTCTCTCATGTTAAATGCTTCTTTGCAGGAAACCAATATAAATTCCTCCTCAGGGCATTTTGCTCCCAAATTCAAGCACATAAGTGAAATCTAGTGGTGACTAGTCTATCCATGAAATGTGGATGGGAGACAGGGATGCTGGATCACAGATTTTGGAGTTGTTCTACTATACAAAACTACTGGAAAGCAGTACAAGGGTATATTTGAGAGCTAACGGGGGTAACACTAGCTATGGAGGCTAGAGTTTTATTATTCAAAGATATAAGAGCTTATTCTTTCCCTTCTGGTTATGTCCAGTTATGGTGTAGGAAAATGTTGCTACTGGCTAGGAAATGTATTCTACAGAAATGGATAATGGTAGAAGCACCTAACCAAGGACAACTTAAGAACATAATTTTCCAGACATGTCAGTTAGAAAAGTATATCGAACAAATGGATATGGCTAAGAAACACTGGACTTTTCTGAAAATTTGGGACTTGTATCTGCAGTTCTTATTGCCTCCTGCCAGAAGCTTGATTGTAAATGACATCTCTCAATAATATGTTGGATGGAATGTTAGATTCAACTAGGCACATTGACAAGTGGTACACTCTCCATACAGAACTATTGGACTTTGAAGCTACTGGGCATGGGAGTTGAGGAAGGAAGGACTTAGGGCAGAATCTGATAGTTTGTGATTAATAAATATTGTATTTCACCTGTGCTGGGAAGTGTCACTAGCTAATGGTGTTTGTTGTGTTATTTGTAAACGTGTCAATAAATTAGATTTAAACATAAAATGTGGCTGAAAATACACATGTGCTGGAACCCTCATGTAATTTTAGGGGCATTTGAGGAGGGCAATTTTCATTGAGTCCCTTTTACCTGAGTAAATATCCCATGTACACAGATAAATGCCTTTGAAAATGTCCCTGTAGATAACATTTGCAATGGCTTTGCTATATTGTGTCTCAATACAAGCTTTATGTTGTGTCTGTGGCTTTGAGGTTTGGATGTTTGGATGTTTAAGGAGGAGACCTCTCTTACACATTTCCTCTTCCCTCAGAAGTGATTGAGGATGGCTAAGAATGGAGATAAATGTGAAACTTGGGAAGGTGCAAGGGAGGGGAGTGCTCCAGACCTCACCAAACCTGCTCTTCATTCCCTCTATCCTCCCAACCCAGTACTGCTGTTATGGAAAGCAAGGTGGAAATATAGGCAACTTCCTGCCACAGACCCTTGGCTGCCCTGCAACTCTTTGCTTTGGACAGACTTGTTTAGTTATTTTATGTATTTATTTTTTATATTCCACCAATCCACAAATCCACAGTCGGCCTTCACTTCTGTCTCTAGCCTCCTGTTAATGAAGTTCTACCAGCCACCAGAAACTGTGCGTTCAACACAAGGGGAAGGTGGCCGGCAAGGTGAAAGCCCTGCCCTGCTCTCCTCTATGTCCTGACAGGCATAGGGTAAAAATAACTAACCAACAACAGAGTGCACAAATTATGCAATATAGAATGAAAGAAGCACTCAGAACATAATCCAAATTGCTTCTGAAAAGTGTATGATGTGAATCATCATAACACCAACTGGTTAATTTTAAAAGAAATGCGCGTGCGCCCATAAACACATATATCGCGAACAAAGCTATGGTGCACTTTTATATCGGGCACAAATACTGTGTGTGCATAATTTTAAGAGTCGGCTCGAGTAAATGTCCCACACGTATTTCTACTAGGGCTTTAGTGGCATTTACACGCATACGCAGGCAGATTTTAAAACATACTCGCATGAGGGGAAAATCATATTTTCCAATTAGTCCACCAGTTTGTCCAGTTGGTACTTCATCCTGTATGTCCCCACTTGATACCAAACCCTCACGCTTTGATAAAAGCCCTAAAACTCGAGATCTCCAGACTTGCTCCTTATCAGGACCAGCAGTAAAGCTACGCGGATAACACGCCAAAGCGTGCCATGGTCAGATTTTTTAAAATTCAGAGTTTTGTGCATAAGTCTTGGCCCTGCCCTAGAATGCTCATGGCTCTGTTCCCCTATTCCACCCCTTTATTCTTGGTGTATGCATGGGTACGTATGCGCATACTTTGTGGCTTCTTAAAATTTACGTTGCTTGCGCGGGGCCTGCATATATGCGTATGTGGCCAGTTTTGCAGTAACAACACTTTTAAAATCTACCTCCAATGGAGCTGGGAGAAACACATTTACTTCTCAGCTCCCAACAGCTGGGTTATCAATAATTAAAGAACTTTCTACGGAATTAAATCTTAGATGCCAGACCCTAGACCATTCCACAAGCTTCGTTAGATTCTTCATATTTTCCATACCTTCCTGGCTGTCTATCCTGTTGCAGATTATGTCTCAGCTATATCCCTGAGACATAACGCTAGTATCACCTCTTTTCAGATTGAACTCCATTTGTCTCTGATTTTTGTCATCTCCCACTCAACCAGTTTTTAACTCAGTCAGTTACTCTAGGGCCCAGATCCAAGGGCACTCAATTTTTTTATAATTTGCCTATGTGGAACTGTGTCAAAGGCTTTACTGAAATCCAAGTATACTACATGTAGTGCTCTTCCCTGATCTAACTCTCTAATCACCCAAAGAATTTGATCAGATTCGTCAGGCAAAACCTACCTGTGGTAAAACCATGCTGCTTCGGATCTTGCAGTCCATTGGATTCCAGAAACTGCACTATCTTCTGTTTTATCATCAGTTCCATTAATTTGCTCACCAGCGAGGTCAGACTAACAGGTCTATGTCCCAGCCCCTTCCTTACATCTACTTTTATGAATAGGAACCACCTCTCCAGTCCTCCAGAGCTACTCCCAACTCTAAAGAAGCATTAAAAAGGTCAGCCAGTGGAGCCGCCAGACTTCTCTAAGTTCCCTCAATATTTTATTTGTGAGTTTTTATATACCGAAGTATTGGTGTTGGCCTTCACTCCGGTTTAGATTTGTAACAACAACTTACATTCAAAACAGGAGACAGCTATAATAACAGTATACATTAAAATCAAAAGATAGCTGTAACAAAAGTTTACATTCCAAAAAACATCAGCTTAATGAAAGAAACAGTTATTATGAATGAGAACCGTTATTCAGATATGACAAGGGTAGAGGCTTGAGTCATATTACTGGAGAGAGGGCATGAGTTGGAATTATCATATAGATGGATGGGGTTATCGTATTGATAGATGGGAGAAGTTGGGGAGCTTGATCAGTGAGGAGGGGGGGTTATGGTGATGGTTAAGGGAGTGTGTGCTGTGCAATGGTATCCTCAGATATAACCCATTCGGCTAAATCACAGTACCCTCAACCTCAGCCCACAACCTTGAGTCATCTTCATCTTCTCTCCTTGCTCTGCACATATCCTAAACATTACTAAACATGTCAGTTTTCTCTATATAACATAAGCAAAATCTGTCACTTGCGTCTGATGGCACTACTGAAATCCAGATCCATTCTCTCATCACCTCTTATTTGGCATACCAAAAAAAGAGGGAACAAAACTTTTGCAGAAGAAAGGAAAAAGTGGGTATTTTGGGAAAAAAATGTTTTCTGGTGTGGTGCCTCCCTACAGCGCCACCTTTGGACAACTTCCACTGTCATATTAACTAAATATTTCTTAATTGCCCCATTAGTCCAAAACTCCTTGGGGCTGTTTAATAGATGAATTCATCTGTGCCAGCTTCATATTTCAGATTAAAATTCCTTCATGTTGAGGGCTGCAGCATTGAATTGTTGGATGCTGCTTTTAAATCTTGATTTTCAATAGCAGCAGGTCTACATTAATTTAACCACAAAACTAATAAGTAGGTTTCGTTTTGATCAGAGTGGGGTTGCTAAGAATAGCAGCAGACAGGGCAGTCTTCGATGGGGGAATAAGCACTTTATTTTTCCTCTGCAACTACCACAGTCTTTTCCTTACAACTCTTTCACTGAACCATCTATTTCCACGACAGTCTCTTGAAATTTCAGCTGCACCACTTCATTTTTAATACACAAATTAAAAAATAACTTTACTAGTAAAATAATTCTATATACAGAAAACACATGATATAATAACTTGACTAGTAAAGTAATAATATACAGAATATACATTCACAATGAAATGTACACCTAATATAGCACTGCGTATGAATCATAGTGCAACTTTTAGCACAGAGGACCCAAACGATATCCCAAATGCTAACTGGCCCAATGGTTCAACTTTAAAGGCACAGCTAGTTACTGCTAGATCAACGCTGGATGCCATGTCAGTAGGAAGTAATGAAATGCTCTCCTCCTATTGGCCTTTGTAGGAGGGAGGGTCTGGAGGGGCTTATATTTTGTTGGATATGGGGGTGGGGATGAAGGGTGACTTTAGAAGGGTGCACTAGTTGGGCTAAGGTTGAGAACTTGTCCTTCCCCCAAAATTCAACTGTTAGCATAGTAAATTGATACCCTAGCTGTTTACTACAACTCCATCACAGAAGTTAAATTTACACATTAAAAACGTATGCTAAATTTAGCTCCTATTCAGGGATTCTTGGTATATAGCATGCTAATGATTACCTTGTAGGCATCTTAAAATTTGAAGTGGCTATACATTTATTTCTTATTTTTACATACTGACATTTGATCTGAGATATCACATCAGTTTACATTTGGGTACTGGAGGTATTTCCCTGTGCCTAGAGGACTTACAATCTAAGTTTTGTATCTGAGGTAATGGAGGGTAAAGTGACTTGCCTAAGATCACAAGGAGCAACAGTGGGACTTGAACCCTGGTCTCCTGGTTTATAGCCCACTGCTCTACCCCCTAGGCTATTTTAATGTGTGCTAATAGTATTTTATTTACACAGTATATTAATAGGAGTTAGTATGCCTGCTAATTTTAATGTACTTTTAGTACATAGCTCTCTATGCCTGCTTATGATTAAAAGAAATGTGAAGCATTTTTCTTATTTTCTGTCTGTATACAAGTCATTGAAAATAGATTGAAAGGAAGAATTTTCAGTTTCCTGGACACACTCAATAGCCAACTGCCAACAGCTATATAGAAGCAGGTATAAATATTTTGGGAGGGAAGAGGAAAGATCGGAAAAGGAAAAGGACATGTAGAGATAGGTGTAAGGACTGGGCATGGCAGCACCATTCTGGGACAGGACACCTAGGAAAAGAAGGAAGGGAAGCATACAAAGGAAAGGATTTAGAGATAAAGATAGGAAAGGCACTAAGACCAAAAGGAGAATACTAGACAAACTGGGGTCAAAATACCATTGAGATGAGGGCACTTAATAAGGGAGGAGAGTGTAAGAGAAAGGGCATAAGGGCATGATGTGAGATGAGGAACAGAAGAAGGGAGAAAAGGGAAAGAAATAGTTCTGAATGGAGCTGCCCAGGTAGGAGTAAATATATTTGCTTTACAGGCAAACACATGGTGTGTAAGGTGAATATGGCAGCATAATTCTTGAATTTCTGATTTGGGGTAAGAGTTGCAGGCATGCGTAGCGTGGCTGTGGATGCCACTTCCATGCATGGTCCTGACATTTTTCCCAAGCAGCATATGAACATTGGGAAAATGTGTCCAAGCATCTTTCTGAGCAAAAAAAATGTTCAAATATCTACTGATATACACCCACCTACCATATGTGGCTTTCAATTTGGCAGAATAGACTCCATGGTTCCTATTTATATATTATTTCATGCATCTTTACATTTTTGTATATGGCCCATTTTCAGAACCTTTATTTTGTGTTTTATTTTTTATAGCGTATTTTGTTATTAAGGTTTTTTTTCCCTAGAGTAAGTGCAAGGTGTTTTAAAGCCTGAATGAATATTACATAAACTGGTGAAGTCAAGAACTCCCAACAGCTGGTATTAAGCATGAAAGCAGACTATAAAAAACACAGACACATTTGCAATCATTCTCAATAGTATTTTTATGTGAGGTAATTACCAAAATAATCTGCAGACATGGATCTGATTATTAATGAAAATGATAGCCTGTGAGCTACTGTAATGCACTTTCTGAAGACAGACTGGGAACAGTATAATGTAATGAACAGCCCTGGGGTTGCACAATGGCGGAATTTACATTTGGAAATCTGTTCTCTTGGTTGATGAGCTCAAAAGGAAACAGACCCTTAGAATTAATTTGGTTGATCCCGGTAATTATTAAATACACCACTATTATTGCTTTTCTCTCCCTTCAGGTTAGATACAAGGTAACTGCAGGAAGAACATCTCACTCCTAGCAAAGCTACTAAAAATGTTGAGTAGACCATCTTTCAGCAAGTCATATGTGATCTATAATCCTTACAATAATTATGTTAATAAGTTCACAATGTATAGCTTTTTAATTTTCTAAACTCTAAAATCAGGGGCAGAATTTTCCAAGCGGCACACGGGCACATATGTGCGCATGTTCGTCGGCCCATGCCTAGGGGATCAGTTATTTTATAACATACATACATATGCGTGCATGTTATTAATTAGCCTATGCACTCAGTTTTAAGTGGGTGCCTGCCATTGTGAGCAAATGCCGCTTCTACCACGTAAGTGGGGGGGATTTTAAAAGACATGTGAGCTAGGCCACTGCCAATTTTCCCAGTTCGCCCAGTGAAGGGATAGGACTTCCAAACTCCCCCTAGTTTAATAGCCTCCTCATTTTTGTATACAAGAGCCTGATTACCCCTTTTATGGATAGGCAAAGTTGGATGGGTGAAATTGGTCTGCTATAGAAAAAGTACATGGAGCATATGTGGGGCTGTGACAGTGCAAACTAAGGTCAAGAAATAAAAAATGCTTGTTCACACTTCAATTGCCATAACACCTAATTTGCATACTCTCTGAAATACTTATTTGCTCTGGTTTCATAAGACTCAATGGGGAAAAGCCCAGACATATAATCTTCTCCCCTCAACACTTATTATAGTTAGAAAACAAACTGCAAATGCCTTAGTGAGCTATAATGCATGAGGAACTACTGGCATGCAAGATCAGCATATGTCCAAATGTGAAAAGCAAACATATTTCTCATCTACACAATCTGTATTCTACATTCTTCAATTAAATCTGCCCTCTCTATGAAGTAACAGCATTTGCAAGATACTAGTGACTTTTCCTTAGCCACAACACAATCTTTATCTCCTGCTTTGCTGTCATGATCTCACAGTCTTGCTATCCCCTTCCATATAGGCCAGCAAGGCTAGAGGCAATAACTGCTGAAGCCTCATCTGTCTCACAAAAGGGCACTGTATCACCTACATAGCATCCACAGCAGTCATACATTAATAGAGGGGGGCTATTCTAGATACATTCCATTCCCGCAAACACCCAGGCATGCTACCTACTGCTTAGTGTTTCACTCAAAGACCACACATAGGCTGGTGCATAACTTTCTTTTAATACAGAAACTTCCAATGCTTAGATTTAACAACGCCCAACCCATCATTCCCAGATCTAGATACAGCAGTCCATTGTACATGGTCTGTTCCCATTCTATAACTGCTTCTTCACAGCTCCCTCATGAGTTGGTGTATACTTTTCCCCTTTCAATCAAATACTTAACTATTAATTAACAATTAATAGTTATTAGCAAATTCTATAATTTGTGTTTTGGACTACCTTAATATACACATTTCAATCAGTTAGCCCTGTGTTGTGACTCTGCTAGGGAGTTAGCAATCTGATGTAAACTGTAAGAAAGCTGGGTGTTAGATGGGAGGAGCAATCTGAATGAATGGCTCCTAAGAAGGAGGAGTCATCTATCTTGTAGTGTCTTAGATTCTGTATATTCCGCTATGCTGGGAATTAGCAATTTGTTAGGGTTCTCCGTGAGGAGTTAGCAATCTGTTATGAATCTGAGATAGTAGTGGTGAATCCCTGGGCCAGTGGCAGATGACCATGCCCCCGGGAGGATATCCCGAGAGGGACCACCAGCTAGGCTTGAGTATGGAGACAGACACACATTAGTTCTTTTATTGGACAGGTTTTTGGAAACCACCAGAGGTGGCAGTAGTGAGCTGATATGCCCGGCAGGGCTGTAGTCCCTCAGGCACTGGAACCGCGATCCAGGATGGCTGAGCTGTTGAGAAACTGTAGAAAGTGAGTAGGCAGTGTAGACAAGGTTCATGAACAGAACTAGATGATAAAACTCACATAAGGTCTCAAGGAAGCTCAGGAGCTGGAAAGGTTTAGGCCCTCGAGGAGTGAGTACCTGGTTCCAGGGAAAGCTCTGAGAGAGCAATGGTAACTCACAGTTGTTTGTAGCAGCAATAGCTTCCAGGCAGTAGAGAATCTTCAGAGTGTCCAGGAACATGGGCCCTCGAGGAGGAAGTACTGGTTCCTATCTGTAATCTGAAAGTAAAGAAAAGAGCGAGGCCCCCGAGGAGCGGGTACCTCTGGTAAGTCCGAGGAGTCAGAGTAGCTTGGAGAAAATGAGCCGAATCCATAACCGAATCCTCTCACCACTCAGTAGATAGTGAATTAGAGACCTTTAAATATTGGAAGCGGATGACGTCATCTCAGGGGGACGCCCCTGAGGTTCGCGCCCTTGCTGGTACTTCAATCAGTAGTGTGCAACAATTCCTTGTTGTTAAATATTGGAAGCGGATGATGTCATCTCAGGGGGACGCCCCTGAGGTTCACGCCCTTGCTGGTACTTCAATCAGTGTGTGCAACAATTCCTTGTTGCACACACTGTGTTCCATATTTGTTTTCCCTAACCATTTCTAATAATTTACTAAGATTTATTGAGTCAACAATAAATATACAGAATATGAAATTAGGTTAGGTGAAACTAATTTTAAATACACAAAAAACGTTTTTTTCTAAAAAATTGATAAAAAAAATTGATTGAAAGATTTAAGTGGTGGAAGGTGGTGCTCATGATTATACCACAAAAATTGAGCTAGACACCAAGGCTTGGTGTTCTTGAAATTATATGAAGCATCACTTGACACTTGTTAAATGTTGTTCACACATTTAAAATAATTTTTTTTAAAAATTATGGGACACGTAGGTATGATTAAAAAATTCAAAATAATACTTAAAAACATTTATTAACAAAAGATAATAAAAATTATATTTGTGCGGGTTGTTTGAGTGATTTGGTATATGGGTTACCCCCACGTTTGTGGATAGATAGTGCTATGTACTTCAATCAGAGCATGCGTGCGTGCCCTAAGTCATAAGGTAACATGGCGGATCTGCAACGTCGAGCCGGTCCGGGGACACCGGAGGGAGATGGCATGGAGACGCCGCGGCAGCCAGCCATCTATCAGACCCAGAGGGAGTCGCCACAGAGGTAAGGAGGGTGGAGTGAGGGCATCGAGCAGCGATGGTCACAACACCCTGTTCAATCAAATGGGTTGGTTTGTGGATAACCCTTCCAAATCTAATTAGAAAACAGGTACCATCTGAAGGTCCCTATTCAACAGTTGTCAGGCTGGCAATTTCAGTCAGTCACTGCTATATGATATGTGGCATGTTTCATTCCCAATGCCATTGTTTTCTTAGTGATATTTTCTGGCACAGCCCCAGTTTCATCTGAAAGCATTTGGAGAAGATGTTTCCAGTTTCTTCTGAATATCTAGCCTGTATCTGTGTCTACCAGATGTGATAGGGGATTCAATCTCTGAAGAACCTTTGCAGATCTTTCCAAAGAATGCAAACCTTGGAATTCACTTCTAGAGACAAGAGGTCTCTAGCATGATTTTCATGTGTCTAATTCCATTTGGCTCTTCTCTGCAGCTTCTGAGTCAACACATTCTCATCTTTGTATGGTAGCCATGGATCTAGTGTAACTGTCTTGTGTCCAACCAAAACGTCTGCTGAAGATTTATCACAGCTTTGTGGAGCCACTTGGCGAAATGGCAAAAATAGGTCTTTATCTGCTTTCCATGATTTCTTAAATATGTTTTTTTTTTTAACTCCTTCATCTGCTAATCCATTTCCTTTGGATGTTCTGGACTAGATGAAAGATGCAAAAACTCATTAGTGTAGAAAAGTCTTTAAATGCTTTTTAAGCAAATTGCAGTCATTGTCTGTAATGACAACCCTGAGTATTCTATGTCTTTCCAAATTAGACTTAGGATCCTTAACCGCCTCTATCGCTTGTAGCTCTCCCAGCTTCACCAACTCTGATAGTTGAATTGTCTATTATTGCCAGGTAGTGTTTCCTCAAAAGTTAAATATGTCCATTTCAACCATCTTCCATGGTGATAATGAGTAATCTTCATCTAAGAGTGTTTCCTTAGATTGCCTTTGGTGGAATTTCTGATAGACTTGGCAATTAACAACATAATGAGTAATGTCTTCATTTACGTTGGGCCAGGAAAGTGTTGCGTCCATTGGTCCTCGACGGCTTCGCCTCGTTTGCCTCACCTTATTCATGGCTTCTCCCGCTTACCTGGGAAAGATGGCTACCACAGCATCATCAAGCTGACCTCTCTGGCATCCCCAGAACGGCTATGGTGCAGCCTCCCACCATTGCTCCTCCCAGGTATCTACCAGGGTGCGTGCGTGCACGCAACCCATGTCTTTGTTCCACCCTTGGCGCGAACCTCGAGGGCATTCCATCATGCTGACGTCACGCCATCCGGGTATATTACCTTCATTCATTTGCTAGCTCCCCGAGTTAGCAAGGACTCAAATCCGTTCCTGTCTACGCTACTCTGCCGCTTTCGTGCTGCCGCAGGAAGCTCTCTCTCTGCCCTTCGGGGTAATTGCTAACCTGGGTACCCGCTCCTTGGGGGCCCTCTGCTTTATTTCAGGTGCCTTTCAGGGAACAGGTACTCGCTCCTCAAGGGCCTGCTCTCTCTGCCTCGGTGCCTGTACATTCTATAACATACCTGGTGGAATCACATACCAACAGCTACATCTAGTGAGTACTCTAACTCTCAGTCTATCTCATTCACAGTATCTCCTCGCTGGGAGATCTGCTGAAGAACCTCCTGATGTCATCAAGGAGAGAAGGGCTCCCTCTGCCGAGGTCTCTGAGAATACAACCACAGACTGCCTCACTACTGCCACCTCTGGTGGAGATCTTCAAGCTGTACAATAAAGAACTATCCTGTGTTTTGTGTGTATGAGTCTAGCCCAGTACTGTAGCTCCTCACGGGGCTCCTCCCCATGGGCGTGGTCATCTCCACAGCACCCAAGGATCCACAAAACACACGTTATCATAACAGAAAGACAGTTCCATGCTCTCGATTTTTTCTATTATAATGTGTCCTTAGATAATCATAATAGCTTATCTTTTTTGTTGCAGATGGAATGACAATGTGGAAGCTTCTCAGGAGGATGTTATCCACTTCAGACAATTCATGAATATATCAGAGGTATGCATTAAATACACCATAAATCACATTATTGTCATCAGAGATCCTTTTGACCATTTGTAGAGTATCATAATATTGTGTAACATTGGAATGTTGGTAGATAAAATTCTTAAATAAATAAAAATAAATAAAAAAATAAACATTTGTACTCAGAGTGCATGATTTTCCCTGGAGGATGACTACCAGTTGACAAGCACATAAACATCTTCAATCAAGGGTTTGTCTGTTGCAGGTTTTGGTATATATGACCTGGATAAGGTATCTGCCACAACAAGTTTCTTCCCGGGTCTAAAACATTGGAAATACAAAAATAGCCTCTGTTTTCTGGGTAGCATGTCTCTCATACCCCATTGCAAACTAGTGACAAGTAATTTTTGGTCTGTTTCAGCTTGAAACTTGCAGTCATAAAGATAGTCATTACATTTTTCACACCTAAACACAAGACCTAGTGTTTCTTTTCCTATTTGTGCTTAACATTTTTCAGTGTTTGTCAGTGCCTGGGATGCAAAGGCTATATTGGCAGTCATATTCTGCTTCATGCACTACTGTAGAAAGTGGTACAGAAGAAGTTTTAAATAAATAAATAAAGACATCCTCAGAAGGAACACAATAGCACAAGCCAGTCTGTTTTGACAGGCATCTGTTGATAGTCTGTTGAGCTAAGCAGGATCAAAGGAATGCAATATTAGGGCTTTAGTTAAAGGTGTTTTAATGTCCTCTAGTTCAACCTTGTGGTGTTCATCCCAACCTAAGTTGTGTCCAATTTATACAAGTTTCCAAATCTCTGTGCTTTCTATGACTAACCTAGTATGAACTTATCCACAAAATTAATCGTGCCATTATTTTCTGGGCATCTTTCTTCTCTTAAGAGACATGCATTTTAATTATCACTGGATTTTTTAATTATTTGAGTTGAGACCCATGGCCTTTCCTCCTGTGGCTTCTGCCAGATTGACTTGCACAAGACTTTGTGGTTTCAACTGCTATGCACCAAAAATATGGAACAAGATATCACTACTCCTTTGCCTCAAACAGTATTACTTTTCTTTCCAGAAAAAAGCTAAGGCTAAGTACAAAATAAGAAAGAAACTTGTTATACTACTACAGCTGTACACTTGATTCAGTTATGATAGCAAATTACTCTGCAATTAATCTATTATACTTATAGGTTTAATTTAGATTTGATTATAATCCGCCTCAGGGCTATTCTTGGAAAAAGATGGAATATCAATGGGTTATAAATAATTAAATAAACAAATAGTTAAATATGCCTCCATGTTTTTAAGGAAGACTGTTGAAAGTAACAGTTTTTTCTTTTTTTTTTAATTTACTCTTTGTTAAACTTTAAATTTGCTTTAACACAAAATATCACAATAAAGAAAATTCATCCATACAAACTAATAAGAGGAAAACAATACTGATATCAAGTCTACATTCTATTTGGGAACAATCAAAACTTAAACATATTGATCCTAAAGGATACAAACAGGAACTCTGTACAATAGGGACCATTCACCCCTACTTAACCTAACTAGGAAGTCTTATCACAAATAAATGTTTCAAGGTGAGATGGGTCCAGGAAGACAAACGTATGTCCCTGCCATTCAACTAAACATTTGCAAGGGTATTTCAGATAAAATGAAGCCCCTTTAGAGAACACTTTGGATCTGAACTGGAGGAAAACTTTCCACCTCATTTGTGTCTTTCTGGCTATCTCTGGGAAGACCTGGATATTTTGTCCCCAGAACAGATTACAATTTAAAATACTGACAGAACAGATTACAATTTAAAATACTGACAGAAAAATAAATCCCTATCAGATTCAAAAATAAAGGAAACAACCAGAGTTGCTCTCTCTTTAATTCTATCCATCGAAGATTAGAGAAATAAGGATAAATCAGAAGGAGAAGAAGAAGCTAAAACATCAATAGCTCCCTCCTCCACACTAACAACTCTCCTTGCGTCTGGTATATAATACAATTAGAAAACTCTTTAGACGAGATAAACTGTAGGACATCTGTTAGATATTTTTTAAACAATTCTTGCCCAGATATAAAATGTGCTTTGGGAAACTTTAATAAACATAGATTCTTTGCCCGAAACTTATTTTCCAGGACTTCCTGCTTATGGTGAAGAGTTAAATTATCTTTAATTCCTGCTGATAAGCAGTTCTGAACGCTGGAATCCATTGTTAAGATCTGCTAAATTAGCTGAAGCCTCTGAGGTGTAATCACAAAATTGCCTAACAGTATTGGAAAGGTTTACCTCTAAACAAGAGACAACCCTCCAAACATCAGCTAATGCTACATTCTCTGGTCCTACTAATAAAGCTTCAGAAGGTCCCAAAGATTGAGGAGTAGATCCTGGAGATGGTATCTTCACAAATCTGTTGCTTGCCAAAACATTGCTAACAGAGAATCCAATATTCTCTCTCATTAAACTTGGTGACAGAATGCATTCTCCAGACTGAGCCTTTATGACTTGTCCAATAAAGATTGCAAGGGAGCAGGGGGAAATAAGCTGAGAGTCTTCCACATGGCTCAACTTAGTTTGCTCTTCCAAACTAAGGGCCTCATTTTCCAATATTGCACGTGATACCAAAAAGGGGTGTTACCTTATGCTAATAAGCATGTGTATTGCAAATTGTGATAACAGCTATGCAACATGCTCTTAACCCAATTTGGGCTACATTGCCAGTATATATTGTGGTTCATGATGTTTTGGGAGAGGGAGAGGGAGAGAGAGAGAGAGAGAGAGAGAGAGAGAGAGAGAGAGAGAGAGAGAGAACCTTACTATAGTGCCTCCTCCCTAGACAGGTATTTGTATCCCTATGGGAGGCCCACCTAGTAACTCGAGGTGGGGAATAGGTATGAGTGTAGGGGGTTGGGGGCCACTTTCACATTCAACATGAGATGTACGAACAGAACAGTGGTCTCTTGTGAAGAATTGCTGGCCTTCGGAGTGAGGAAACTCACTCCAAGATGAGATTTGGACAATGTTCTCTCCACCTGGCTTGTTGTTGCCCAGGTAGAGTGTCCATCAATCTAGGTGGAGAGAACATTGCCCAAATCTCATCTTGGAGTGAGTTTCCTCACTCCGAAGGCCAGCAATTCTTCACAAGAGACCACTGTTCTGTTCGTACGTCTCATGTCTCTCTCTCTCTCCTGAAACATCATGAACCGTGATAAACCTTTACTGGCCTCTAGCACACAATGTACCGCAAATGAAAGAGGTGTAGCTATTGGCCACGCTAGCACTGCAGCTGTTTCGCGGCACACAATAACTCTTTCCTACTTTACATATGCTCCGCCCCAACTCCGCCCCCAAATACAAAATTAAGCATTCGCATTAACAGCTGTTAGCGCAATTTGCGGAATTATCTCCCGCAGTAACTCCTTGGAAAATGACCCCCTAAGGGAAGCTTCAATTACCTGTGATGAAGAAGTTCATGTAGATCAATGGGACTGGGTATTGGAGTTGATGTAGAGAGGGACACAGATGTTTTGCCCTTTCTTTTCCTTCCCATCTTCTGAGAAGAAACCAACATAAGGGGTACACCCCTTTGATGCACAACTTAGGTATGCTGGCGGCAGCACACCACATGCTGCCACAATTTAAAGGTCCCCTGCCTTGATGAACTTGGCAATAGGTGCTTCCAATGGTGCCTGTAGTGGTCAGGCTTCCGAAAAATACCCCACTGGTCTCCGACAGGGAAAGGAAGGCTGTCCTGTCTCACTCCTCTCACCACTGTAATTTAAAGGCTCCCTGCCTTGATGGATCTGGTGGTAGGAGCCTAAGATAGTGCCTGAAGCAATCCAGCTTCTGAAAGACTCCCCACTGGTCTTCAATAAAGAAAGGAAGCTTGACCCTAACAGATTTTTTCTATTTGTAGCACTTTCTTTAATATTTGGTCATGCTCCTCAACATCTTGACCCCAAATAATACCCATGCAGACTGTACTACTTGATATACAGTCCATAATTTGTTGGATGTGGATTGGAATATCTCTTCTGTGGAATATGCAAGAAGAAGAGATCTAATGGATGACCTTCAAGGAGTTCTGCTCAAACAAATGGTAATGGAGCCCACGAGGGAGGGTGTGACCCTTGATCTAGTGCTCACAAATCTGAAAAAGTCTCTAATGTCTGAGTGGGTGCCCACCTGAGCACCTGTAATCATCGGACAATATGGTTTGATATTGCAAATAAGAAACAGTGAAGTCACACAAAGACCCAAGTTTTGAATTTCAAAAATACTGGCTTTATCAAAATGGGGATGATCCTGAGGAAGAGCTAGAAAACTGGGACATAATGGGTGAGGTGGAACAACAGTGGGCCAAATTAAAATGAGCTATTACAAAGGCAACAAATCTATTTCTTAAAAAAGCAAACAAAAGTAAGAGGAAAAAGAAACAAAATTTTCAGCACTTCAAAAGAAGTGCTGAAAAAATACAGGTAAAAAGAACAGTGTTCAAGAAGCATAAAGGATCCCAAAAAAAGGAACACAGGGAAGAATATCTGGTGAAACTGAAGGAGACAAAGAAAGAAATCAGGAAAGCAAAAAGTCAAGGGAAGAAAGGATTGCAAACATTTTTCAGATGTATCAGAGAAAGAAGGAAGGCCAGAAGTGGTATGGTGAAATTGAAAGGTGACAAGGAGTAATATGTGGAGAGAGTTGAAGAAATGGTGGAAATATTAAACAAATACTTCATGTCAGTGTTTACTAAAGAAGACCCTAGAGAAGGACCACTGTTGGTTGTCAAGACCATAGATGGGATGGGATTGACAAACTTATTACAGAACACAGGAGACAGTGTGTAATGGAAAATGGAACCTACTCTGAAGAAAGAACCATGTTAAGTGGAGTGCCACAGGGATTGGTATTGGGACTGGTTCTGTTTAATATCTTTGTGAGTGACATTGCAGAAGGGATAGAAGGTAAAGTTTGTCTATTTGCAGATGATACTAAGATCTGCAACAATATGATACAGACCGTCAAATTCCTGAAAGGTTTTAATGATACATGAACTTTGAGTCTTTTCCATTGGAAAGGAAACAGTAGAATTAGGAGTGAAATTCCAGGGGGACGATGCAGAACCAATGTCAGGAAATATTTCTTCACGGAGAGGGTGGTGGATGCCTGGAATGCCCTTCCGGAAGAGATTGGGAAGACGAAAACAGTCAAAGAATTCAAAGGGGCATAAGATAAATTCTAATGGCTAGAGCAGTGGTTCCCAACCCTATCCTGGAGATGCCCCCACTAGTCAGTCGGGTTTTCAGGATATCCACCATGAATATGCATGAGAGAAAATTTGCATGCACTGCCTCCATAACATGCCAATTTTCTCTCATGCATATTCATGGTGGATATCCTGAAAACCCTACTGACTGGAGGGTCCCCAGGACAGGGTTGGGAACAACTGGGCTAGAGGATGGAAATGAAGAAAAGGGTACATAGGAATAACTTGCTGGTGCGGTGGTTACTACCCTTAACCAATAAGCCTTGATGATTTGATGCAACTGCAACAGTGCTCTCAGCTTCAACTGAAGGAGTAAAAGGGGAATTGGATTTAGACAAAACCAATGAGGGCCCCAACTTTTACTGTCTGGGGAACAGATAAGCATGGGGTAACATGCATGGAGCAGCAGTTACTACCCTTAACAGAAGGCATGGGATTACTACCTTTAACCAATAAGCCTTGTTGCTTTTGATGCAACTGCAACATTGCTCTCCACTTTGACAGTGGGTTGAGAGGGTGGGAAGAGTAAATGGATTCAGATGACAACCAACACAGGCCCTGACTTTTACGATTTGGGGTACTGATATGCAGTAGGGATGTGAATTGTTTTTGAACGATTAAAATTATCGTCAGATAATTTAAAAATCATCCTAAATCATCAGACTGCACGATACAATACAAATGCTCCCGATTTATCATCATAAATCATCCTAAATCATTAAATAGGGCACGGGAATTATTTGGGGGAGGGCGGGAAAACCGGCACACCAAAACAACCCCTAAACCCACCCCGACCCTTTAAAACCAATTCCTTACCCTCCCCCACCCTCCCGAACCCCCCTAAAATGTTAAATTACCTGGTGGTCCAATGGGGGGGGGGGGGTCCCGGCATGATCTCCCCGCTCTCGGGCCATTGGCGCCATTTTGGCTGCCACTAATTAAAATGGCGCCGATGGCCCGATAAAAAAAAAACCCACCCGACCCTTTAAATCGACCCCCCTTAGCCTTCCCCACCCTCCCGACCCCCCCAAAACCTTTTAACATTACCTGATGGTCCAGGGGGGGCCTCGGGGGATGATTTCCCGTTCCCAGGCATCAGCTGCTCTAAAAAAAAATGGCGCCGATGCCCCTTTGCCCTTACCATGTGACAGGGTATCCGTGCCATTGGCCGGCCCCTGTCACATGGCAGGAGCACTGGATGGCCTATTAATAGGGGCTGATGAGTAATGATGGCCGGCACCATCTTTAAAGATGGCGCCGGCCATACAGTGCTCCTGCCATGTGACAGGAGCCGGCCAATGGCACGGATACCCTGTCACATGGTAAGGGCAAAGGGGCATCGGCGCCATTTTATTTTTAGCGCAGCTGATGCCTGGGAACGGGAAATCATCCCCCGAGGCCCCCCTGGACCACCAGGTAATGTTAAAAGGTTTTGGGGGGGGGGGGTCGGGAGGTCGATTTAAAGGGTCGGGTGGGTTTTTTTTTTTAGCAGCGCGGGCCTCCCTAAAAAAAAAATTAGCGATGTGAATTGGAATCGGAAACGATTCCAATTCACATATCTTAACGATTATATTCCCCCCCCTCCCCAGCTGAACCTGATCGTTAAGACGATCTGGCACACGATTCACATCTCTAATATGCAGACATAAGGGAAAAAGCACAGGGTTGCTTCTATGGCCAAGTCCATAAGCAAAACATGTCAAGCAGCACTGTTTCAATTTTCAAGAAGGCTTATCACCCAGTAAACATATTGCTAGCAGTACATTTTGTTATGGGCTATCATGTGATGGAGCAGCAGTTGCTACCCTTAAGAGAAACATGGGGGTAACCTGTATGGCACAGTAGATACTACCATAAGATTGGATAGATCATTTGGTACTTTTCTGCCGTCATTACTATGTTACAATTGTAAACCGCCACCCTGTAGGTTGAATACCTCTGTTGTGGCCAAGGTTGATGGTATAAAAATGTAATGACCAGGGCAGCAAACTCTCAGTTGTTGCCCACAGAGGTGTAGTTTAGTGGCCTCCTCCCAACCAGGTCTCCCAAAGGGACAGAGATCTACAACTCACCCAATAATTTCTCCCAAGTTAGGGAGGGGAGGCATGGATATACCTTAAACATGAGAAATGCAATGTTCTATGCAATACTGAACAAACAAACAATTCCTTTTATTAAAAGTAAACAAAAATACTTTCTCAGTGTGAAAACCCCCTTTTTTCCCTTAGTCATATGATTACTTTTCTATTTTCTTTCCTTACACAGGTACCAGCGCTTCTACTTCTATATAGAATTCACAAATTAATACAGATTTCTCTTTGGAACAACTAAAAGGATGCTACCAGATAAGTATTTACAGTTGTTTAACAGATAAAGTAGCTGACTTTTTTTTTTTTTTTTTTTAGCTAATAATGCTTTTCTTTTTAAGACTTGAGACTTTGTGCATTTGTTTTGTGTTTCAGATTTAACAACGTAACTCCCTTCAAGGCCCTTGACTCCGGTAAGAATGTAATTTCTGTTTATTTTTCTCTCTCTTTGCTCGTCTGCTCTTTTTCTTTCTGTGTTAATATTCTTAATTATTAAAGCTCAGGGCTGGCTGTTTGTGGTGAAGTGTATTCACTTATCTGTTTGGTTTCTCTCTCTCTTTCTCTCAGCGGCCGGAGCTCCAGATCTCAGAGGCTTCATCATCCTCTTCTCTTCTTTCGCTTACTAGCTTAGTCTTTAATAAACAAAATAAAAGAAACTAACTTCCTGACACAAGTGGATCTTCCGCAAGTTATATCAGCGGTGTTACCTCAGTGTATGTATCCACAACATCCTACTGTAATACTATTTCTCTAACTAAAGAAATTAAAAGATAATTAGTCCTGCCCTACTTTTATGAGAAAGAACAGTTCATGGCTTCATTCACTCTTTCTCTTTTTCCTCAAGAACTGTGTTTATTGCTGTTAATTGTGTTCTTTCTTTCTTTTGGAAATTATGTTATCATTAGCCCTGTCAGACATTTTGAGAAAGTCAATGTCTTCTCTTTCTCCCTCTGAACTGTTACTCAGTCATAGGGTATTGTATTTTGGGCATGGGTAGCCAAATAACACTTTGTAGGTAGGTTCTGCTCAAAGTTGCACTGTAGTAAAGCCAGCTCTTTCTTTTTAGGGTATTCTAAATCAGAGCTCTACCTTCCATCCATGGTAATATGCAGTTATACAAGCTTTACTTAGCACGCAGGCATTCAAAGAAGCTGATACTGTAAGGTCTGTGGGAAAATGGGCACTCAGTGTTGAGCGCCTGTTTACCTAACGCACACCTAGCCACCTCTCCTGGGTGTACAATACTTACTGTATGTAACATAGTAATATAGTAACATAGTAATGATGGCAGAAAAAGACCAAATGGTCCATCCAGTCTGCCCAGCAAGCTTCCCATGGTAGTAAATGCCACTCCGTGCAGGTTATTCCATGTTTCTGTTAAGGGTAGTAACTGCCACTCCATGCAGGTCACCCCCATGATTCTGTTAAGGGTAGCAACTGCCGCTTTATGCAGGTCACCCCCAGGCCCGCTACCACCATGCTTTTTTTCATTCATTTCCATCCTCTAGCCTTTAGTGATCCACAGTGTTTATCCCATGCCTCTTTGAAATCCTTCATGGTTTTAGTCTTCCTTACTACCTCCGGAAGGTCATTCCAGGCATCTACTACCCTCTCCATAAAAGGCTATTCACTGCATTTATTTTTGCCAGAGGGAGAGGTAATTTGCTGTTAGTAATCCCTGAGTGAGAATTAAACACTGGTTTCACTGTTTCAGGGCCCACTGCTCTGACCACTAGGCTACTACTCCACTCCAAATGGAAGGGCTCATCTGTAAATGAGGTGTTGAGCTAAGAAAGAGGCACTAGGGGCAATAGCAGGTTAGGAATGACTGACCGGCCTGCACAATTTTTTAAAATTTACTTTTTAATCTTTTTTTTTACCTTTTGGTTCCTCCGACTTAATATCGCTATGATATTAAGTCGAGGATATACAGAAAAGCAGTATTTTATGCTTTTCTGTACATTTTTTTGGGTTGCTCAGAAATTAACGCCTGCAGATTAGCTGCACATTTTTTTTGGTATCCCGGACGAATGACTAATAGCCTCATCAACATGCATTTGTATGTGATGAGCGCTGTTAGTTTCAGGGGGGGAGTTGGATGCGCGGTTTGGATGCGCTAAAACCCATACTGTAAAAAGGGTAGTAGACGTACATCGAAAACATGCATCCAACTATGAGTAAAACAGTGTGCTCAGCTGAGCGCACTTTACAGTATCGACCTGTGTGAGATTTAACACATCAGACACACCTTGCTAAATGCTGCTCTAATACCGCAGTGCAGCACTTACTTATTCTTTAAAATATTCTGTCTTGGTCCTTACCTTAACTGAGAAAGGTCTTAATAATACTCACATTCGCTCAGTGTTCACACTCTGCTTATGTTACAATTGTTTTCTCTCATTTTTCAGGGTTTTTACACTTTTTGAAGGATTGAAGAGTTGAGGTCTACATGAGCACTCCTGCTTTAACAGCAGTCAGGCTTCTCTCTTTCCAGATCCTAAAACTGTCCGGAGCTTTGCTAGCACTCTGGGATACTTGCTTGCGATGACATCATAGCATCAGGAGCACTGAGACTGCCTGATGCGACTTCATTCACACCAGCCCCTGAATCAGGTAATCCACATATTTTTTATTTACTTTGGGTACCCCAGTTACATTATGTTGAATATAATTTTGAAAAACCTCTGGTACTGAAACCAATCCAAATGAAAAGTGCTGAAAAAATAGCACCCAAGAGGTGTATTGAATCAATGCACATAGTTTCGGACTGTCTCAGATCAGAGGTACTTTCTAGAAGCCATTAGAGGCATCTAATGTTGTGAAGATTTTTGCTACAGACATTTCTCCTAACATTTCTGTTTAGGTGAGAAATTGTGATTGCCATGTTAGTCCACTTGGATACGTGGAATTATGGTTCAACAAACAAGGTGTAGATGATACCTTTTTATTGGACTAACTTTATACATCTGTGATGAGCTTTCAAGGGTTATCCTCTTTTTTCAGGTCAGTGAAGACACATTGGATTTAAATAGTTACACAGTTACACTGGGTTTAAATCATACAGAGTCAGCCAGGTCTTAGGCTGCCTGCACATGCCATTATAGCAGTGTTTCAAAATTATCTTTCTTGTATCTGCACTCTAGAGAGTGTTCTAGACGTCCACAGCTTCCTAACCAGTCATTGATACAAAGAGAGCTATCTTTTTCATGGGATTTAATTGCTGTATAAAGAATACCCTCAGGCAGCGTGAGAGAAACTGGCGTAAAGCCCCCTCACCCCAACTCGCCTCAAGTTTCAAAACTACCCTTCACCAATATAGAATAACCACCCTCAAAACAAAAAGAGACTACTTTTCAGCTAAGATCCACCAATACATGTACAACCCGAAAGCCCTTTTCAATTATGTTGCCAACCTCACCAAATCCTCTCAGCCCACTATCCCTGAGAATGATGCCTCCACTAAGAGCGAAGAAATCGCCCAGTATTTCCTCACAAAAATCACCAACATCCTCCGCAGATTTCAACACCCTTCTCCATCCACCTCCCCTTCCCCCTCCCTCCAACCTTCCCCCACTTCACCCACCCTCCAAACCCTTGACCTGACTTCCGCTAAAGAAGTGGAATCTATTCTCAGAAAACTTAAACCAGCTTCCCACCCTTCAGACACCATTCCCACAAAATCCCTCCTCTCCATCCCGAACACTATATCCAAACCCATCGCAGACATCATAAACTCCTCCCTCTCTTCAGGCTCTGTCCCAGATGCTCTTAAACAAGCTATTGTCAAGCCCCTCCTAAAAAAACCAACACTAGACCCTAAAGACCCCACTAACTTCCGCCCTATCTCTAACCTGCCCTTCCTATCCAAAATTATGGAAAAGATTGTAAACATCCAACTTACAGAATATCTAGAAAGCAACAACATTCTGCATCCAGCCCAATACGGCTTCCGTAAATACCTCAATACCGAAACCCTCCTGCTCTCCCTCACAGACCACTTACTCATAGGCATGGACCGAGGCAACTGTTACCTCCTCGCCCTACTCGACATCTCAGCTGCCTTTGATACCATCAACCATAACCTCCTCATCAACCGGCTATCCGAAATAGGCATCTCAGGCCTAGCCCTACTATGGTTTAATCCTACTTATCTAACAGAAAGTTCTCCGTCAAGATAGGAAACGCCAACTCCACACTCTATCCCTTGTCTCAAGGTGTCCCACAAGGCTCCTCCCTCTCCTCCACCCTTTTCAACATTTATCTCACACCTCTATGTCAGCTCCTCACAGACCTCGGCCTCAAATTCTACCTCTATGCAGATGACGTTCAAATCGTCATTCCCATTCACAACTCTCTCTCAGATGCCCTTGCCTTCTGGAACACATGTCTTGCCAACATCAATGACTTCCTCACCAACATCCACCTCGCTCTAAACTCCTCCAAAACAGAGCTGCTCCTTATCTCTCCTCACCTCCCTCCCAAACCACCGATCTCCAACGATCCAGCTTTCAACGTCATAACACCCCAACCCACAGTAAGAGACCTTGGGGTTATCATAGATCAACAACTCAATCTCAAAAAACAGATCAACTCCATCCTCAAAGAAGGTTTCTTCAAGCTTCACATCCTGAAGAAACTCAGACCCCTCCTCCACTATCATGACTTCCGCACCGTCGTCCAAGCCACCCTTTCCTCAAAGCTGGACTACTGTAATGCCCTCTTCCTTGGCCTACCCTCCTCCACCACCAAGCCCTTACAAATGCTCCAGAATGCCATCGCCAGGGTCATCACCAACTCAAGGAAAGCTGATCACATTACCCCAATACTCAAAGAACTCCACTGGCTCCCCATCGCATCCCGAATTCTCTTCAAATTCTAACCATAGTGCACAAGTCCATCCACTCGCACAATTCCAATTGGTTGGATGAACCCTTTCGTCCTATACGCACTGAACGACCCACTCGCACTGTCAACAAAGGCACCCTCTCCATTCCCCCCTTTGAAAAAAGCCCACCTCTCCTCTACTAGGGACCGTGCACTATCCATTGCAGGCCCTAAACAATGGAACACCCTCCCTACCACTCTCAGGCTAGAGCCATGTTATGCCAAGTTCAGAAAAAAAACTTAAAACATGGCTCTTCCGACAAGCCTACCCTGATTAAGTACACCGACTTCTGCAAGTATCTTGCCTACGCCTTGTATATTCCTGTAAATAGTCCGTTGCAGTTTTTATTTATTGCTTTAATTCCTCCACCTCCTGCTCTTTGTATACTCCTCCTTGTTCGCCCTCCCTGTTCATTGTAATTTCTACCTTTAAAGTTACATTGTAAACCGGTATGATGTATGCATACTAATACCGGTATATAAAAGTTTTTAAATAAATAAATAAATAAAATAGAAGAGAAACCACTGTTTAAACTTTTTCCAGCTTTTTTCCAGGAAACTCCATGATACTTGCTGACAGCCTGTTCCACTGCAAATATCTGTTTCTTTTTTTATTTACCAGTTCTCAGCAGATTGCACTGCCAAAATGTTACAACTGTTTGTCATATCACTTTATATCTGACACTATGTTTAGTGTTTCACTCAAAAACCACAGACAGGCTTGTGCATAACTCTCTTTTAATATAGAAACTTCCAGTATTTGGTTTTTGCAGCTATCATTCTACAAGTCTCAGAGACATTTAAGACTAGTCCACTGCACAAGTTTTGAAGGGTAAAGATGCTGCCAAATGGTCTGTTCCCATTTGATAACTTTGTCTCTACCGCTCTCTCTGGTGGTGCTCTAGGCTAGGACGGTCTGCACACTTCTCCAATGTCTTTGCTTTGAACAGAGATGCCTGGCAGTAGTTTTGGAAATAAGCATGCTGTGTACAAAGAAATGGACACATGTGGAGGTCAAGGAGTAACTGTTTTCACTCAGGCATCTTGCCCCTTCTCAAAAGCCTGTTGCTTAGAATTACCCCGGAAAATGGAAGACTGAAATGAAAGGTCAAGGGCACCCTGAAGGCTCATGGGAGCATTGTCAGAGGTATGAGGGTCCAGAGAACTAGCTCTGGCTGAAAAGCAACATCCAGCCAGTAAGTACTGTATTTCCCTATACATTTCTATCAATATCTATCATGGCGCCTTGTATATTTGTCTCCACTTATCTTTTCATCTGTTGTCTGTGTCTAAATGCTGGTATGGCACCTTGTATGTTTCTCTGTCTTGTTTGTCTGTCATTTGGCCCAACTTTTCCAGTGTGCATGGTTATATGCACAAGCCACCACATTCTGTCCTTATCAATTTTGCCTATATGTGTGCTGTGGTTTGGCTTCTTTGTGGCTGTTGCATATAGTAGAAAGGCACATGCTTTTTCTGTATTCCCTGAAAAGCATATGTTATGATACTTGTCTTTTTTGGTTACATTGGTTGTACTTTTTCTTCTGTGCATTTTGCCTTTGCATTCCATGTTCTTGCTTAGAATAACTGTTAGGCCCTTATATAACCTCCTCTTATTGGTCACTCTAGTAGATTTCAGTGACCCTAGTTCGGAGAGAGATAATAGTGTAGCCAGATAGGAACTGGGCATACTCCAGATAGTCAAAAGTGGCTAGTAGCTTGTGAGTTACTGCAATAACAGCTGATTGAGGGGAGCAGTAGTCTGTGAGCAGCAGCCTGAGTTACTGGCATCTTTCTACAGCAGCCTGCCAGTAAGAAGCCAGGCCAGAAATTCTACCTTCATTGTTGAATTAATGACTGGAAGGAAGATAGAAAGTAAATCCATGGCTGTAGCATTAAACTTTCAAAAGAAAAATTTTGGTAAAATGAGAAAAATAGTTAAAAAAAAATTGAAAGATGTAGTTACAAAGGTAAAATGTGTGCAACAGGCATGGACATTGTTAAGAAATACCATCCTAGAAGCACAATCCATATGTATTCCTTGCATTAAGAAAGGTAGAAGGAAGGTCAAATGATTGCCAACATGGCTAAAAAGTGAAATGAAAGAGACTGTTTTATCCAAAAGATCTTCATTCAAAAATTGGAAGAAGGATCCATCAGATGAAAATAGGATAAAGCATAAGCATTGGCAAGTTAAATATAAGACATCAATAAGACAGGCTAAGAGAGAATTTGAAAAGAAATAGGCAGTAAAGGCAAAAACTCACAAAATTTTTTTTTAACATATATCCAAAGCAGAAAGCCCGTGAGGGAGTCTTTGGAATGTTAGATGATGAAGGGTTAAAGGGGCACTCATTTTATCATAGATAAGGCAATCATAGAAAGATTAAATGATTTCTTTGCTTTGGTGTTTACTGAAAAGGATGTTAGGGTGATACCTATTCCAGAGATGGTTTTCAAGGGTGATGATTCAGATGAACTGAACCAAATAACGGTGAATCTGGAAGATGTGGTAGGTCAGATTGACAAACTGAGGTATAGTAAATCACCTGGACCGGATGGCATACAGCCCAAGGTTCTGAAAGAACTAAAAAATGAAATTTCACACCTATTTCAATTAATTTGTAACCTATCATTAAAATCATCCATTGTCCCTGAAGATTGGAAGATGGCCAATGTAACCCCGATATTTAAAAAGGGCTCCAGGGGTGATCCGGGAAACTATAGACCGATAAGCCTGACTTCAGTGCCGGGAAAAATCGTGGAAACTGTTATAAAGAATAAAATCACAAAACATTTAGATAGACATGGTTTAATGGTACTCAGCCAGCATGGATTTACCTACATTTTTTGAAGGGGTGAATAAACATGTGGACAAAGGTAAACTGGTAGATGTGGTGTATTTAGATTTTCAGAAAGCATTTGACAAAGTCCCACATGTGAGGCTTCTAAGAACATTAAAAAGTCATGGGATAGAAAGCGATGTCCTTTTGTGGATTGCAAGCTGGTTAAAAGATGGGAAACAGAGAGTAGGATTAAAATATCTGTTTCACAGTAGAAAAAGGTAAACAGTGGAGTGCCTCAGGAATCTGTACTTGGACCGGTGCTTTTTAATATATTTATAAATGATCTGGAAAGGGGTACGATGAGTGAGGTGGTCAAATTTGTGGGTGACACAAAATTATACAGAGTAGTTCAATCTCAAGTAGATTGTGATAAATTACAGAAGGACCTTGGAAGATTGGGCTTCCAAATGGCAGATGAAATTTAACGTGGACAAGTGCAAACTTATGCATGTAGGGAAAAATAACTGCTGTTGTGGTTAGTTACATAATGCTAGGTTCTATCTTTGGAGTTACCATCCAGGAAAGAGATCTAGGCGTCATAGTTGATAATATATTGAAATCCTTGGCTCAGTGTGCTGTGGCGATCCAAAAATGGAATTATTTAAAAAGAAATGGCAAATAAAACAATGGATGTTATAATGCCTCTAATGCTCCATGATAAGACTGCATCTTGAATACTATGTGAAATTCTGGTCACTGCATCTTGAAAAGATATAGTTGCACTGAAGAAAGTGCAGAGAAGGGTGACCAAAATGATAAGTGGCATGGAAACGCTGCCTTATGAGGTAAGGCTAAGGAAGATAGGGCTGTTCAGTTTGGAGAAGAGATGACTGAGGGGGGATATGATAGAGGTCTTCAAAATCATGAAAGGACTTGAAAAAGTTAATATAAATCAGTTATTTATTCTCTCAGATAAAAGAAGGACTAGGGGCACTCCATGAAGTTAGCAAGTAGTACATTTAAAACAAATTGAAGAAAATTATTTTTCACTCAGCGCATAGTTAAGCTCTTGAATTCATTGCCAGAGGATGTGGTTAAGAACATAAGAAAATGCCATACTGGGTCAGACCAAAGGTCCATCAAGCCCAGCATCCTGTTTCCAACAGTGGCCAATCCAGGCCATAAAAACCTGGCAAGTACCCAAAAACTAAGTCTATTCCATGTAACCATTGCTAATGGCAGTGGCTATTCTCTAAGTGAACTTAATAGCAGGTAATGGACTTCTCCTCCAAGAACTTATCCAATCCTTTTTTAAACACAGCTATACTAACTGCACTAACCACATTCTCTGGCAACAAATTCCAGAGTTTAATTGTGCGTTGAGTAAAAAAGAACTTTCTCCGATAAGTTTTAAATGTGCCCCATGCTAACTTCATGGAGTGCCCCCTAGTCTTTCTACTATCCGAAAGAGTAAATAACCGATTCACATCTAGACCTCTCATGATTTTAAACACCTCTATCATATCCCCCCTCAGTTGTCTCTTCTCCAAGCTGAAAAGTCCTAACCTCTTTAGTCTTTCCTCATAGGGGAGTTGTTCCATTCCCCTTATCATTTTGGTAGCCCTTCTCTGTACCTTCTCCATCGCAATTATATCTTTTTTGAGATGCGGCAACCAGAATTGTACACAGTATTCAAGGTGCGGTCTCACCATGGAGCGATACAGAGGCATTATGACATTTTCCATTTTATTTATCATTCCTTTTCTAATAATTCCCAACATTCTGTTTGCTTTTTTGACTGCCGCAGCACACTGCACCGACGATTTCAATGTGTTATCCACTATGACACCTAGATCTCTTTCTTGGGTTGTAGCACCTAATATGGAACCCAACATTGTGTAATTATAGCATGGGTTATTTTTCCCTTTATGCATCACCTTGCACTTATCCACATTAAATTTCATCTGCCATTTGGATGCCCAATTTTCCAGTCTCACAAGGTCTTCCTGCAATTTATCACAATTTGCTTGTGATTTAACTACTCTGAACAATTTTGTGTCATCTGCAAATTTGATTATCTCACTCGTCGTATTTCTTTCCAGATCATTTATAAATATATTGAACAGTAAGGGTCCCAATACAGATCCCTGAGGCACTCCACTGTCCACTCCCTTCCACTGAGAAAATTGCCCATTTAATCCTACTCTCTGTTTCCTGTCTTTTAGCCAGTTTGCAATCCACGAAAGGACATCGCCACCTATCCCATGACTTTTTACTTTTCCTAGAAGCCTCTCATGAGGAACTTTGTCAAACGCCTTCTGAAAATCCAAGTATACTATATCTACCGGTTCACCTTTATCCACATGTTTATTAACTCCTTCAAAAAAGTGAAGCAGATTTGTGAGGCAAGACTTGCCCTGGGTAAAGCCATGATGACTTTGTTCCATTAAACCATGTCTTTCTATATGTTCTGTGATTTTGATGTTTAGAACACTTTCCACTATTTTTCCTGGCACTGAAGTCAGGCTAACCGGTCTGTAGTTTCCCGGATCGCCCCTGGAGCCCTTTTTAAATATTGGGGTTACATTTGCTATCCTCCAGTCTTCAGGTACAATGGATGATTTTAATGATAAGTTACACATTTTTACTAATAGGTCTGAAATTTCATTTTTTAGTTCCTTCAGAACTCTGGGGTGTATACCATCCGGTCCAGGTGATTTACTACTCTTCAGTTTGTCAATCAGGCCTACCACATCTTCTAGGTTCACCGTGATTTGATTCAGTCCATCTGAATCATTACCCATGAAAACCTTCTCCATTACGGGTACCTCCCCAACATCCTCTTCAGTAAACACCGAAGCAAAGAAATCATTTAATCTTTCCGCGATGGCCTTATCTTCTCTAAGTGCCCCTTTAACCCCTCGATCATCTAACGGTCCAACTGACTCCCTCACAGGCTTTCTGCTTCGGATATATTTTAAAAAGTTTTTACTGTGAGTTTTTGCCTCTACAGCCAACTTCTTTTCAAATTCTCTCTTAGCCTGTCTTATCAATGTCTTACATTTAACTTGCCAATGTTTATGCTTTATCCTATTTTCTTCTGTTGGATCCTTCTTCCAATTTTTGAATGAAGATCTTTTGGCTAAAATAGCTTCTTTCACCTCCCCTTTTAACTATGCCGGTAATCGTTTTGCCTTCTTTCCACCTTTCTTAATTTGTGGAATACATCTGGACTGTGCTTCTAGAATGGTATTTTTTAACAATGACCACGCCTCTTGGACATTTTTTACTTTTGTAGCTGCTCCTTTCAGTTTTTTTCTAACAATTTTTCTCATTTTATCAAAGTTTCCCTTTTGAAAGTTTAGCACGAGAGCCTTGGATTTGCACACTGTTCCTTTTCCAGTTATTAAATCAAATTTGATCATATTATGATCACTATTGCCAAGCGGCCCCACCACCGTTACCTCTCTCACCAAGTCCTGTGCTCCACTGAGAATTAGATCTAAAATTGCTCCCTCTCTCGTCGGTTCCTGAAGCAATTGCTCCATAACGCTATCATTTACTCCATCCAAGAACGTTATCTCTCTAGCGTGTCCCGATGATACATTTACCCAGTCAATATTGGGGTAATTGAAGTCTCCCATTATTACTGCACTACCAATTTGGTTAGCTTCCCTAATTTCTCTTAGCATTTCACTGTCCATCTCACCATCTTGATCAGGTGGACGGTAGTATTCCCCTATCACTGTAGTGTTCCCTGACACACAAGGGATTTCTACCTATAAAGATTCAATTTTGTATTTAGTCTCATGCAGGATGTTTATCCTGTTGGACTCTATGCCATCCCGGACATAAAGCGTCACACCTCCTCCCGAGTGCTCCTCTCTGTCATTGCGATATAATTTGTACCCCGGTATAGCACTGTCCCATTGGTTATCCTCTTTCCACCATGTCTCTGAGATGCCAATTAAGTCTATGTCATCATTTACTGCTATACATTCTAATTCTTCCATCTTACTTCTTAGACTTCTGGCATTAGCATACAAACATTTCAAAGTTTGTTTTTTGTTTGTATTTTCGTTCTGCTTTTTAATTGATAGGGATAAGTTAGAATTTTTTAGCTCAGGGGAGTTTTTAGTTACAGGCACTTGGACTACTTTTCTAATTATTGGAACCAGTTAATGTGGGTTTAAAAAAGGTTTGGATAAGTTCCTAGAGGTTTGGATAAGTTCCTAGAGGAAAAATCCATAAACTGCTATTAACTAATAAGCAATAGTAGTTTGAGATTTATTTAATGTTTGGGTACTTGCCAGGTACTTGTTACTTGCATTGGTCACTGTTGGAAACAGGGTAGTGGGCTTGATGGACCTTTGGTGACCCAGTATGGCAATTCATATGTTCTTATGTTCTTATGAGCATCTCAGTGTTCCTAAAGAGGTAAATATAATTGTCCTTGCTAGATTCTCCATTCTGGAGGAATCACTACTAATACTGCCTTGATTTCTGAACTGAATTGGGATTCCCCTCGTCAGGAAAGTGGTGGAATTTGAATCCCAAGCTCCATAGTAGATTCAGTGCTTGTGAGGTTTCTTGTCATGTATTATCTGGGTAATTTTAAAAGAAATGCACGTGAGGCCATAAATGTGCATATTGGTGCTCGCTTGGAGATAGGCTGCAATTTTATATCATGTGCACCAGTATGTACATATCATTTAAAATACCCCTCCCACATGTATGTGTGTTCATGTGGCTTGAGTAAATGTCCCATGCGTATTTCAGCTAGGGCTTTAGCGGTTTCTGTGTGCATAAGCAATGGATTTTAAAACGTGCTTGCATGAGGGAAAAACCAGTTTTAATGATTAGTCCACCAGTTTGCTCAGTTGATGTTGAGGTCTTCAAGTCCTCTCTGGTTCTTCATCCTGCAAGCCCCCCACTTGACTCCGAATCCTCACGCTGTGCTAAAACTCATAAAACTAGAGATCTTCAGACTTGATCCTCATCAGGTCCAGCAGTAAAGTTACACAGATAACACGCCGACGTGCACCGTTGTCAGAGTTTTTAAAATCCGTACTTATGTGCGTAAAGTTTTGGCTCCACCCGGAGCACCCATGCCCCGCCCATTTTCTGCCCCCTTGTTCTTGACGTGCACACGGGTATGTATGCGTGTACTTTGTGGCTTCTTAAAATGTGTATTGTTCGCACGAGGCCCACTTATGCGCACATGTGGTCGTTTTTACACGAGTAATGCTTTTAAAATCGACCTGTCTGTGTTCAAGCAGTTGTAGAGTTCTATCTAACGTTTAAGTAAGAGATCATCACTCTCTATTAATTTTGTAGACTGTAAATTATTTAAAAAGAGTTAAGGAAAATAAAGTCAAATAGTTTTTAACTTTTCTGTGGTGTAGTCTGATGTCCTTTAATTGCTTAGATTCACCATTAGAACGACTTGAGGTCCACTTCACTAACTGTAAGACCCAAGTTTTAAATAACTCAGAGCTATGTGAAGAGCTTGACTCCCAGTAACATCTGAATTTCTTGCCACTTCTTTTTTTTCCTGAATACCCACAGCACACAACAATCTTTGCAAAGGGCTGTTGTCCTGCAGTCTAGGTGTATCACAGGTGGACAAACACATATGCATTTCTTGGGGGATTGAACGGAAGGAAAAGAGTTGACATGGTTGTACATGATGTCTTCTTTCCTACTTTGCACCTTTTGTTTTCTGTAGTCTGTCTGTGAGGAATCTTGAATGTCCATTTTTTCACTTTTATCAGCTTCATCTAGACAAGCTCATGGACTGCCTCTGGAACAGCTACAGCAGGAGGAAGAAGTGGCTCCCCTAAAGGTGATATGTAAGCATGAATGATGAGTCTCAGTGGTGGAATGTGAGTGCATGTGTGCAGTGTAGTGAAAGGTAGGGATGTGAATCGTTTAACGATTTAAATTATCGTATGATAATTTTAAAATTGTCATTAATCGGTAAGGGACTTGATACAATAGGAATTCCCTCGATTTATCGTGAAAAATCGTTAAATCGAGTACGGGAATTATTTGGGGGGAGGGCGGGAAAACCGGCACACCAAAACAACCCCTAAACCCACCCCGACCCTTTAAAACCAATCCTTTACCCTCCCCCACTCTCCCGAATCCCCCCAAAATGTTAAATTACCTGGTGGTCCAGTGGGGGGGGTCCCGGCACGATCTCCCGTTCTCGGGCCATCGGCGCCATTTTGGCTACCACTGATAAAAATGCCGCCGATGGCCCGATAAAAAAAAACCCCACCCTGACCCTTTACAAATTACCCCTTTGCTTCTCCCACCCTCTCGACCCCCCCCCAAACCTTTTACATGTACCTGGTGGTCTAGCGGGGGGTCCGGGAGCCATCCCTTCAATCATACCCTAGGTGCCGGTGCTGCTGGACTGGTTTCAAAATGGCGCCGATCGCCTTTGCCCTCACTATGTCACAGGGAGCGACGGTCGCTCCCTGTGACATAGTGAGGGCAAAGGCGATCGGCGCCATTTTGAAACCAGTCCAGCAGCACCGGCACCTAGGGTATGATTAATTTTTGAGCGTCCATTTTATTCCTTAGCAGCTGATTTACCGGCAGAATACCATGCACAATATAGACGACCCTGAAAGTGTATATTGTGGGTGCATATTGGGTGCCCTAAAATATTTCTTTTTACATCAAGACATTTTTTTGCATGGTGCTACTTTCTGTGGTTCTTCCTACTTAGTATCGCGATGATACTAAGTAGGAGGAACCACAGAAAAGCAGTTTTTTTGTTTTTAAGTTGAGCCCTTGACGTGCAGGAAGACTTTATGGCTGTTCCAGGCAGGCATAAAATTTGACAGGTGAAAAAGTGTGCCTTGGGCACATGGAGATTTTTTGCATCATGGAGTAATAGCTACTCCATCTACATGGAATTTACATGAGCGCTATTAGCTATGAATGAGTTTGGACACGCGTTTTGGATACACTGGCCCATTATTGCATCGGGGGTTATGGATGCACCTGCTTGTTAACTTGTGCGCTAGGCTTAGCGCACGATATTGCATTGGCCTGCTAAAGAGGCCCCTGCTCCTGCTCCTTCCTCCTTATATAAATTCTGCTTAGGTGACCCTTCACCCTCTTATTCACAATAACAGTAGCCTCTACCATATTAGGATTTCTAACCACCAACTCTCTTATTCCACCCTTACACACCATATCCTATAATTATATAAAGGCAAACAATGGAAAGGATGTCAACTTGAACCTATCCCTAAAGTCTTCCCATGAGCAGAAATTACCATGTACAAACAGCTGAGAAAAGGATTTTAGTGTATACAATTGCACTAATTTACCATATCCTAAAATAGGGTTACCCCCAATAGCTGTCGCCTCTCATCTCTTCCCACAAATTCCCACCATTTTTGCAAGGCAATTTCCGGGCCTAAGACCCTTTTAATGGGATTCAATACCTAAGGGTACCACCCACCCCTAGGACCCAATTCTCTCAAGCCCACCTCTATCCAATGTTGATCTGCACTGGGGTTATGCCAATGTGATAAAACACTTTGAAGGGGCGGGCCGGGGGTGGGCTGGGACAGCGCCATTGATCTGCTTGGGAGCCGAAGTAAGTTGTAAATCAAAGAAAAAAAACAAAAGGTAGGGTTTAGGTGGTGGGAGGAGAGGGGAAGAGGGAGGGAATTTAGCTAGGGGAAGGCCGCAGAAATTCCAAAAATCCCCCCCTTGCACGTGCCGTCCACACATAGGCACACAGATTATAAAATCAATCGCATATGTGCATGTGGCCCACAGATTTTCTAACATACACACGCCAGTGCACGCATGTTAGAAAATCGGCGTGTCCATGTGTGCGCACCGGGAAAAGCACGCGTGCACGTTCAAAAATCTACCTCTAAATAGGACCAATCTATAATAGTCAAAAAAATCTGGAAAATTAATCCCACCTTTTCCCTTCCCCCACTGCAAAGTGGATAATTTAATATGTGCTGGTTTTCCTGCCCATATGAAGTGTCCTACCACCTTATTCAAATTTTGAAAAAAACTCTTTAGAATAGCAATGAGTAACATTACAATCAAACACAACAGCCTAGGTAGCCAGTTCATCCGAATGGCATTTGCCCTCCTTAACCAACGTAAGGGCAATCTTCTCCATGTACCCCCCTTCTTCTTTAAGACTACTAAGCAGGGGCAAATAATTTAACCCAAAGAGTTTCTCCGGCCTTGGCGATAAATAAACCCCCAAATCTTTAATTTTGGACCTCGCCCATTTAAATTGGTTCTGAATCATCCCTTGCAAAGTGGACCCCTGTAGGTTTCCCACAGGCAACAATTCAGACTTACATAGATTTATTTTATAACCTGAGACTGCACCATACTTCAACTCCTTCAGCAAGCCTGGAATAGAAATCGTAAGGTCAGACAAATACACCAGTACATCGTCCGCATAAAGTGCTACTTTCTGCTCCTGATCCTATAACATAATTCTCTTAACCTCATTTGTCTATTAAGCTGTGCCAAAGGCTCAATCACCAAAGTGACAAGCAATGGGGACAAAGTCAACACGGTCGAGTTCCCCACCCCAAGCGAAAACTCCCTGACAGGATCCCATTCACCTTCACCGCCACTTCAGGAGCAGGATATAAAGCTTGAATCCATTTTCTTAAATTAATTCCCAAACCAAAACCTGCTTCTCCCAAAACTTCTTCCAAAATCTGCATTCCACCCGATCAAAGGCTTTTTCTGCATCTAAAGATAAGATGGCTGATTTCCCTCCATGCCTAGCTTCTGCATCAATTTCTGCTGATGAACGCAACACATTATCATTCAACCGTCTTCCCAAAATAAAGCCTGTTTGATCTCTATTAACCAGCAATGTCATATACATACCCAATCTATTTGCCAATATTTTTGCAAAGATCTTCATATCTGTATTCAATAAGAAGCACAATCCCCTCTAAGCTTCCCTTCCTTATGGATCACCATCATATAACATTGAAGGTAATACCCCTTCTGTCAATACATTCTGATACACTCTGACTAAAACTGGCGCTAACTGTCCTGCAAATCTTTTATAAAAATCTATGCCAAAACCATCTCTCCCACAAGCGTTACCACTGCTTAGTTAATAGAGTCCATAACCTCCTTACAAGACATAGGCGTCTCTAGAATATCAGACAATTCTGTGGCAATTTTGGAAACTCAACCAAACTCAAAAATTCTTTTACATCCTTCCTTTCAATCCCTCCCTCAGATGTATATAATGATAAAAGAAAGTTTAAAGGTCTCTGCAATATCTTTAGGGGATTTACTCACTTTGCCCTCAAACCTAATTTTAGGAATAAGAAATTGAACCTTCCTTTCTCTCAAATGCCGAGCCAGTAACCTTCCCGGCTTATTACTATTCTCAAAATGGGCAGCCTTAAGGCTTTCATTTATTTATTTATTTAGTTAGTTAACAGCTTTTTTTATACCGACATTAAAATATACATCATATCGGTTTACATCATAACAAAAAGGTTGAAAGTACATTGAACAGGGACGAGGGGGTGGCCAAAGAAGACAGAGAACAAGAGGTTAGAAGGCTCTAGGAGAGAGCCTGGGAAGCGAACAATAGTAGAGGATAATTAGGAGATCAACATATTTACAGGAATTATGACACAATAGGGGTAGGGGATTAGGGGGCGATGGGGGGGGGGGGGGGGAGTAAGGAATCTAAACTAGTCTGGGAAGGCCTGGTGGAAGAGCCATGTTATGAGCATTTTTCTGAATGTAAATGGGCATGGCTCCAGTCGGAGGTTAGAGGGCAGTGCATTTCATTGAGTTGGACCAGCAATTGATAGGGCACGGTCCCTAATTGCAGTGAGGCGGGCCTTCTTGAGTGGTGGGATTTGAAGTGTGCATTTGAGGTTTGCGCTGGTGGGGAGGGCAGATTGTGTGAGTTGGAGGGGTTCGCTGAGCCAGGAGGAGTTATTTTTGTAGATAGATTTATGTATGATGGTGAGGGTTTTGAAAAGGATGCGGGATGAGATAGAGAGCCAGTGTAGATCCTTGAGGACGGGGGTTATGTGGTCTGTTTTACCTGTGTTGCTGATTAATCTTGCCATGGCATTTTGAAGTATCTTCTGTAGGGGTTTTATGGTTGAGTGGGGGAGGCCTAAGTACAGGAAGTTACAGTAGTCCAGCTTAGATGAGAGGCTGGCTTGAACGACCGTTTTAAGATCATGTATGTGAAGAATACAGAAGTAGGGGCTTGAGCTTTTTGATGATATTGAGTTTGTAAAAGCCTCCTTTAAGGATGGAGCTGATGTGATTTTTTAGGTTCAGAAAAGGGTCGATTAGGACACCGAGGTTTCGAACCGGGGGCTGTGAGGTTAGAGAGCTGGTAGTCGGGTCATTGGGGGAAAGGAGCTTAAGGGTCTGCTGGTTATGGATAAGGAGGAGCTCAGTTTTTGATGAATTGAGGGCAAGTTGTAGGGAGGTGAGTAGAGAGTTAATGGATGAGAGGCATTCCTCCCAGAAGCTTAGAGTAGTGGATATAGTTTCACGGAGGGGTATGATGATTTGTACATCCTCAGCATAGATGTAGAATTTGAGGCCAAGGTCTGATAGAAGATGACAAAGAGGCAGGAGGTAGATGTTAAAGAGGGTGGAGGAGAGGGAGGAGCCTTGGGGTCCTCATTGAGCGAGGGAAAAGTGAGAGGATTCTGAGCTGCCTAGGTTAACAGAGATATAGTCACACAAGGGTCAACACGAAGAAAGAACCTCTTCACCACAGTACTACACAACATACATCAGAAGAGGAATACAATAAATTGCATCAATATTTTATTTGCATTTTATAAACCTGTCTAACATTAAAAACTATCTAACACACTCATACTATACCCATGCACTCACATCTAAAAACAAACATCTACAAAAACATGAAAATCAGAAATGTTATCAAATAATTCAATTATGATATAAAGTGCAAATGCTCACATCATATTTTAAACATTGTACAGTAAATAAATCAATAAAGTCAGTCCTCAGAATGTCCAACAAAGATCTTCGTTTCGCCAAGCTTATCTTAATGGCTTCATCAGGGATAGGACTGGTTTAGATGAATAACAACTATCGTCTCAAAATGTTAATGAGTGACACAACTGTATAAGTTCGTAGCTTCAATACTTAACGAGCCTTCCAACAGGCGATCAATACTTCCAAATGTGTTCGGCGTGAAATCCCTTCAAGGAGGATTCAAAAATCATTCATATCTCAACCCACTCTAAAGTTCAACCCGCTCTTTAACGGGGGCACTTCCAAGTAGCACTTAAATTTAATGTGTCACCATTAATAAACTTCTCATAAACCGGAAATGACGTCTATTCCATGTTTGAAAGAGAAATTTAGATGTGAGTGCATGGGTATAGTATGAGTGTGTTAGATAGTTTTTAATGTTAGACAGGTTTATAAAATGAAAATAAAATATTGATGCAATTTATTGTATTCCTCTTCTGATGTATGTTGTGTAGGTTAACAGAGAAGCATCTGTTAGCCAGGTAAGATTTGAACCAGAGGAGGGCTATGCCGGAGATACCAATGTCAGTGAGGTGGGAAATGAGGAGATTGTGGTTTATCGTGTCAAAAGCCGCTGAAATATCGAGAAAAGCAATGAGAAAGTTATGACCTTGGTCAAGGCCAATGAGGAGGAAGTCTGTGAGGGAAAGTAGGAGGGTTTCAGTGCTCAGGTTTCTGCGGAAGCCAAATTGGGAGGAATGAAGGATGTTGTTATCTTCTAGATAGTCTGTTAGTTGGGTGTTTACTACCTTCTCCATAATTTTGGCAATGAAGGGAAGGTTAGATATGGGACGGTAGTTAGAAGGGTCTTTGGGGTCTAGTGATGGCTTCTTGATGAGGGGTTTGACTACTACGTGTTTTAGGGTATCGGGTACAGCGCCGGTGGATAGGAAGCAGTTTATGATGTCTGCCAGTGGTTTTGCTATGATGTTGAGAATAGAGAGGAGTGCTTTGGTGGGATGGTATCGGAGGGGTGGGATGCAGGCTTGCTTCTTTTGAGGATGGACTCAATTTCCTTGGGGGATGTGGGATCCAAGGTGTGGAGCGCATTCTTGCAGGATAGGGGGTGGTCGCTGTGAGTACTGGACATACTGTCTGTTAAAAAGAAGCAAAACTGATATAGAAACTTGTGAGTGCTTTTAGTCTGATTTCAAGGGCCAGCCATTAGTTCAGAGCAGACCCTTCCTCCTCAGCCAGTGTTTGTGGGGGTGGGACTGCTTTCTAGCTAAACTGCTTTTGGCAGCAGATTCAGTGTATTGCAGGGGGCATTCAAGCCCCCAGTCTGATTTGAACTTGAAGGAGACAGCCAGAAGCACAAACTCTTGAGGAGAGATAAGGAGAAAGCTTAAATTAGTTAGCCAAATCTGAGGGAGTGTCTGTTCAAAATCAATAGCATATAGTGTCCAGTTAACATCTTTGACCAAGGTTTGACACCCTCCGACCCTACCCCTCTACCCACCCACCCCTAGGTTTGTGTTTCTAATATAACCTGCCTAAATTCATAAATGGCAACAAGGTAAATTAGTATTTCCTTAATTGCTATCCATCAGACAAATTACCAAAATGAGTACTATTCAATAGGGATGTGCAGAGCAAAATTTTATGTTCATATTTTTTATGTCCGAAAGGGGGTCCCACTTGCGGCCAATATGGACATAAAAAAAATCCAATGAGTTGGGTATATGTACATATGTGCAAAAAAAAAATTTAAACCCCCTCACCCTCCTTAATCCCCCCCCCAGACTTACCACAACTCCCTGGTGATCGAGCGAGGAGTGAGGACGTCATTTCTGCAATCCTTGGCGAGAAGCATGTGACGTCGGTGGCACGTCGAGTGACGCGGCGTCACGTGATTCCCGGTGAGTTCGCGCCGGACGGCTCGTTCGGCCCAAAAAGAACTTTTGGCCAGCTTGGGGGGGCCTCCTGACCCCCCCAAGCTGGCCAAAAGTTCTTTTTGGGCCGAACGAGCCGTCCGGCGCGAACTCGCCGGGAATCACGTGGCGCCGCGTCACTCAGACGCGATCTCCCGGTCTCGGGCTGTCTGCTGCGCTAATAAAACGGTATAGTTTAATATGATAAAAAGGATACGGAAAAGAAGCACAAAGACCCGAGTTTTGCAGTTCAAAAACATGGACTTTGATGAAATGGGGAAGTACCTGGAGGAAGAACTAAAAGGCTGGGAGAACGAGAGAGATGTGGATCAACAGAGGACCAATCTAAAAGGAGCAATTACCAAGGCAACTAATCTATATGTTAGAAAAGTAAAGGAAAGCAAAAGAAAAATGAAACCTATCTGGTTCTCAAAGGAGGTGGCTGACAAAATAAAGGCTAAAAGAACAGCGTTCAAGAAATATAAAAGATCCCAAAGGGAGGAGCACAAAGAAGAATATCTGGTACAACTGAGGGAGATGAAGAAATTAATCAAGACGGCAAAAGTCAAGCAGAAAAGAGGATTGCCAAGGAGGTAAAGAGAGGTGACAAAACATTTTTCAGATACATCAGTGAAAAGAGAAAAGTTCAAAGTGGTATAGTGAAATTGAAAGGTGGAAAGGATCAATGTGTGGAGAGAGACGAAGAAATGGCAGAAATATTAAATGAATACTTCTGTTCTGTGTTCACTAAGGAGGACCCTGGAGAAGGACCGTCCCTAGTTAACAAGAAACTGGAGGGAAGTGGAGTAGATGTAACTCCATTTACAGTTGTATGGGAAGAGCTGGAGAAACTGAAAGTGGACAAAGGCATGGGGCCTGATGAGGTTCATCCCAGGAAACTGAGGGAGCTGAGATGTGCTGGCGGGTCCGCTGTGTGACCTGTTCAATAGATCCCTAGAAACGGGAGTGGTGCCGAGTGATTGGAGAAGAGTGGTGGTGGTCCCGCTTCACAAGAGTGGGAACAGAGAAGAGGCTGGTAACTACAGACCGGTTAGCCTCACTTCGGTGATGGGAAGAGTAATGGAGTCACTGTTGAAAGAGAGAATAGTGAACTATCTACAGTCGGGAGAATTGATGGACCAGAGGCAGCATGGATTCACCAGGGGAAGATCCTGTCAGACAAATCTGATTGACTTTTTTGACTGGGTAACCAAGGAATTGGATCAAGGAAGAGCACTCGATGTCATCTACTTGGATTTCAGCAAAGCTTTTGATACGGTCCTGCACAGGAGACTGGTGAATAAAATGAGAAGCTTAGGAGTGAGTGCCGAGGTGGTGGCCTGGATTGCAAACTGGTTGACGGACAGAAGACAATGTGTGATGGTAAATGGAACTCTCTCTGAAGAGAGAGCAGTTTTAAGCGGTGTACCGCAAGGATCGGTGTTGGGACCGGTCCTGTTCAATATCTTTGTGAGTGACATTGCGGATGGGATAGAAGGTAAGGTTTGTCTTTTTGCGGATGACACTAAGATCTGCAACAGAGTAGACATGCCGGAAGGAGTGGAGAGAATGAGATGGGATTTAAGGAAGCTGGAAGAGTGGTCAAAGATATGGCAGCTGAGATTCAATGCCAAGAAGTGCAGAGTCATGCATATGGGGAGTGGAAATCCGAATGAACTGTATTCGATGGGGGGAGAAGAGCTGATGTGCACGGAGCAGGAGAGAGACCTTGGAGTGATGGTGTCTAATGATCTGAAGTCAGCGAAACAATGTGACAAGGCAATAGCTAGCCAGAAGAATGCTGGGCTGCATAGAGAGAGGAATATCGAGTAAGAAAAGGGAAGTGATTATCCCCTTGTACAGGTCCTTGGTGAGGCCTCACCTGGAATACTGTGTTCTGTTCTGGAGACCGTATCTCCGAAGAGACAGAGACAAGATGGAGGTGGTCCAGAGAAGGGCGACCAAAAAGGTGGAAGGTCTTCAACAAATGACTTATGAGGAGAGATTGAAGAATCTAAATATGTACACCCTGGAGGAAAGGAGGAGCAGAGGTGATATGATACAGACTTTTAGATACTTGAAAGGTTTTAATGATCCAAAGACAACGACAAACCTTTTCCGTCGGAAAAAAATCAGCAGAACCAGGGGTCATGATTTGAAGCTCCAGGAAGGAAGACTCAGAACCAATGTCAGGAAGTATTTCTTCACGGAGAGGGTGGTAGATGCCTGGAATGCCCTTCCGGAGGAAGTGTTGAAGGCCAGAAGTTTGAAAGACTTCAAAGGGGTATGGGATAAACACTGTGGATCCATAAAGTCTAGAGGACGTGAATGAATGTGGAAAAAAAGATTTGCATTCACAAAAAAGTGGGGAATAGCTTGCATTTTACGGCAGTTACTACCCCAAACCAAATAAGCCTGATACTTCACTTTCAATGCATATCCAGCATAGCTGTCTGCTTCAACAGCAGGGGAGAAAGACTGATACTTCACGCATATCCAACATAGCTGTCTGCTTCAACAGCAGGGGAGAAAGACTGATACTTCACACATATCCAGCATAGCTGTCTGCTTCAACGGCAGGGGAGAAAGACTGATACTTCACGCATATCCAGCATAGCTCTCTGCTTCAACGGCAGGGGAGAAAGTCTGATACTTCACGCATATCCAGCAAAGCTCTCTGCTTCAATGGCAGGGGAGAAAGTCTGATACTTCACGCATATCCAGCATAGCTCTCTGCTTCAATGACAGAGGGAATGAAGAAAAGTGGATCTATATACAGACAACCAACAAGGACTGAATTACATAGTCTGGGTAAACAAATAAGCATGGGTGTAGCTTGCTTATTGCGGCGGTTACTACCCCTAACTAATTAAGCTAGATATTTCACTTAGATGCAGCTCCAACACTGCTCTCTACATTAATGGTGGGGGTGGAAGGGAAATAGAACCAAAAGGTTATTAAGAGCCAAGAGTAACAGATAAGTATGAGAAAAAAAAAAGTGCGAAACTTGCTGGGCAGACTGGATGGGCCGTTTGGTCTTCTTCTGCCGTCATTTCTATGTTTCTATGTTTCTATAGGGGTGGCTGTGGGAGGGAACCTGAGGAGTATGTTGGCTATTTTGTTATGGAAGAACTGAGCTAGCTCTTCACATTCTGTGCTGGCATCATCATCAGTGATGGAGGGGGTGATTGGTTTGGTGAGAGCTGCAACATAGCTGAAGAGGGCCTTGGGGTTAAATGTGTATTGGTGTATCTTGGTGGCTTAGTAGTCACACTTGGTTTTTTGAATAGCGAGGCGGTATGTGTGAAGGAATGATTTGTAAGCGGAGGAGTGTGGTGGTGTGAGGTCTTTGCGCCATATTCTTTCTTTAAGTCTAAGGTTGTGTTTCATTTGGTGTAGCTCAGTGGAGTACCAGGGCTTGTTGCTTGAGGGTGAGGAGTGTTGTTTGTGGGTGATGAGGGGGCATAGGTTGTTGGCTATGTCCTGGGTGAGGTTGTCCCAGGACTTGAGTGCAGCGTCAGGGGATGAGCAATCAAGCTTGTCAAGGGATTCAGAGAATGCTGCGGTGAGTTCCTCAGATGAGCAGGTTTTGCAGAAGGAGAAGGAGTAGTTTTGTGGGTGGTCACAGGTGGTGGTGGCGCTTATGGTGAGGTTAGTTTCAATAAGGGAGTGGTCAGACCATGGCACAGGGGTACATGAAGCTGGATTTGGGTCTGTATGCAAGAGTTGGTGAAAATGAGGTCTAGGGTATGTCCTGCTTTGTGTGTGGGGGCGGCAATAATTTGGGTGAAGCCTAGGGCCTGTAGGGCAGCCAGGAAGGTTTCGCCATTATATTGCGCTCTTAAAATTTCAACTCCTGTAAAAGCGCTCCTTTACCTGACTTCTTATGTTCCTTCGCCTTTTCCTCAATCTGCTGTAATAATTCAACTAGCTTCCTCTCTCTCTCTCTGCTTCTTTTCTATGCTGCCACAGAAATACATTTCCACCATAACGTGGCTTTACCAGCATCCCACAACCACAACGTTTTAATATTTACCTCTGAAATATCATTAAACCCAAGATATTCATTCCAGCACCCAGCTATATCTTGACAAACTGCATCGTCAGCAATAAGAGACTCATTTAATCGCCACAGATTATCTGTACTAAAGTCCTTGGAATCCTACACCATTTCCATAACAACTGGGCAGTGATCCAACACAACCATTGGCTGAATTTAACAGTCCACTACTCTCCATACATCCTCTTTTCCTGTCCACCACATATCCAATCGAGAATATGACCCATGCGGAGCTGAAAAGAAATTGTAATCCTGCAACTTGTGTGTCAAATATCTATCAAACCACTATCCCTCAAACTAGCCTTCAGAAACATAGTAGCCCCTCTCTCACACATTCCAACAGGAGATTTCCCCAACCTAACTACATTAATGTTCAAAACTACATTAAAATTCCCTCCTACAATTAATACCCCTTTCCCTTCTTCAAGTAGAATTTCATTTATGGTGGAGAAGAATTGTTTAGATCATTCATTGGGTCCATAAACATTCAATAACGTCATAACTTCTTCTTCTTAAAAAAAGAAGCGACTTGGCGCAAAACCCCTTGTGACATCACCATCTTTTCATACAAATCCACACTATACCAGTACAAATCCCTCACTTCAAAATCAAAAAAAGACTATTATGCTTCTAAGATTCACAACCTGGTCTTTGACGCCAAAGCCCTCTTCGCTTATGTCTCCAGCCTCACTCAAACCATTCCGCGAGAAATCCCCGGCAACATGGCACAACCCAAAGCGGAAGAACTCGCTCAGTTTTTCCAAGATAAAATCACCAATCTCCTAACACAACTGCCTTACAATACAGCCGACCTCCAGACATATCAACAACCTGCCCACAAAACGTCAGCTTAAACACCTTTGAACCCGTCTCTTCCACGGAAATACAAACCATCCTGAGAAGAATGAAACCTTCGTCTCATCCTGCAGACCACATCCCCTCCAAACTACTTCTATCTGTTCCAGACACAATAGCCACCTCATTGAAAAATATCATCAACTGCTCTCTAGCCCAAGGAACCTTCCCAGATGATCTCAAAATGGCCTCAATCTCACCGCTCCTAAAGAAACCTAACCTAGACCCGAAGGACCCTAACAATTTCCGCCCCATAGCTAACCTCCCATTCATCGCCAAGATCATGGAAAAACTAGTGAACTCTCAACTCTCAGATTTCATCGAAGACAACAATCTTCTCTTCACCCCACAACACGGCTTCCGAAAAAAATCGAGGCACAGAATCCCTCCTCACCTCGCTGACAGACCATATCTTACTGGGCCTCGACAAAGGAAACTCTTTCCTATTGATCTTGTTAGACCTATCCGCAGCGTTCGACACTGTCAACCACGCCATCCTCCTAAACCAGTTGTCGTCCATAGGAATCTGCGGCACCGTCCTATCTTGGTTCAAAACCTTTCTCAATAACAGAGGTTACAAAGTTAAACTCCAAAACAAGGAATCCTCAAGATTTGACTCGACCATAGGAGTCCCACAAGGTTCTTCATTATCTCTGACTCTATTCAATATTTACCTGCTTCCTCTCTGCCAACTTCTCACTGACCTCAATCTAAAGTACTTCCTATACGCAGATGATATTCAAATCATCATCCCCATCAAAGACTCATACTCTAAAACTCTTGACTACTGGGAATCATGCCACCAAAAAATCAAACAACTCCTCAACAGCCTTCACCTCATCTTAAATTCCTCCAAGACAGAAATCCTACTCATCTCTCCTGAGAACAATACACCTAACATTGCTCTTCCTACCAACCTACATACCACACAAGTTAGAGACTTAGGAGTGTTATTGGACAACCGGCTAAACTTCAAGGCACACATCAACAAAACAACCAAAGACTGCTTCTTTAAACTCCAGGTTTTGAAAAGGATAAGACCTCTCTTCCATGCTCAAGACTTCAGAACGATCATCCAGGCAGTCATTTTTTCAAAATTAGACTATTGCAATTCCCTATTGCTAGGTCTGCCTTCTTCCTATTCCAAACCATTACAGATGGTGCAAAATTCAGCAGCCCGACTACTAACAGGCACAAGAAAAAGAGACCACATATCACCCATCCTGAAAGAGCTACATTGGCTACCCGTATACTTCCGTATCATGTACAAAGCCATATGTATCATTTTCAAAACTATACATCAATGCACTTCCCTCGATCTTCAATTCCCTCTCCAAGTATACAACTCGACAAGACCTACCAGAGATGTTTATAGAGGCACACTCCAAGTTCCCCCTGCGAAATCGACTAGACACATTACCCTAAGAGATCGTGCCACCTCCACAGCTGGCCCCCTTCTGTGGAATTCCTTACCCACAGATCTCAGACTAGAACCCTGCCTCCTAACTTTTAGGAAAAGACTTAAGACTTGGTTATTCAAGCAAGCTTTCCCAGACACAATTTAATGACACAATCCAAGGACACAATCCAAGGACTCCTCTAAAACATCCAGCCATTAATCATGCCATTTGCACATAACTTGTAATTTGACTTGTATATCGTTTAACCATTTTATTCTTTCCTATTTCTTCCTCTTCACCAAGTTTTGCTACCCTTGTTAATTGTAACTGTACCTTCGGTCACCTCAGTTCTAGTTTGATGTATTTAATGCACTCCCGTTTCATGTAAACCAGCAAGATATGTTCTCATGATTGCCGGTATATAAAAACCTTAAATAAATAAAAAATAAAAAATAAATAACTGACCAGCCAACCTTCCCCTTACTAACAAAAATCTACCCGCTGGATCCCAGATCACCTTTTCTGATTGAAAATGTATAGATCTTTTAACCAGGATAGCCACACCTCTCCTCTTTCTTCCCTTAAAAGAAGCAGAGATACACTCTGAGATCCAAGGAGCTTGAAGTTTATAAAAGCCCATGCAGTCCAGCCAGTGTGTCTCCTGTAAAAATAATTATATCAACTTGCATCCTTGCCAGATGTTTTATTACCTTCACATGCTTCACAGGGCGAATTCAGACCTTTAATATTCCATGAACAACATTTAACAAATACCATGCCCAAATTATTCAAATACCTTGGAGTAAACTCTCACCCACTCCTCCAACTCTTCCATATCCGTGCATAATCCCTACAGCCAATCATTCCTGCCCCGCCATCCTTCCCTCACTGTTGTGAGTCTGCCCGCAGCATGCGAGCAGACTCCCTACCTTCTGCCTCTCTGAAACGCGACAAGCCAGGCCACTGCCGTAGACGTCCTGCGGCAGGCCTAGCCGTGTTTCTCCCAGCTCCCCCGCGGTCCTAGTGCCGCCAGTGGAGGTTTCCTCACGGTGCGAGGCTGCTCCAGCAGCCTGCCTCGTCTTCCTTCTCTGCGGCCCGGAGGTCCCCAGCATTGTCATTGCACTGAGTGGCAGGGAGGCCGCTCAGTTTTCCTCTTTACAGGGGTCCTAGATGGCAGGGAAGCCGTCCCTATTTCTGCCCGTCTCTGTTACACCTTCTTCACAGCTGGAACGCTGCCAGCAGTGCCTCCCATGCGGCAAGGATGCCGCCGACTTGCCTGTCTTCTCTCCTGCTTCTCCAGAGGTGCGGGCACGCGCCTTTCCTTCTCTCTTAAAGGGCCAGAGGCGGGAAAAGCCCTGTGGCCCACCTTGATGACATCACCAGCCAGCTCCTGGATCAGCCCTATAAAAAGGCCCTGTTTCAGTTCATCAGGGCCTTTGGATCGGGTTCCACAGTTGTCTGTGATTCATGATCGGTCCAGGTCCTCCGTGGTCTTCTCCTGCTTTGACGGCTTCATCTTCATGTTCCTGATGTCATTCATCCATGCTTCCAGATGTCTTCACATTCCTGATGCCCTTCGTCCGTGCCTCCAGATGTTTTCATGTTCCTGATGTTCTTCGTTCATACCTCCTGATGTCTGATGTCCTTCCTGATGCTTTTGCCTTCACCTCTGCCTCCATGCCTTGGTTCCTTGATGTCCACTTTCCCGGCGTGCTATTTTCGTGGTCCGTGACCAGCCCATGGGTGGGCTGTGTAGGGCGCCTCATGGTACAAGGCCTTCTCCTGTGCAGTGCAAGTCTCTGGAAGACTTCTGCTTGTCTCCTGAAGTTTTGAATCCCGAGTTGTCTGAAGAATCATGTATTTTGAATCCTGTGCTTGAATCTTGTCCCGGTCTTCGGAGCTCCTTGCATTTGTGTCCGTCCATGCCAAAAACTCTGTTCGAACCTGCTCCGCTCCAGCGTGGTTCGCGACCAGTCCCGCGGGTGAACTGTGTAGGGTGCGCCCCGGTGCAGGCCTCTTCAGTATCTTCGCCATGTTCCAGTATCAGCTTCCATTATCACTCCTAGACTCTGCTTTGAGCCCAGCGTGGTCCGCGACCAGTCCACCGGTGGACTGTGTAGGGCGCACTGCGTCGCAGTCTCCACCCAGCACTTTGATCCTATGCCTTGATCTTGCTCCTGTATATTCTTGCTGCCGTACCTTGCTCCTGAGTCTTCATCTACAGTGTCCTCGCTCCTGAGTCTTCGTCTACAGTGTCCTCGCCTGAGTCTTTGCCTATGTTTACATCCAAGAGTCTTCCATGTTCCAAGGTCTCTGTCTGCCCTCGTCCTCTATCTGGCCTGCCGCCTATTGCCGTTACCCAGCGGCAGGTCCGAAAGGGCTTGGAACGGTCAGAGGACTGTTCATTGATCAACATTGCGTTGTTGGTCATCCTGGGGCATGCAGGTCCGGTAGAGGCTCAGACCTTCCATCTCCTTGTCTTGTTCCAGCCTTGTCCTGCTCCTTGTTACCCGTGTTCGTACCAGCTCACCTCCCACGGTTAGTCTTGGGGCTCCTCCCTGAGTCATGCCGTGGCCCAAAGGCTCACTACACCTGTTCCAGAAATGACCGCGCCTCTGTGCTCGTAACACTCACTCCATCCCTCCACCAGTGTTGCCTCCTCCCTCCCCTCAGACCTCCCACACATAGGTTGGTCTACTTGAGTATCAGGGAACACCTCCATCTGAGGAAAAGTTCCATTTCAGCTGGTGAAGAAAAAAGCTTCCATCCTCCATCCACTTTAACCGATAGCTTTGCCGGGTACAATAAACGAAATTGCAGCTTCTTATCATGCTGCACCCATTTAACACTGTTGAAAGCAGTTCTTTTTTTCACTGTGTCCATTCTAAAGTCCAGGAACAGGTACACACGCTTATTTTTATACTGCAACTGATTCAATTCCCAGGCTCTTTTAAGCACCCATTCTTTAGTTTGAAAAGCATGCAACTTTAATAAGATCATATGTGTTTTATCTGCCGACCCAAGTGGTCCACCCGCCATTCTATGAATCCAATCAACAGAGCAGGTGCAGAGTCATCTGGCCGCAGAAGCTAACATAAAAGTTATTTTACAAATTTTATCATGTCGGTACCTTTCTCACCCTTCAGAATCTCTACTATTTGTACAAGGCTGCAGCGGAAGCGACCTTCCAGATCTACCACCTTCCCCTTGAGCTCGGAAACTTGCTTCTGTAGTTGAGCCAAAGAGTTTGCTGTTCCTCACTTCCAATCCTCCAAATCTGAGACACACTATTTGAGCTCTTCTACCTGAGGGGAGAGCTTATCAATTTTCTCACTCAGAACAGCAATTGAGTAAGAGTCTGCATCTCTTTAACAAGATCTTCACTCAGCCCTCTTATCTCCTTCAGCACTTGATCACACTACATTTCTGAGTCGCTTATGGCCTGCATCTTGCCACCAGACATAGTGATGCACCAGACATGCTATGCTCATACGAATCAGTGATTTGAGCAGACCTCTCAACCAAATTCCAAGTTCTCCATGTGCTCATGTTCAATAATTATTTAGATTCCTCAACTAGCCTCCTCTGGGAGCAGGATGGCTCTGATTTGGATGGATAGAAATAGGGAAACCAATTGAGCTAGCAAAGAGCAATCACCGCCATAAGCACCCTCTAGCACCCCAAATATATTTTTGTAGGCCCTTCAAAACAGCATAAATAGCTACCAAATTTTCCCTTTAAAGATAATATATTTTTGGAAAAATCAAATATTTCACCCACTATTTGCTAAATGAAAGGCGAAATCTCCAGCATTAAATCAAGCCCTAAGTTGGCAATTTTAGATATTGTTGTTGGAAAAATGTAAATTTGCTTTCACTAAAAAGATCATTGGAATTTTGCTTTTTTATCTGTTTTTTCTGAGGAAAAATACTCCTACTCATTTGGGTAATTCTGCGATATAGATGTAATAAATCTCCTTTCTTGATTTTGTCAGGCAGTTGAGGAACATGAAGAGAGGGGTAAAAAGAGACATGTTCAAAGATTAACATTTTTGTTTACAAAGGAACATGAGGAAACTTCACATAATACTAATGCTAGGAATGAATTTGTGACATTGCTAATTCAGCAGTACTACATGAATAAGGAAATTAAATTTGCAAGCTGCCTTTACATGTATGTCACCAGGAGTTAATGAAATAACCAAAGCTTCACTTGGAACTAAATGAAGCTTCACGTTTTTAATCCACTAGTGGCTGTATCATCAACCTTCTGAAGTCTTCTATTTACATTGGTTTAATAACTCCTTTACTTCTGGCAGTCAAGCTGATGAGAGAAATCTGGGTATACCACATTCATCGGGACCCAACCTCCTACAAATAACCTAACCGAGCTTTATACCCAACAGACCTAATTATGCAATTGTGGGTTCAAAGTAGGCTAAAATAAAAAATGTTGCCATCCTGCCACTTAAAAATCTTCAAGCAAAGAAATCATACTTATTTTTCCTAGGTTCAACTGCCTGAAACTGTTCTCTTTGTTAATATTTGGCTTGCATTTATTCATGAGCCTTGTATTTATTAATGAATTATATTTTGAAATCAATTTTTGAAGATACCTGGATTACTTTATTTACACAGATAGTCAGTGTACTTATTATTTCACCACTAACATTTATTTTTCTAAATATACTTTTTAAATGTTGGGGCTCCCTGTTCATGGATGGGTCTTTTTACCAACTGAATCCTTTTTAGCTCCTCTAATCAGGGCTGGCAGGCAGACTAAAGGTAAGATATTATGGTAAAGAGGATGAAATAGAGTTTTAAAAGTTGAATAGCACCAGAAAAGGAAAAATGCTTTGCTTAATATTAATAATTTGGACTGATATTTTGCCTTTCAAAGAGAATTCAAACATACAGTAGTAGAGGGATTTTGCATTTTTGTCTCAAAACTTTTATGACTTATAGTTCAATACCCTAATTCTTAAACCATACCAGGAAGATATATCTCCAACCTACATCAGGGCAGGATTAAGGTGACATGTGCCAATAATTTATCATCATCTTTTGACACTGCTAGAGGAAAGAAGTGGTGCCATAGCTACAGGCTCTAATTTAGGGATGGCAGTGGGGGCAATGTTCTGGCACTTATAAGAATTTGGCACTAGAGGCAGTTGCCTACTTTGCTTATGCCTAAATCTGGGCCTGACCTACAAAGCAATTGTTTTTAATAATTAGGAACCTGTGTCTTAAAACTTGCAGGAAATATTTTTCAGGGTGCACCCTACAATAATGCTTAACAGATGTGTAGAAACGTGAGTGGTCTTTGGGGTGGCCAGAGAACAGACTCAGGCTGGACTCTGGCAAATCTCTCATAAACTGTTTCATTTGGTGGTCCATGGGTTAATTCCATGCACTATCACTCTCAACTCCCAACCAAGGCCTGCCGTCTAGGTTTCTGATACAGGACTCTCTCCCTGGCACCCGCACAGTGAGCCGCTGCACTTTAATGCAGCAGGATGCCGCCAACAGGCCATGTGGCAGGCCACCGCCATCTGCACCTGGCCCTGCTCCTTCTAGGGGCCTGTGCATGCCCGTGGCAGGAAAAGGCTTGAAGCGACCCTGATGACATCATCTGCTCAGGCCTATATAAGACCTCAGCAACAGGTCTCTCTACTCCAGTAGTAGTGTGTGTTGCTCCGGCGCCCTGCCTTCCTATTCCAGCATTCCTGGCTTCTGTTGTAGCACCTGTGTCTTCAGTTCTTCAGTTTCAGAGACCTTGTCTTCAGCTTTTCAGTTTAAGTATCCTTGTCTTCAGCCAACTTTGTCTTCAATGTTGTCTTCGATTCCAGCCATCTTCAGTGTTCCTTGCCTCCTGTGCTCCTCCGTGCCTGAACCCTCCCTCCTATCTGTCCCTTCTTCCCTTCAAACGTATACCTAGATTGACCTTGGCCTAACCTTGGATTATGCTTGACCACTGTCTGTCACCGACCACTGCTTGATCTTGGACTGGCTTGACTGCTGCCTGCCAGGGCTGGTGCAAGGGTATTAGATGCCCTAGGCGAACCTACTGCCTTGCTCCCATACCCCCCTGTTGCACTGCCCCATACTGGCTCAAGTCAAACTAGAGAAGAGACAGCCACTGCCACGGCAGCAGTAGTGGCAGCTCAGCAGCTGCCAGCAGGATATTTCACTGATGAGCGACCCATCTGTCCTCACCCGGCTTGTCTCTTTTCTCTTGCTGCCACAACTGCTGCCCCTAGAACTCTGACGCCCTAGTCCCCGCCTAGTTCACCTAGTGCTTCCTCTGGTCCTGCTGCCTGTCACCAACCACTGCCTGACCTTGAACTATGCTTGTCCGCTGCCTGCTGCCAATCACAGCCTGACCCCGGATACGCTTGACCTCCTCTGGCCTATGACCTTGCTACCTAAGGACACTCTCTCTCCAGTCATCTGCAGAGACCCCACCTAAGACCTGCTGGCCCATGCACCCAAAGGCTCAATCTAAGGGGAATGAGGGCTGGTATAGGCAAAACTCCAGTTGGGTCTTTGCTTAGTCTGGGTCTGCTTGCTGACATTGGAAACCTGCAGGGTTCCTCCCTGTAGGTTACACTAATCCTGCATCAGCGTAAGGATCCATGAGCACAACAGGTTACTGAGGCTATGGACCCAGTGGGCTTGTCCTCCCTGCAGGCCATTCTGGGCCTAACCCACAGGATACATGAACAGCAGAAAACCTTGGAGCTCCTGGCTCCTTCCATGGATCAGCTAGCTACCCATTTGAATACTCTGACCAGTGCTGTGTTGCTGCCCCCACCTGCACCAGCACTGCCACCTCTTGAAACCAGCCACCGGCCGATTCCATAGTTAGCGGCTCCACCCTGGTATGTTAGGGACCTCAAACGTTGACGGGGGTTCTTGAATCAATGTAACATGCACTTCCAACTTCTGGCCCTACTGTTCCTGAATATCCAGACAAAAGCCACCTTCATATTGTTCCTGCTGGATGGCCCTGCTCTGGCTTGAGCATTTCCCCTCTAGGAGAGGGCAGACCTGCTTCTGCTGAACCTGCAACAATTAAAGGAACCATTCAGGGTTGTCTTCAAGGAGCGAGGCAGTGCAGCAACAATGGCATCCAACCTGTGTCAAGGCTCTAGAACCCTGGTGGAGCATGCCATAGCATTTAGGACTCTGGCAACTGAACTGAATTGGAGAGAAGATAGTCTGACCACCATATTCCTTGAAGGTATCTCGCCAAGAATCAAGAATGAGCTTGCATCCCGAGACCTTCCCACCTCATTGGAAGAATTCATAGCCCTAACTATTTGCCAGCTACAACAGAGAGCTCAGAAGAACTGTCCTGCAAGAAGAAGCATTGCTCTGACACCGAAGTTCTAGAACTCTCTCTCACCCCCCCCCCCTCAATCACTCCCCCTTCTACCTTGCCCATTTCAAAAAAATTCATGCAGCTGGGGTGGTGCTGCTTAGCCCCAGAGGAAAGGCTCCACTGCAGGCAGCAGGGCCTTTACCTCTATTGTGCTGGCTGGGAACATTTGTTGGCTCAATGTCCACTGAGGTCAGGAAATCTCCATGCCTAGGGTCCTATGGGGTGATGACCCTAGGCCTCACTATTCCCACTCCCCAACTACTAGTCCCTGTGACCCTGGAGCTAAGCTCAACATGCTTCGCCACCCAAATCTTTGTGGATTCTGGCTCTGGGGGGAATTACATCCTGAAAGAAATCATCAACTTCTGATTCCCACGGCCAGTATGACCTCTCCACTAGTCATCTCTTCCATTTATGGAGGCTCGCTTCCTGGTCAAGTCACACTAATGACAGCACCCATGACCTTATGCACTGGCCTCCTACATCTAGAAAAGCTCAGACTACATGTAATCTCCAGGGCCATCCATCCTATTATCTTGGATATCAATCATAATCCGAATGTGTTACCCTTCAACTTGCCCTTTGGGACTGTGACTGCTCCAACTCCTGTTTGGAACACATTGAACCTCCTTGCGCTATGATGGTATGCAGATAGGCCTTCTAGTCCTCTTCTGCTGCAAGGGGTTCAGGGCCTCTGGAAGCTGGGGGCTGTGGAGTTCGAAGCCTTGTCACTCGGTGTGATCTTTGGAGTCCTCTCCCTGGGACTGCTGAAAACAGTATACAGATGAGACTTCTGGTTCTCTTCTGCTGCAAGGGGTGTGGGGCCTTTGAAAGCTGGGGCTGAGGAATTCGAAGTCTGGTTCCTTGCTGTGATCTCTAGAATCCTTTCTTAGGGGCTGCTGGGAATGGTATGCAGATGAGCCTTCCAGTCCTCTTCTGCTGCCATAAGAATATAATATATACCATACTAGATCGGGCCAAATGTCTATCAAGCCCAGTATCCTGTTTCCAACAGTGGTCAATCCAAGACACAAGTCCCTGGTAAATAGCCAACATTAAATAGATCCCATGCTAATAATGCTGGCAACAAGCAGTGGCTATTCCCTATTGATTAATAGAAGTTTATGGACTTCTCCTTCAGGAACTTTTCCAAACCTTTTTTAAATCCAGCTACACTAACTGCCTTAATGAATTCCAGAGTTTAATTGTGCATTGAGTGAAAAAGAATTGTCTCTGATTTGTTTTAAATGAGCTACTTGCTAACTTCATGGGAGTGCCCCCTAGTCCTTGTATTATCCTAAAGATTTAAATAACCGTTTCACATTAATCCATCAAGTCCTTTCATGATTTTGTAGACCTCTATCATGTCCCCACCTCAGCCATCTCTTCTCCAAGCTGAACAGCCTTAACCTTTTTAGCGTTTCTTCATAGGGGAGCTGTTCCATGCCCTTTATCATTTTGGTCGCCCTTCTCTATACTTTCTCCAGTTCAACTATATCTTTTTTGAGATGTGGCAACCAGAATTGCACACAGTATTCAAGGTGTGGTCTGAACAATACAGAGGCATTATGATATCCTCCATTTTATTTTCCATTTTCTTCCCAATACCGGTAATTCCTATCATTCAGTTTGCTTTATTGACTGCCACAGCAACTGAGCTGACAATTTCAATGTAATATCAACTGATGCCCAGATCTTTTTCTTGGGTGATAATTCTTAATATAGAAGCTAACATTGTATAACTATAGCATGGATTATTTTTCCCTATATACTTGTCCATATTGTATTTGAATCTGTCATATGGATGCCCAATCTTCCAGTCTTGCAAGATCCTCTTGCAATTTTTCACAGTCCGCTTGTGATTTAACTAACCTGAATAATTTTATGTCATCTGCAAATTTGATTGCCTCACTCATCATACCTCTTTCCAGATCATTTATAAATATATTAAAAAGCATCAGTCCAAATACAGATCCCTGAGGAACTCTACCGTTTACCTTTTTCCACTGAGAAAATCCTACTCTCTGTTTACTGTCTTAACAAATTATGCAAACTATGACAGTGTTTTATGACATTGCTCACTTCTCATCTGTTTTGGAAGCAATAGATTGCACACACATAGTATTCAGGTCATCTACTGCCAATGAGGCCAGCTTCAACAACTGCAAGTGCTTCCACTTCCTCAACTTGGAGGTGGTCTGCAGTGCCAGAGGTCTCATAACAGATGTCATATGCAGGTTCTTGGGCTCTGCCATGAAGTGTACATTCTGTCCTAGTCAATCATTCATGACAGCTTCCAGGCTGGCTGTATCAGTGGGAGATGGCTTCTAGGTGTGCATGCAGCTTACACAAACACTGCTTAACAGCTAACAATTCCTCTTTTCTCTCCTTCTGTTTCTAGAATATCTTGCAGCTCTTCACAAGGATGCCCACTACACTTTTGTCAAAGCCCAGTCACGCAGAACTCCACCTTGCCATCTCTAAAACTCTTCTTCTCTGCCATCTTCTCCATAGGTGACAGAGGCTATCCCCTCGAAATCTGGTTCATGATCCCCTAGCACTCCCTGAGAATATAGCAGATGAGCATTACAACCATGTCCACAGGTGCGCCAGGGCAGTCATAGAGAGGATTTTGGGTGAAACTCGAAACCCACTTTTTCTGCTTGGACATAGCTGGGGTATGCCTTTTCTATAGCTCCACTATGGCCTATGACATATATCTAGTCTGCTGCATGCTCGATAACCTGGCAAAAACTTGTCTGTATACAAATGTTAGAAGTCTAAAAAATAAGATGGGATAATTAGAGTGTGCAGCACTGAATGATGAGGTAGATATAATTGGCATCTCAGAGACCTAGTGGAAGGAGGATAACCAATAGGACACTGTGGCACTAGGGTACAAATGATATAGAAATGATAGGCTGGATCAAATTGGTGGAGGGATTGCACTATACATATTAAAGAGGGCATTTAATCAAACAGGTTATAAGTTCTGCAGGAAACAAAAGGCAATATTGAATCTTTATGGAAAGAAATTGCAAGTGAAAAAGGGAATAAAATAACAGTGGGGTGTATTACCATTAGGGATGTGCTTTGGCCGAACCTTTTGGTTCAGCCTTCGTTATTGGCCCGCTGCGGGAAATTTCAGTTTCCTGCGGTTTGGGCCTTTAAAATTTGGGGAGACCCGAATTTCGGTTTAGTGTGTACTAACGGGGTTAGTGTGCACTAAGTCCTGTTAATGCGAGCTAACAATTTTTCGTTAGTGTGCACTAAACCCGAAAAGAAATGTTTCCCGAAAAATTTTTCCGGGAAAAATTCCTTCGGATTTTGGGCTCCCTGTTCCAGGACAAATGCACATCCCTAATTACCATTTAACTGGCCATAATGAACAAACAGACAATGAAATGCTAGAAAAAATTAGGGGAGTAAACAAAACCAGCAGCATATTGACTGTAATATTGATTTCATGAATGTCACATCAGAACATGCTAGAGAGTTAAAGTTCCTAGATGAAATAAATGACTGCTTCATGGAGCAACTGGTACAAGAACCAAGAAGAGGGGAAACTATTTTAGACCTAGTCCATAGTGGAACACAGGATTTGGTGTGAGAGGTAACAGTGTTGGAGCCACTTGGCAATAGTGATCACAACATGATCAAATTTGACTTAATAACTAGAGGGAGGACAGTAAAGAAGTCTACTGTGACAGCATTTAACTTTCAAAATGATAATTTTGATAAAATGAGGAAAATGGTTAGGGAAAAACTGAAAGGAGCAGTTGCAAAGTTTAAGACTTTACATCAGGCATGGACCTTGTTTAAAAATCACCATAGAAGAAAGTATAGTGCTATAAAGGTTCATGGATCCTTATTTTAAAAGATTCAATACATCAAACTTGAGAAATTGATGAAATCAACATATCCTTCATTTATTAAATAATTTTCTTGCGGAGAAATCTTTAGGTCCCCCAACATGGACCATGTTTCGCCACAAGGGTTGCGTTGGGAGGGACAAAGCCCAATGGTAAAAATAGAAAGAATTAAAACAATGCTCTAGTGAGAAACAATAACAAAGACACCAACAGTACAAGTAGATGATTGGCAACAAAAGGCATACATATAAAGGTGGGTTACATGGAAAATGGGTGACTGACATAATGGATAAATAATAATGAAGAATAAACAAAACCAGTAGAGAAATATATTAAACGGTTAGTATTATAAATCATAAGATTTAAACATGTTAAAATACCATATGTATAATGATCTAAGGGAGGGGAGAAAGAGGAAAGGAGGGGGAGAGAAAGGGGGAAGAAAGGGGGGGAAGGGGGAAGGGAAGGAGGAGGAACAGATAAGAACATGGCAGAGAGCCTCAGAAAATAAGCAAAAAACAAGCAAAAAAGAAGCAAAATATTACCGGTGAAGTGTGTGACCTGGCAAAGTGGAATATGTTGAATGTTGAACATTGAAAGTAATGAAAGTGTTGAGCCCTATGGAGGGAATTCGAAACAGCTGAAACAAAAAGGCTGGAACAGAAAACAAAGGCATATAAAGGCGTTTAAATCATACTGAAAAAAGCTAATGGATAAATGTACATAAAAAATATATATGGGAAAATAAATACCTTGCAAATTTATTAACAGCAGCGTCTTCTTAAGGGAGGGTTTCAGAAAGTACCCCAAAGAGGAAGAAATGTACAAATTCTTATCCTGGGTAAAAGGGGATGAAAAGAACAAAGCTACTGAAAGAGACAGGGCTACTATATATATTTATATATTTATATATTTATATTTAAGTGTTTTTATATACCAACATTCAAGACGGTGGTCCCATCATGCTGGTTCACAAGAAACAGGGGTGCAATAAACTTTACAATTTGAACAATGGTGCAGAAAAGCAGTTACATGTAACAGGGAATCAATAACTTGGAGTAAGAAGGAAAATGAAGATCAGATAATTATATATATATATATATATAATAACATTATAAGAGGTGGCTATTAATGCTATTAATAGCGAAGTATGTTGATTGAAGGGAGTTAAGTAATGTTGGAGTTAGGAAAATGTTGGAGTTACTAAAAATGAAAAGCGAAACCAAAAGGAAATGAAAATGAAACAAAAACAAAGGAACTTACCGATTCAACGAAAAAGTATGGCGGCTCCGCAGGGCTGCTGCCACATTAGTATATTGGGATTTTAAAGGGGAAGGAGGCTCAAATTCTTGCGAGAGACAGCGTGAAACCCGCACGAAAAATGAAAGACAAATGAAAGACAAATCCGGTGTAATAGTAACCAGCTGGGAGAGTGAAAAAGGCAAACATTCAATTATGAGAAGCGGCAATGTTTGGAAGCAGGTGAATTAAAATCAGTTTATGAAAAGGAAGAATGGCAAAAATGAAAACATGAAAAAAATCAAATAAAATATAAAAGGGGAAAAGGTCATGATAGTGATGATCTAGAAGGGAGAAGGGGAGGGGGAGAAAAGGGGAGGGGGAAAAAAGGGGGTGGGGTAGAAGAAAACCAGGGCAGGAAGGGAAGGGGGAGGGGGGAAGGGTGGAAGGGAGAAGGGGGAAAGGAAGGGGGAAGAAAGAAGGGAGAGGGAAGGGGAGGAATGTAGAAAAGAAACAATGGAGGGAGAGGAAGGGGAGGGCAGAAGAAGGAAAAAAGGAAAAAAGGGGGAGGAGGCAACTAGAATGACAGAACGAACTGAGAGCAGGTCAGAAAAAACTGAGATCAGGTCAGAAAAAAGTAGACCATTGGATCTCATGATTTAAGCCAGATGGGGCAGATGAATTAAGAGTAAAAATCCACCATTGTTCCCGTCTCAAGAGCCACGTGTTAAAGTCCCCTCCGCGTGACTGCGGGGTAGGAACCTCAATAACAAAAAAGCGCAATTCCTCTGGCTGATGATGAAATTCTAGCCAGTGTGGTACCAGGGGGGCTTCCTCTCGGCAGTTTCGAATACAGCTCATGTGTTGAAAGATGTGAGTTTTTAACGGTCGTAGAGTCTCTCCTACATATAATAACAAGCATGAGCAAATGATGACATATACAACCCCGGTGGAATTGCAAGAGGAGGAATGGCTAAGTGAAAAAGAACGTTTAGAAACGGGATGAGTGAAATTTCGAATGTTGAGTGACAATGGACAAGCTGTATATGTTCCACACGGGGAATGACCTGAAAAAGATGAAGTTGTACAAGGAGGAGATCGAAGGTCTGAAGAGACCAAAATGTCTCTAAGATTTCGGGGTCGGGTGAATGCAAAATGAGGAAATTCCTTAAACAAAGGGTGTGGAGAAAGAATGTGCCAAAACTGTCTGATAATAGCACAAACCTGTCCTGTTCTAGGGGAGAATGAGAGAATACATGTGAGTTCAGATGAAATAGACCGGTTCTGTGGTGACAATAAGAGTTCACGCTGACTATATAGGGCGCGTTTAAATGCATGTTTCAGAAGACGGTGTGGATAACCTCGTGCTTCAAAATGAGCCATCATGGAACGGGCCTGAATTACAAAGTCATCACGTGAGGAACAAAGGCGTCGTAAACGAAAGAATTGTCCGACTGGTATATTTTCATGAAGACATCTCGGGAGAAAACTAGTAAAATGGAAAAGAGTATTACAATCTGTTGGTTTTCGGAAAATGGAGGTGGAAAGGACACCTGAATGAAAAGGAATGAAAAGATCCAGGAAAGAAATGGAGGAAGGATGTATATGTGCCTGAAAATGGAGATTGGTGTTTCAGGAGTTCAAAAAATCTAGAAACATGTAAAATTGAATCTCAGTGCCTGACCATATTAGGAAGACATCATCAATGTATCGAAGCCAAGTAATAATGAACCCATGAAAGGAGGAATTGTAAACAAATGTCTTCTCGAAGTTAGCCATATAAAGACACGCGATATCGGGGGCCATAGTCGAGCCCATGGCTGTCCCCTTTATCTGTTGATAAAATTGGCCATCGAAACAGAAAAAAATTGTTTGTCAAAGCAATTCTAGTAAGTGCAACCAGAAAGTCTGTGGGTATACGGCAGAGGGCATCTCTTTGTTCCAAAGTCAACCTAACTATCTCAATGGCCTCCTCCTGCAGAATGTTGGAGTGCAGAGATTCGATGTCTAAAGTGACTAGAAAAAGTGAGGTGCTGGGCAGAGAAAGAGCCTGAATCAAACCAATGAAATGACTGGAGTCGCAAACAAAAGAGGGTATGAGTGGGACAAATGGAGCAAGAAATTTATCAACAAATATTGAAAGTGGCTCAAGAAGAGAGCCTATACCGGAAACTATAGGATGACCTGGGGGGTTAGTAACAGATTTATGAATTTTTGGAAGAATATAAAAGACAGGAGTAATGGGATATTTTTCAATCAAAAAGGCTGCTTCGTGTGTAGTTAAAAAATGTAAGGAGAGTCCATGGTCCACTAACTTAGAAATTTGTGATGATAAAGATGGAGTGGGATCTACAGATAGTAGTCTATAAAAGGTCTGGTCAGATAACTGACGATTAACCTCTCTGGTATAATTTGACTGGTCCAAGATCACCACTCCATCTCCTTTATTGGCCGGTTTAATGATTATAGAGGTATCGGAAGCCAAAGAAGCAGTGGCTATGCGTTCTGCACGGGAAGAACCCTCCTTTCTTAAAATGAAAAAAATGAGCCAAACTAAAAATTTTGGGGCTACATATCCCTTTTAAGAGGGGTTGAGTGGAGGATCATTGGGGGGGGTGAAGAGATGGTATGAGAAATGAGAAAGGATCATTTTGGGGTATAAGTGTGTTTGAGAGAGGGGAATAGAAGAGGGTGGGTGGAAGGGAAACTTTGTGTGTTTAAGAAAGAAAGGATTGGTACCAGATGTACAGTATATGTGTGTGTGTGTGTGTGTATATATATATATATTATTATTTATTTTATTTAACATTTTTCTATACCGAACTTCATGACAGGCGTCATATCAGGCTGGTTTACATCAAACTTAGGGGTTAACTTAGTAAAAAAAACGTATAACAAGAAGGCCGAAGCGCAGATACAAATAACAGGGAAAATGAACTTGGAGGCTAGAGTAGCCAGGAAATAAAGGACAGAAAAAAACTGGAGAAAGAACATGGAAGAATTAGCAATTACTGAATTTGTTCATTTAGTCTGTTGAGCTAAATCAAAGCACTGTTATATATGACATATATATATATATATGTCATATATACTCATGTATAAGTAAAAAAATGTTACCCCAAAAATAGGCCCTTAAAATCACGGTCATCTGATCCACTAGTCAATCACTTTAATGCTGGTACAGTAATTCAAGACGCATTGAATCGTTCACACGCTCCTCCTCCTGATCCTTTAACTCACCCTTTGCTATGAGGACTATGACAGCACTTGCAGTTGCTAAGGCACAATATCCCTCCTCCCCCGTGGTGTTCCATTGAGGCATTCGGACAGCTTCTCCTCAGCACCCCCCCTCTCTCTATTCCTTAACTCGCCCTTTCGCTGCTATAACAACAACGATGGGACTTGAAGTTGCACAGACATATCCTCCCTCCTCCCAAGCCAGGGTCTGATTGGAGCACTTAGAACCACGAGGTTTAAAATGTGTTATTGGGACCCTGCAGGAGAGGAGGGAGGATACGCCTGAGCGACCGCAAGTTCGTCATCATTGTCCTCATAGCAACAGCGAGCGTTTGAGTTATATATCAAATTGGGTAAGAAGTTACAAAAGCAATACAAGGAGCAATAGGACCAGAGCACAGTAGGGACATCTCCTTCTTTCTCTCCACCCCCCTTCCTATCTCCAAGATCTCCTCCTTGTGCTAGAACTTGAGATCCCTTTTACGCAAAATAAATTCTATAGACACCAGCAATAGAAACATAGAAACATAGAAGTGACGGCAGAAGAAGACCAACGGCCCATCCAGTCTGCCCAGCAAGCTACGCAGTTTATCCATTTTTTTCCCCCCTTTTTTCTCCCTCCCACCCGTCTCTATTGGCTTCCAGCACCCTCCGGCCCCAATTCCCTTCCACCCCTCCACCAATGCAGAGAGCAGCGCCATCCTAGTGAACATCCAGCTCAATCAGGGGTAGCAACCGACGCAACCAGCAGGCCACACCCCTGCCCCTTACCCACCCCTGTTTTGTTTGCTTGTTTGTTTTTTTTTTATTTTTTGAGATGGCAGCCCTCCATCCTTCCGCTCCGTGACGGTGGAACACAAATCACTGGCCACTGGCATCCCGCTCCGTGAATGCCTCTGTGGCTACTGCCGCTCCGTGCAGTGTTTTGTTGCCTGAAGGTGGAACACCAACTACTGGCCACTGGCATCCCGCTCCGTGAATGCCTCAGTGGCTACTGCTGCTCCGTGCAGTGTTTGCTGCCTCCTCTCTATTTATGCCCACTAGACTTGATGGATCCACAGTGTTTATCCCACGCCCCTTTGAAGTCCTTCACAGCAAGACTGGAAAAATATTTTTATAATGTAATAAAAAAAGATAGAAATATTTGCCAATATGATTCAGAATTGCCATAAGAAACTGTGGGGCTGTACCTTAAATCTTACTCTCCCCATTGTCTGATCTTCATGGAGAATGTGTGTGTTGGGAGGAGGGCAACAGCTCCACAAATGCCTAGAGGTGGAAAGAACCTAAATCCATCTACAATAACTTAAAACTGAAAATTACATATCTGATCATTTAATTTTTTTTTTTTGCTTGGTTGGTTTGCCAAACAAAACAAAATTAAACTAGAAAAGACTCTCTCAAAACAAAAAAACAGTAAACTGCTGAAAAAAAAAGGACCTCCTGTGGCCTGGGCCAGGCTGCCCAGGCCAAAATATGTTCCAAGCCCAGCGCTGAGGCCTGACACCAAGACTTAGGTTGGAGCTGAGCCTGAGCATTGACCTGAAGCTGAGGCTTGGTTCCAATACCGTGGACTAGGTGATGTCAGGCTGTACCTGGATCCTAGGTCCAGTACTGATGCCTGGCTCTGAAGCCTGGTTCTGGCACCAAGGCCTATGCCCTGTGCTGGGTTATCCCCATTGGCTACTTTATTTAACATCTATCTTATTACCTCGTGCAAGTTCTTGTGTGGCTTGTGCGTAATTATAAGTTGCATGCCAATGACATCCAGTTTTCATGCCAACACTGTCATCTTGGTCTGCAACCCTCAATATGATCTCCATATATCTATCAGCGATTAAGCATTAGCTATTTTTCAACAAATTCACACTCAATGTTAATGCAAATCTTGTTTATAATAATTTAACGCTATACTCCCCCTTATTTCTCCCCCCCCCTCAATTACTCTCTTGTTAACATGTTATATTTGTTCGATGTTATTTGTTCGATGTAATGCGCCACCCCAGGCGTCTGTTTGCGTTACACTGTGAACCGATGTGATATCATTGATGAATGTCGGTATATAAAAACTTTAAATAAATAAAAATAAATAAATAAATAAGAAACCAGATGATTATTCTTGAGTCATTTTTCTCTTTCTGACACTCTTTCAGTTTTGGTTTTTGAAGGTTACTGTATCCCAATAATGGCACAGGTACAAAATCTGGGCATCAACTTTGATTCCAACTCTTTGTGATGCAGTGTTTGTGATGTAGTTTCATTTAGTTTTAGGAATTTTATTTGGAAACCACTTAGAATGTAGAATAGGGCTTCCCAAACCTGTCCTGGAGACCCCACAGCCAGTTAGGCTTACAGGATATCCATAATGAATATGCATGAGATACATTTGCATATCACAGAGACTCAGAATATGCAAATGTATCTCGTGCATATTTATTATGGATATCCTGTAAACCTAACTGGCTGTGGGGTCTTCAGGACAGGTTTGGGAAGCCCTGATGTTGGATAATGCTGTACAGAAATTTTTTAAATAAAATAAATTATCTGTGTGTCTGCACATTACGTTTGTGAACTGAGCCATTTTTAATAGGCTGCATATGCTCTGTAGTTTAAAGACATTATAGTATCCCAGTTACATTTGTACAGTGGTCCAAGCCCTTCATCTCACTGACCTGGATTACTGTAATACTGTTTTCAGTAAAATGCGTCCTGCACAATGTGCAGAATTATCCTGCATATATTCTAATATACTACAGTATGTGAGAAGATGTTACCCTTGTACTTTGTTCCTGCCATTGGCTGCCATTCCAAAGGAGGATAAAATATAAAACAGTAATTTTAATTCACAGGCTGTTAGGTACCAACTCACCTCTTTGGGTGAGTGCCAATCTACATATTTACAAATCTACACACAGGTTAAAATCTGCATTCTGCCTACCTAGCAGAGGCAGGCAATAGGGCCTTCTCTGTTACTGGCCTCATATGTTGGAACACTCTCACTGTGTTATCTAGTACTCAATCCTTTAAAAAGGTGATAAAAATGTTCTTATTTGAGAAGACTTTTAACATAAACAGTCAACAGGGTAACTATGAGCTTTTCTAGTATAATATATAGCATTAATACCATCTTTCTGGCTGTTGAGAATGTTCCCTTTTTTTTTAGTTCATAAATGCAGTGCTTTATGTTAACCAGCAGGAGTCCAATCTGTATTTTTACAGTTGATTACTGATGTTTACTTTTGATATGGTATCCCTAGGGTTTCCACATCAGGGGCTGTTTTCTAATACACCTGCATGGTAGCTATCTTACCCATGATTGGTCTTAATTTCTGGTTCTATGTATGTACCCAGTCTTGAATGTTGGATTTGTGTGAGCTATACCTTCTTTTAAATAAATAAGTACTGTGGCTACTTTATACCAGTAGCAATAATCAAAGCAAAATTATGTGCGTAATTTAGCTTTGATTATTGGTGCAAACTTCATGGTTAAAGAGTATCCATGGTATTTGCAACAACATGGGCAGTTTGATTATTGCCTCTGATATTTATTTTATTTATTTATTTAAAATTTTTATATACCGGCATTCATGATACAATCACATCATGCCGGTTTACATAAAACAGGGGTGTACAAATAACAAATTGAGTAATCTATTAGTGAGGAGGAAGCAGTTACAAATAACAAGGTACTAGAACTGGGAAAAGAGAAGAAAGGGAGAGGATAACATAGGATGTAGATATTTACATTAGTAAATATACATATACATATGTAACCCTATATATATATGTATATAGATATACATATGTAACCCTACCTAGGGTCACTAAGAAGGTTTTCAGAAGGGTTTCCTGCTCTCTGGGTTCAGTGGGAGGTTAGAGAGTTCTGCTACTGCAGAGCTCTTGAAGTTTGCAAAGAACCTTCCTATTAAGGAGGGGTTGGAGGGGAATTTGGTGAGGCCTTCTAAGATTTTAGTGATGGATAGGATAGATTCATTCCCCCAAAGAGGTTTATGTGAGAAGTTATTTAAGATACTCAATAGGCATCTTAGGGAGAAGTCTGGGGAGTTCTTGGGAGTGAGAGGAATCCTGAGACCTAGGAGTTGCTGAAGCTAGAGGAGTTGTAAAAGTCTAGATCCCTGACAGTCAACCAGAGAAAGCAAGTCTTGAGGAAAAAGGGTGAAAATCCTTGCTGGGGAAACTCCAGAGAAAAATTATTTGGACCATGCTGCCTTGAAGGCTTGGGGGTTGAGTGTGGATTTTCTCATTCTCAAAGAAGTTATCTGAAGAGTGGGGAATTTCTGATAGTGCATACTTTGGATTGTATCCAGTGATTTATTTGAAGATTTTCTCTGAAGAAATTGCTTGTTGCTTTTGGGATTTACAATAAAATTCTCATTTGGAACCAAGTGTCATGTGGACATTGGACTTTGTTGATGTTTGGTATGTCTTCCCTTGAGTCTCCCAGTGACTGCTCTGGTCCCTACTGGCAATCCTTGGAGGATCTTGACTGTTCCTGGGCTGCAGCAGTGTAACTCACCACTTCTGCAGCCTCTGAAGATGGCCCCTGTGAAAAGGGGGTTATCCATTCCTTAGTACACTATTTTTAGCATGCATAAAAGGCCCTTGATATGCATGTTAAATTTTATTGTATAGATCCCTCTCATAGAAACATTTTGAATAAGATATGATAAAAAAAATACATTTTGTATTCTTACATTTATTTTTTTCTCCTAAATTACTAGTTAATATCATATAATAAGCCATCTTGAGTTTTAACTTGTAAGACAGAATCACACTGTACATTAGTGCAATATAAGAAATCTTCAAAATTTAATATAATCACAATTTCACATTTTATGATGCCTACTGGTAGCTGATCTTATCTTTTAAGTTAACAGTTGTTACCAATAAGCTTACCTGTCCTTAGAAAAATACTCTTTTCTTTGCTGCTTACTCCCTAACAGATTGTATCCCATACCATTGTTTGCATCTGAATGCAGGTGCCAGAAGGTTCATAAATCTGTATGCAGTGCTATGGGTTCTCTAATAGCAATTCATTTTAATTATGTGTGACATAAAAAGACCACCTACAGATGAGACAATACAGCTGTAAGATTTTCAGGTTACTGTAGGGAATACTTCATAACTGAAGTGTGTCTTCCCTAAGGAGTTATACTACCATTTGATTTAATTTTTAATTTTTACATTTTAATCAAAAATAGATCAAATGGTGGAGCTATCTCCTGGGAAAGATACTTTAGATACAAGGTGGTCTGTGTTCCTTCTAAATATGGAGCACTGCCATTTATGTATAACTCATGAATGATACCCTGAGCTGCAGACAAATATTATGCATTTCTTATATTGTTTTACTGACAATGTGGAGAATCGGTACAACAAAGGGATCTGCAAACAAGTTTCATTAAATAATAAAAATACTAATCAAAAAGAAAACTTAACTTTGAACATACAGGATTAGGTACAAAATAGGAGCTATTTTCTTTTAAAGCAAATGCATGGGAGATTTCTACCATGCTTCACTGTATGGTTATTTGGTATTGCTATGCCCAAGACACAAATTCCATAATTGAAATGCAGTTTCCTTTTTTTGTGTGTGTGCTGTGAAATCTACTCACTAGCAGTGACTATCACACAGTGAAGAGGTCAATTGCAGCAACCAACAAAATTGACAAAAAAATATAAATGGAAGATTTCACTAAAGGGACAAAATTAGGATATTTTGGATTTTATATTCTTTGATATACACAGCTCAGTGTATCAAGTTTATGCAAAACAAATCACTGCACTGCAGTTATGGAAATGCATCATTCTCGTTTCCATTTCTCATGGAAGTTCATCGGGAGAAATGGAGATGCATACCTGGTGTACGAGTAGAGCATCCCGCCATATAAATACTGGTGCACTAGGCTGAATTGAGGGACTGCAATGGCATAAGTTATGCTGCACTTTATAGGAGAAATGTAGGCACTGATTTTGTTTCTTCATTTATTTCCTCCTCGTTCAGGGGTCAATGTACCAAATGTGCATTCATATTAACAAGAATTAACACTTGATAATTAATGCATTGCTCAATGCATAAAGGCCCCCAAAAAAGTGCCGTATTAGCTAATATGTCGTCGCGAGAAATGTTAATGGGCTAGGATATGCTAAACAGGTACATAGTATGCTAATGATCTCATTAGATGTTAGCATGCTATGTACTAAGAACCCCCTGAGCAGAAGTTAAATTTAAAGCACTCTTTTAGAGCAGGAATGCAAAACGGGGAGGCACACCATCTGGGGGTGTGTGTGTGTGTGTGATGAGCACGCCAAATGGCTGATCACAGAAGAAAAAAATAATTGTGCTGTCCAATCTTGGCATTAGGGATGTGAATCGTGTCCTCGATCGTCTTAACGATCGATTTCGGCTGGGAGGGGGAGGGAATCGTATTGTTGCCGTTTGGGGGGGTAAAATATCGTGAAAAATCGTGAATAAAATCAAAAAAACGTAAAATCGCAAAACCGGCACATTAAAACCCCCTAAAACCCACCCCCGACCCTTTAAATTAAATCCCCCACCCTCCCGAACCCCCCCCAAATGACTTAAATAACCTGCGGGTCCAGCGGCGGTCCGGAATGGCAGCGGTCCGGAACGGGCTCCTGCTACTGAATCTTGTTGTCTTCAGCCGGCGCCATTTTCCAAAATGGCGCCGAAAAATGGTGGCGGCCATAGACGAACACGATTGGACGGCAGGAGGTCCTTCCGGACCCCCGCTGGACTTTTGGCAAGTCTTGTGGGGGTCAGGAGGACCCCCCCAAGCTGGCCAAAAGTTCCTGGAGGTCCAGCGGGGGTCAGGGAGCGATTTCCCGCCGCGAATCGTTTTCGTACGGAAAATGGCGCCGGCAGGAGATCGACTGCAGGAGGTCGTTCAGCGAGGCGCCGGAACCCTCGCTGAACGACCTCCTGCAGTCGATCTCCTGCCGGCGCCATTTTCCGTACGAAAACGATTCGCGGCGGGAAATCGCTCCCTGACCCCCGCTGGACCTCCAGGAACTTTTGGCCAGCTTGGGGGGGGGCCTCCTGACCCCACAAGACTTGCCAAAAGTCCAGCGGGGGTCCGGAAGGACCTCCTGCCGTCCAATCGTGTTCGTCTATGGCCGCCGCCATTTTTCGGCGCCATTTTGGAAAATGGCGCCGGCTGAAGACAACAAGATTCAGTAGCAGGAGCCCGTTCCGGACCACTGCCGTTCCGGACCGCCGCTGGACCCGCAGGTTATTTAAGTCATTGGGGGGGGGGGGGTTCGGGAGGGTGGGGGATTTAATTTAAAGGGTCGGGGGTGGGTTTTAGGGGGTTTTAGTGTGCCGGCTCACGATTCTAACGATTTATAACGATAAATCGTTAGAATCTCTATAGTATTGTGTTCCATAATGGTTTAAGACGATATTAAAATTATCGGACGATAATTTTAATCGTCCTAAAACGATTCACATCCCTACTTGGCATCAAGGAGACACTACATGGAAGCAAGGGAGGGAGACTAGTGATATCGCTGTAAGAAAGCCACAACTTAGCCACACATGTCTTTTAGTGGTCCTGGAAATAGTGCCACTTCCAATGGATTGGGCCTAGGGAAGGATCTGCTTCTGGTGTGGGGGACCTGGACCTGGGGGGAGCTGCTTCAGTATTCCATAGCCCAACAAGAGCTGCCAGCCTGAAGCTCCGGCCCGTGAAGAGTTCCTGCTGTCACGGAGTCCCTACCCAGGGAGAGAAGCTGCAGCTGCTGCCTGTCTGGGGGAGGGGAAACGAAGCAGTAAGGTAGGAGAGTGGAATGGGCAGAGAGACAGAGGAGGTGGAGGGGAAAAGGAGAAGGGGAGGAAGATGGAAGAATAAAAGGAAAAAGTATAAAAAAAAGTTAAATAAGCAAATCAAACATGACAAAATACAAAAAAATATAGAGAAAATAGGAACAACTGGTGAAAACAATAAAAAAGAAAAATAAATGTTGGGCAGGATGGGATGGAGTTTCCAGCTCCTAAAGATAATTGGCTGGCACATACGTTTGGGTGTGGAGTGTTTGTATGTTTGTCTGGTCTCTGTTTCTGTCTAGTGCTCTGTGTGTTTATCTGTGTTGGTCTGTCTGCCTATGCCTCTCTCTGTGTCTGGGTATAGTGTAACTGTCTGTGTTTTTCTGTCAGGGTGATTATGTTTGTGCCTCTCTCTGTGTCTGGATCAGGTGTGTTTATCTTAATGTGGTGTGTGTCTGTGTTTTGGCATGGTATGTCTGTGTGTGTGTGTGTGTGTGTGGGTGGGGGATCTCTGTCTGGGTATAGAGAATCTGTTTTTCTTTCATTCTGTGACTGTCTGGGGTGTCCGTGTCGCTGTGTCTATGTTTGCCTGTGTGTGTGTGCTTCCTCCTTTCAGCAACTTCAGTGGCTTTGAGCCAGTGGTTAACATAACACTGCAGTATGGCTCACAGGTGGCTTGGAAATGAGTTCAAGAACTAATTGATTGGCCAGAGAATTTTACACCAGGCCAGGAATCTAGGATATCCTTTATATGTGTGTGTATGGATTAGATTGAACTACAAGGCACTTCTAGTTTTAGATTTCTATTCATCTCTTTTCAAAGAGTAGAAAGAGAGTCCCGAGTTAGTTTACTGAAAGTAAAATTTGTCAAAATAAAACAAAGATAGGTAAAGATTATTGGGCTAATTAAAAAAACCCTGTGCACGCAAATCCAGGCTGATACGTGCGTGGCTGCGCCGAGCGCATTTTCTAAACAGCCCGGCCACGTGCATATCAGCCAATATGCGTGGAAGAGCCGGGGTTTAGAAAAGGGGCGGGACAGGGTCAGGGTATGGGCAGGGCGAGGGTGGGCCAGGACAGCATGAGCCAGCAGCCGGCCAGCGCACACGACTTACTTCTGCTCCTTAGAGCAGGTAAGTTGTTAATCAAAAAATAATATGGTTGATAGGTAGGGTTTAGGGGTCGGGCTGGAGAGGGGACAAGGAAGGAGGGGTAGGTAGGGGGATAGGGAAGTTCCCTCCCAGTCCGTTCCTTAATTGAAGTGTAGTGGGAGGGAACTAGGCAAAGGCCCGATCGTGACTCTACATGTACTTTAAAAAATCTCCCTCCCCCCCGCATGCATGAGTCACGAACCACACATACATGTGCGTGCCGATACAAAATTGGGCAGACATGTGCGTGCAGGTATCGTATTTTACAACATGTGCATGGCGACGTGCGCATGTTATAAAATTGGCACGTCCATGTGCGTGTGCCAGGAACTGTGCATACATGGTCACCTGTGCGTCTCTTTTAAAATCTACTTCTGCATCTTTATAAGGTTAACAAATTTTTAAAGATGCAAGCTTTTGAACTGTTCATGTTCCTTCTTCTGAATCTTAAGGATATTTCTTCTTTGAAGAAGGAATCTTGGTAGTTCTAAGAGCCTGTACCTTTAAATATCCGTTAGCCTTCCAAAGGATTAATTTCAGATTGTGGTGCCTTCCATTTGACCAACATAATAAATATCTAAAGATATTGTATATGGGCTTTCGTGATTATAAATCCTTTCTCTGGACAAGAGACCTACTAAGTGTGATCCTGAATACTCTTCTACATCATCACCTTTGGATAAATTTTTTTTTGGTTCAATAAAAGAAATAGTCAAAATAAATATACTCAGATATGCAATCTTAAAGCACAGCAAAATTGTTTATTTGGAGGAAAAACTTCAGATGCTAGATCTAGGCAACACATACCTTTGATATGGTAGAAAAAAGCACCATCCTTAGTGAAAAACCTCCAGTTTTGTTATTTTTGTATTTTCTTTCTGTGAAATTTGTCTAAAAAACTCTATATTGTCCCAATATGTGATTATCACTACAAAAATTATCAAAGCGACAAATGCACTCAATAATGGGAATCACAGGTGGTAAAGAATCCAGTTTTCCCCAAGCCCAGTATAGTTTCTAGAAGGCTACACTATTTAACCTTCTAACAGTATCAAATCTAACTTAATTTTGTTGCTTTTCTTTTAAGCATTTTTCTTTTTCTTTGCAAATTCTATACTTACAAAATATTAGCAAAGCATACATGATTTATCCATTTTTATTCATTTTGTTATTCAACTTACTTATATATATGTCTATCTATATTTATCTATCTATAGCTATCCAATAATAACATGGGGAGGCAATATTTGCGCTCAACTTGCAGTCCACTTCCCCCCCAATAAACACACAAAACAATTATTTGGTATATAAATAGGCCGCAGTTTATTACCTAACCCAAGCCTTACAATCAAAACATTTTAACCATAACAAACTTGCCCTCCCCCCTTTCCTCACTCTCCTTTGGCCTCCACCACCTTGCCCCCCAGTGGTGAAGATCGGCCCCTCCCCCATAGCAGCCTACTCCGCCTCAAACCAGCAAGAGCAAGCTCTAACCGAGAACTTTAGCTCCATAGTTCTCCGGCCATCCTGTGTAGAAGCCCCCCCAACTACATGAGGCACTCCCCCCCCCCCCCCCAACACCAATTTCCCCACAGCATTTCAATATAACATGGGCTCGGGTTTCCACCTCCACTGCGACAGTATAACACCAACAAACAACTCCCCCTTACCCCAACAGCATAAATAAGGGAGGGCGGGAGGGACAATAAGTCAGGCACACCTTTCTCCAGCCCTGCCTGGTGGTTCTGGCAGGCTGCATTGCCCGTCACTGAACTCTCATCCAATGAGGACCCAGAGTTCAAAACTCGGCTCCAAACCGCCTTTACTCCCTCCCCCTCCTATCGGATCTCTCTCAAACCTTTTCCCACCTTTTCCTATCTCTCCCCTTCCCCCTCCCCTGACTGTCCCATAATCTGCTTCACTTCATGCGATTATACCCATGTTATCATCGCGGTGCAGGACTAGCCTGCACCACTGCTCTTATACCTCTAAAAATGCCTTTGACTGAAAAATCATTAAATACCTTACTGTATGTACGATTTTGTTTTGGTCTGGTATTGTTATTGTTTGTAAGGTTTTGGGTGGACCCGTGGACACTGTGGCAACTGACCACACCCACTGGGGGAAGTCCCGTGAGGGACCACAGGTCAGGCTCAGCTTTGGGACAGACAACACAGTTATATCTTTTATTAGACAGAGTTGAGAAGCCAACAGAGGTGGCAGTAGTGAGTAGAGATGAAGCCCGGCTGGGCTAGGGTTCCTAAGGATACTGGAAAGGCGATTCCCTCTATGGCTGTGCTGTAGTGGAGAAAACTGAGATAATACAGTAGAGCATACACAGAGTTCTGGTATAGAGCCTCGTTGGTAAAGTTACTCACACAGCGGTTTCTCCCGGAAGGTAACACAGAAGCTGGAACAGAGGTAGGCCCTCGAGGAGCGAGTACCTGGTTCTAGGGAACAGCTTTGAGGAAATAAAGTAACTCACTGATGATGTAGGCAGCGGTTTTTTCCAAGCAGAAGCGATAAGTTCAGGCAGCGAGTCAGGGAACATGGCACCTCGAGGAGCGAGTACTGGTTCCTGATAGCAACCTGAAAGAAATGAGAGAGGCCCCCGAGGAGCGGGTACCCCGTTAGGATAAAGTCCAAAAGTTGGAGAGGCAGAGTAGCTAGGTACAGAGAGTGAAACCCATCCGTAAGGAGTTCCCTTGCTAACTGGATTAGCTAGCAAAAAGTGTAGGCTTTTGTATCCGGGATGTGTGATGTCATCACAGGGGGACGCCCCTGAGGTTCACGCCAAAGAGAAAATAACAAGCAGAGCCGCACGGCGTGCGCGCCCTATGGTACCTGGACAACATGGAGTGATGCAGCACCCAAGCCGGACCGGGGACGCCGGAGAGGACGGCAGGCAGACGCCACGGCAGCCAGATGTCCATCAACCGCGGGAGGAGCTGCAAAAAAGGTAAGATGGGTGGAGTGGAGATGTCGGGCATCGACAGTCGTAACAGGTATACAATGTAAAGGTCCAGTACAAAATTGCCTTTAATTTTCTGGCTATTTTCCATTTTTAAATAGAGATAAAAAAAACCCAATTTACTTTGGCTTTATTGATTGATTCATTTATTATAATGGTGGTTGGTGAAAGGAGTATGTATTTTAGATAGTACCACCATACAATTCATATTCATGAGAAACAAATATCATAAAAACATCTCATGCTCACAAAGTAATTGATGGTAAAATTGTTTATGATATTTTTCATTAAATATAAAATTACTAACTACCCTATTAAAATGGGGTTTTGTAGGGAACACCTCCTCCCCCCGTTAGAATGATATTTCTTTGGCAGTAGCTTAGGAAGTCAGGAAAATTATCAGGATCTCTATTTGATGAATAAATGACCTTTTACCACCTTATTTATGTATATTACGAGTGAACTCAAAGCATGCCAGATTGAAAGCACCACTTTCCTGTTATATTAATAGTGATAAAATGAAGTACCTTGATAAGGTCAATTGTATTGTCTTGCTATAAACATAATTCTAAGTAGCAATATACCACCAGAGGTCAAAGTACTTTGTTTTTAGCTAGAAATAACTAGATTGCTTCTCTAAACAGAACCACAAAGGAATTTAATTTCTGAACATAAGGTAACCATTTTAAATAACTGTTCAGCATAGGCAAAAATGTTTTAGCTATGTTAAGCTATCTAGCAGCACAATTTGCTTTAGTGGGGGAAATCCTGACCAAGTTCTACAGGCTGAATGGTCAGTAAAACATTTTTTTTCCAGGTCTCTAAAATTTAGAGGTCAATGTATGTTAATGCTCTTACAAGTGTTAACACATTAAACACCTGCATTATTCATCACTGCTACCTTAAAAAGGTGTAGTTAAGTCTATACATTGCTATCTATCAGGCCGATACAGAAAAACCCATGGGAGAACCGGAGAGTGCCTGCTCTCCTGACGCGTGCCCTAGCGCGTCCCTAGCGCCTTTTTGACAGAAGCGACAGCCGACGCTCAATTTTACCGGCGTCGGTTCTGGAACCCGCTGACAGCCATGGGTTCGGAAAACGGATGCTGGCAAAATTGAGCATCCGTCTTCCAACTCGTGGGCCACGGGCAGATTTAACATTTTTAATTTTTTAAATTTTTTAAATTTTTGGGGCTTCTGACTTAATATCGCTATGATATTAAGTTGGAGGGTGTACAGAGAAGCAATTTTTTCTGCTTTTCTGTACACTTTCCTGGTGCCGGCCGAAATTAACGCCTGTCTTTGGCAGGCGTTAATTTCTGAAAGTAAAATGTGTGGCTTGGCTGCACATTTTACTTTCTATATCGCGCGGGAATAACTAATAGGCCCATCAACATACATTTGCATGTTGCGGGCGCTATTAGTTTCGGGTGGGTTGGCTGCGCATTTTATGCGCTATTACCCCTTACTGTATAAGGGGTAAAAATAGCGCGTCAAAAACGCGCGTCCAACCGGGGGCTAACAGTGCGCTTGGCCTGAGCAGACTTTACTGCATCGGCCCGTCTATGCATGAGTATACTTTACTGTCTGTGGTAACGTGTGCAATATTTACATCTAACAGCCATTAATATGCATGATAAACAGTAAACACTGTATTTACATGTGTTAATGACCAATGTTAATGCACTTTAGTACATTTATTTCTTAGTGTTTGCACTTCTGCAAATACCGTCCATTGGAATGGGATGATAAACATCAAAACTGAAGTTCCAAGCATTGTTAGGTTCTTATTCCATAAAGACGCTTATGTAATAAGTGAACTATGTTGTGCGCACATGGTTATATGTAATTTTTTTAATGCAAACTTTACTCCCAATGTATTAAGGATGTTTATACAGAAAAATGTGCATACAGGTTAGTGCCCTTGCATGCAAATCCAATGTTAATAAAGGCGTTCATTTTTATTCCTCAATGTAGGGAGGTGTGTAAAAGCCCTGAAGGCTTAACATAATTTTTTTTTTTTAAACTGGAAAATGAACTACTTGTCAGAGTAAAATTAGCTCACTCCAACTGACCAAGGAATTAAATTTCTTTATCATGAATTGTAATTTTGAAATTATTTTATCTGCACATAAAAGATTATTTATGCATATAAAGAACATAAGAACATAAGAAATTGCCATGCTGGGTCAGACCAAGGGTCCATCAAGCCCAGCATCCTGTTTCCAACAGAGGCCAAAACCAGGCCACAAGAACCTGGCAATTACCCAAACACTAAGAAGATCCCATGCTACTGATGCAATTAATAGCAGTGGCTATTCCCTAAGTAAAATTGATTAATAGCCATTAATGGACTTCTCCTCCAAGAACTTATCCAAACCTTTTTTGAACCCAGCTACACTAACTGCACTAACCACATCCTCTGGCAACAAATTCCAGAGCTTTATGTGCGTTGAGTGAAAAAGAATTTTCTCCGATTAGTCTTAAATGTGCTACTTGCTAACTTCATGGAATGCCCCCTAAAGCATCATCTATGCACACAAAACATGATTTATGCTCACATGTTTGCACTTAATGAAATCGGGCAATCTCAGCTCCACTCACTGGTATTTAAAGTTTTAATTCTGCATACCTAGTCCTCCTGAATCGCCAAACCTTAGCATAATCCATTGGGGCTGCATCTCTATGACCTTTCACAACCCCATCAAAGTTTTTGAGGGGGTCTGGACCTTTGCTCAGATTTCAGTTGAGGCCCTGGCATCGAGCCCAGGACTAGGCTGAGACCCCGACATCGTGCTTGAGTGTTGGCAGTGGCCCCTGCTTTGGGCCATGGCCTATGCCTAGGTGAGGCCCCGTTGTTGTGCTCTGGTGTAGGCCACAGCATCCTGCTTTGATTCTCGGTCTATTCCCTAGGCAAGGCCCCAGCCTCGAGCCTAGGCCCAATGGGAGATTTTTATTTTTACAAACCAAATGAATAGGATTGGTTTAATTCGGGGGCCCCCACAAAAGAAACAAATTGTTCCTATTAATTTCATTTTTTGCATTGGGTAAAACAAATGCACATCCCTTAACAAAGATTCTAATCACCCTGGAGACAGAAGTGATATAGAAGACATGAGTTGGGAAATACAATAGTAGCTTGTGATCTATCTAATGTTTAGGTACTTGCCAGGTACATGTGACTTGGATTGGTCACTGTTGGAAATAGGATACTGGCTTGATGGACCCTTGGTATGAACCAGTATGGCATTTCTTATGTTCTTATGAGCAACACCCTGTGACAATGGTTTCACCAAGGGAAGGTCCTGTCAGACGAATCTGATAGACTTTTTTGATTGGGTGTCTAAGGAATTGGATCGTGGAAGAGTGCTAGATGTCATCTACTTGGATTTTAGCAAAACGTTTGATACGGTCCCACACAGGAGGCTAGTGAATAAAATGAGAAGCTTGGGAGTGAGTGCCAAGGTGGTGGCCTGGATAGCAAACTGGTTGAAGGACAGAAGACAATGTGTGATGGTAAATGGAACTTACTCGGAAGAGAGAGCGGTGATGAGTGGAGTGCTGCAAGGGTCGGTGTTGGGACCGGTCCTATTCAATATCTTCGTGAGGGACTTAGAAGATGGGATAGAAGGTAAGGTTTGTCTATTTGTGGATGATACTAAGATCTGCAACAGAGTGGACACATCGGAAGGAGTGGAGAGAATGAGACGGGATTTAAGGAAGCTAGAAGACTGGTCGAAGATATGGCAGCTGAGATTCAATGCCAAGAAGTGCAGAGTCATGCATATGGGGTGTGGAAATCCAAAAGAAATGTATTCGATAGGTGGTGAAGGGCTGATGTGCACGGAGCAGGAGAAAGACCTTGAGGTGATAGTGTCTAACGATCTGAAGTCGGCAAAACAATGCGACAAGGCGATAGCTAAAGCCAGAAGAATGCTGGGCTGCATAGAGAGAGGAATATTGAGTAAGAAAAGGGAAGTTATTATCCCCTTGTACAGGTCCTTGGTGAGGCCTCACCTGGAGTACTGTGCTCAGTTTTGGAGACCATATCTCCAAAGGGACAAAGACAGGATGGAGGCGGTCCAGAGAAGGGCGACCAAAAAGGTGTATGGTCTTCATTGAATGCCTTATGAGGAGAGATTGAAGAATCTAAATATGTATACCCTGGCCTGGAGGGAAGGAGGAGCAGGGGGGATATGATACAGACCTTCAGATACTTGAAAGGTTTTAATGATCCAAAGTCAACGACAAACCTTTTCCGTTGCAAAAAAATCAGCAGAACCAGGGGTCACGATTTAAAACTCCAGGGAGGAAGACTCAGAACCAATGTCAGGGAGTATTTCTTCACAGAGAGGGTGGTGGATGCTTGGAATTCTCTTCCGGAGGAAGTGGTGAAGACTAAAACTGTGAAGGATTTCAAAGGGGCGTGGGATAAACACTGTGGATCCATAAAGTCTAGACAATGTGAATGAAGAGAAGACGCATGGGGGTGGCTTGCGGGAATGACGGCTACTACCTGGAGATAATACCTTTATTCAATAAACATACACACAGTTAATGCGACTCCAGCATTGCTCTATGCTTCAACGGCAAGAGGAAATGTGGAAAATAGGATTTGCATTCACAAAAAAGAGGGGAGTAGCTTGCTTGTTATGGCGGTTACTACCCCAAATCAAATAATGCCTGATACTTCACTTTCACTGCATATCCAGCATAGCTCACTGCTTCAACGGCAGGGGGAAACGAAGAAAAGATGATTTATATTCAGACAACAACAAACAAGGACTGAATTACATAGTCTGGATAAGCAAATAAGCATGGGTGTAGCTTGCTTGTTACGGCAGTTACTACCCGAATCAATTAAGCATACTTCACTTGGAATACATATCCAGCACAGCTTACTGCTTCAACGGCAGGGGGTAATGAAGTAAAGTGGAATTATATTCAGACAACCAACAAGGACTGAATTGCACAGGCTGGGTAAACAAATAAGCGTGGGAGGAGCTTGCTTATTGCGGCAGTTACTACCCCTAACCAATTAAGCTAGATACTTCACTTAGATGCAGCTCTAGCACTACTCTCTACAGCAATGGCGGGGGTGGAAGTGAAATAGAACCAAAAAAGGGCCAAGAGTAACAGATAAGTATGAGAAAAAAATAAGTGTGAGAGCTTGCTGGGCAGACTGGATGGGTCGTTTGTCTTCTTCTGCCGTCATTTCTATGTTTCTATAAATCTCTACAACAGCAAATGGAACTCAGTGTGGAAGACATGGAGCTGGACATTATTACGCAGAATAATCCAGAGGGGGATATCACCATGGACATCAACTGAGGTCAGGCTGTTTTCCTGTCTGTTTAATCGTTGAATTGGGACACATTTAAATTGAGCCTTTTGGGCCAATTTCCACTTACACCGAATAGAGCAGCTATCGTGGTTATACTTAAACCTGGCAAAGACCCAGTATTCTATGGATATTCCCAGCTTCCTACCGACCCATTTCTTTAATCGATTTTGACATTAAATTGCTGGCAAGGCTTATGGCAAAAAGGTTGTCTAGATTAGTGCCCGCTCTATTAGGGGAGGACCAAGTGGGCTTTGTGAATGGTAGATATGTGGTCAAGAATATCCGTAGAATACTGGTTTCCATTGAGCACACCCAGTGGCTGCAAGAGCCTTCCCTTCTGGTAAGTCTAGATGCCGACAAAGCGTTTGATCGCCTAGATTGGGGGTTTATGTTTCAAGTTTTCCAGGCCTTTGGGATTGAGGGACTTTTTATCCAAATCCTCCGTGTGCTTTATGCTGACCCGCGAGCATTCACAAGGGTAAATGGGTTTTAGTCCACGGACATAGTTCTAGGTAGGGGTACGTGACAGGGGTGCCCCCTTTCTCCCCTGCTATATATTTTGGCCTTGGAGCCCCTTTTGCAGCAAATTCGACATAACTCACAAATAGCGGGTGTGCTGTTTCAAGCGCACCCACTCCACGACTTTAAACTAGCAGTGTTTGCGGACGATATTCTGCTACACATCATAAACATATTCTGCTACACATCAAAAAAAGAGGAGGTGGCCTTCTTCTAGCTACCAAGAAAGATCTTAAACTATCCGCACATTCCATCAAGACTGAGTCTAAATTAGAATTAGGCCTAGTTAAGTCAAAACAACAACAAATTCTTCTAGTCTACGCTCCCCCCGGAGTTCTAGAAACAGACCCCTCGCCACTCATAGAATCCATCGTGAAACATATCAACTTAGACCTCCCAACTATGATCTTAGGTGATTTCAATCTTCATACAGACATTATACCTCGCTCATCAAACTGCGAAGCGCTCCTCACTACCCTCAGTGCGATGGGATTCACGCAGATCATTAATAGTCCTACGCATAAAGCAGGACACACTCTCGATTTAATTTTCATCAATTCTAATTTCTCATGCACATCAGTACCTTCTTGCACTCCAATCCCCTGGTCAGACCATTTCTTGATAGAAACCTCCTTCTCCATAGATAAACAGACTCACACCTCTCCTCAACGTTCTACCATTCAATTCAGGAAATCATGCCCATCCGAAATACTTAGTGATCAACTCTCCAAAGAACTCATGAACCTAGATCTTTCCAATCCTGACTCAACCCTATCCTCCTGGCACAAGATCACCGAAACAGTTGCTAACAAATGGTGCCCTATAGTCTCCAAAACTATCAATCCTACAAAAAAAGGCAATCAACCCTGGTTTACCCCTAAACTAAAACAGATGAAACAGGAGCTACGTCACAAGGAAAATATATGGCGAAAAACCCCTAACACAACTACTCTGTCTACTTACAAAGGCTTTCTACATCATTACAGGACCACTATTCTTCTAACAAAAAGGGAATTCTACGCCAAGAAAATTCATCATTTCCAATACGATGCCCAGGCCCTATTTGCATACGTTACTCAAATCACGAAATCAACCCCCCCGTCTATCCCAGACGAACAAGCCCTATCTAAAGCAAATGAACTCGCTTCATTTTTTCAACAGAAGATCCTGAACACACTCGCCCTTCTACCTCCAAATACGCTACCTCTTACCTCAGACAAGAATCCTCAACCACCCAAAGGAGCCAAATTCGACAGTTTCGAATCAATATCATCCAAAGAGATGGAATCCCTTCTAAAAAGACAGAAACCATCTAGCCACCCAGCAGATAACATCCCTTCAAAACTTTTGCTTCTCATTCCAAACTCGATCTCAGGACATCTGACAAGCATCATAAATTGCCTTTTAACCCAAGGGATCTACCCTGACAGGTTAAAAACCGCATCACTCAAACCCCTCCTCAAGAAACACAATCTAGACCCTAATGAACCAGCCAATTTCAGACCCATCTCCAATCTCCCATTTTTAGCCAAACTGACGGAGAAGTTGGTAAACACCCAGCTTTCAGAGTACCTAGAGGATCACGATATCCTACACCCTTCACAATATGGTTTCCGCAAGGCTCGCAGTACGGAAACTCTACTTATTTCACTTACAGATCATATTATAATGGGTCTAGACAAAGGCTACTCCTTTTTATTAGTTCTACTTGACATCTCGGCGGCATTTGACACCGTCAACCATTCCATCCTTCTGGATCGCCTAACAGATATTGGTATCTCCGGATCAGCCCTCAGTTGGTTTAAATCCTTCCTCTGCAACAGATCTTTCAAAGTTAAAATCAATAATAAAGAATCACCTTTAACAAAATCCACCCTTGGCGTGCCACAAGGATCATCCCTATCTCCAACCCTTTTCAATATTTACCTCCTCCCCCTATGCCAATTACTGACCGACCTTAATTTAATTCATTATCTGTATGCTGATGACGTGCAGAATCTAATCCCCATTACAGAATCTATTTCTAAGGCGATCACCCATTGGAATAACTGCCTTATATCTATCAACAACCTCCTCAGTAGTCTAAACTTGGTCCTTAATACCTCGAAATCGGAGCTCCTCCTCATCTCTTCAAAAGATGAAAATACTCACCTATCATCCCCACTCAATGCACTCATCACCCACAAACATGTGAGAGATCTAGGGGTACTGCTGGATAATAGACTAAACCTAAAGAAAATGGTCAACACTACATCCAAAGACTGCTTTCATAGACTCCAGGTTTTGAAACGACTCAAACCACTTCTTTTCTTCCAAGACTTTAGGACAGTCCTCCAAGCACTACTATTTGCTAAGATAGATTACTGCAGTGCCCTTCTCCTCGGCCTCCCCAAATCGACCACCAAACCACTGCAGATGATACAAAATGCGGCAGCGAGATTACTAACCATCCGCGGTGAAATGTGATCACCATCACCATCCGCGGTGATCACATTTCACCCATCCTCAGAAAACTACATTGGTTACCAGTAAATTTTAGATTCCTCTACAAATCAATCACCATAATACACAAATCTATCCATCATCAACTCCATCTTGACATTGAAATCCCCTTCAAATTACACTCTTCCAACAGACCAATTAGAGATATTCACAAAGGCACATTGAATTTCCCCCCCACCAAAGCCTCACGCCTTTCCTCTACAAAAGACAGAGCTTTTTCAATAGCAGGACCAGCTATATGGAACAACATTCCTTCAGGTCTCCGATTAGATCCTTGTCTAACCACTTTCAGAAAAAAACTCAAGACGTGGCTATTTCATCAAGCATTCGATGACCCCCCAGACAATCTCTAATCATATTTTAGTTCTCATGGACGTAGAGGATAGAGGTCCACTATCCTTTTTGAACGAAGAACAATCACAGATTAAAGCATATTATGCTCTAACTTAAATTCCTTTTGTATTATGTTATAATTCCTTCTGCCTTCCTTTCTTCCAGCTTTAAGCTTCCCAAGTTTTTACTCCTTGTTAAATGTAACTTTGCCTTATTCTTCTCTTGTTAATTACTATTTTATTTATTGCTTCAGTTATACCCTTGTTCTATGTAAACCGATCCGATATGGTTATTACTATGAAGGTTGGTATAAAAAAAAATGTTAAATAAATAAATAAATATATATATCTGGCCTCCTCATTTCCAGCAGCCCTTCAGGAATTTGCTCGTTATGGGGCGCTTGCAGGTTTGAAGTTAAATTTGAATAAGTGCGAAGCATTGCCCACAGATGACAGTGAAAGAACTGGGAGGGGGAGTTTCCAATGTGTTGGGTGCAGGACTCTTTTGTCTATTTGGGGATTGTTCTTCACAGAGACTTACATCAGCTGAGTCCAGTAAACATACAAAGATTTATGGCCCAAACTGATAAACTATTGCATAGTTTGCGAGATTACCCATTGTTCCTTGCTGGGAGGGTGAATTTATTTCAGATGATGATTCTGCCCAAATGGGTGTACGTTTCAAATCATCCCGTCATTTCAACCGCAAAGACATGCGAACCCTAGAAATCTTGCCATGCAAATATTTGTGGAAAGGGGGTAAACCGTGGATAGCACTTGTGCGACTCGTGCGTAAGTGGGACAAGGGTGGCCTGGGACTGGAGGACTTGAAAAGCTACAGTCTTGCTTGTAACTTGCGACATGTGGCTGACTGGTTGTTGGGCCCACAGTACTATACTCCTGTGCTCACGGAGTGCCGGCTTTTTGCCACTAATGAGCTGGGTTCTTTACTGCATTCTCCACTCACAATTGTACCCACTCAGTTCCGGCACAGCCCCCTACTAACCCCCATACCCCATGCCTGGTGCCAATTTTGTCGATTGTTGGGACTGGATTGGCGCATCTCTGTTTCTTCCCTTGCTAGGCAACCATGCATTTACACCGGGCTCTACTCAAAGGGTGTTTAGTCAGTGGTCACAGAGAGGAATACAATGGATAGCCCAATTTCTAGAAGAAGATGGTACTATTCAATCCTTTGCTGCATTGCAAGAGGCCTATGGAGTGAGCAGCAGAGACTTTTTTGCTTACTTGCAGACACAACACTACATTCAGTCTCTACCTGTGAGGGACTGGGGATCAGCACAAAGGGGGATGCTCACTGAGATCTTTGATGTTGAGGACCCATCGCGGCATTCCATCTCATATTTTTATGTTGCTCTCTGTAAGCTCCATACTAATTTGGACAGTGCTAAAATACTGAGTAAATGGTGTGCAGAATTAGCTATGGATTTGTCGCTGGGGCAATTTGAGCGTTGTTTTGGGCAACTCAAATCCATTACTCCCAATATTGCTCTGCGGGAAATCCATTATAAATTCCTGATACGCTACCATTACCCGCAAAAACAAGTATATTTAATGGGCAAGGTTCAATCTGATCAGTGTGTGAAATGCAAAGCAGCAGTTGGAACTTTGGGGCACCAATTCTGGCAGTGCCCCAAAATTCAGGGTTACTGGAGGGCACTGGTCACTTATGTTCACAAGATAACAGGCTTTTCCCTCCCCATGATGACAGAAGTGCTTCTTTTTTACCAATTAAGGTGGGTTGTGCCTGGGCGTAGGTACATGCAACTTTGGATCCGCAAAGTGCTTGTGTTAGCCAAGCGAACGATTCTGTACAGTTGGCTTGGGGAAGATCCTCCCAGTATGACACATTTGAGGAATCAGATACATGCAATGTGTATTAATGAAAAATATATGGAATCCTTGGACTTGATGAAAAAAAGAAGGACGTTTCTCCTGACCTGGGATACTTACCTGCATTACCTTCTGCCGAGTACGAGAAGCCAAATTCTAAATGACTATAGTGTTTCTAAGCAGGTGATGCTCATATAATAAATGCTTTCTGATGCATGCAGAGATGGGGGGCTCATTGAGGGGGGGGGGGGCATGTTGGTTCTGACATCATGTTTCATATTGTACTAGTTCTTATAGCAGACTCTGGAAAGTGTACACCAGTGTTGGCTATGTTGTTAATGTGGTTAATAATGGAAACTCAATAAAAAGATTGAAACTTAAATTGGTTCTATAATGCGATAATGAGGCAGGGTGAGGCAGTAGCCTCAGGCGGCAAAAAAGTGCCCCCACCAAAATACTCCTGCAGCTTTTACCTCCCATGAACAGTTACCAGAGCGTACACTCATCTAAAAATAAGAGCTGCAGTGTTCAATGTCACCGCGGCATGTTGGCTCACGAGTTTGTTCTGCCTCGTGCTGTAGAGCTCGGTGGAGCATGAAGGGCTGAACTAAAGGTGCGGACAGTCTTGCAGTGCTCAAGTTGCTGCGGCACCTGCCGCTTGTGCCACGCTGCAGTTGTGCTGCCTGTTTAGTGGCTCATACGACACATGCCTGCCTCGGCACGGTCTGTAAGTAAAAATAAATAAATCACTTAAGTTTAAACTTGCCGGAGGTCGGTGGAATGTATTTCATTGTTTATGTTCCTGGGAGTACGGCAGGGTTGCCAGCATCCTACAAACATTATCACTGGCACTCTATCTGCCACTCCTCTAAGAACTCTGACCCCCTGCTTTCCCTCCTGTAGCATTTTCAAATCACTGAAAGGGCCAGACTCCAAGGGGCCTCACCCCACTTGATGATTTGACATATGCTGTGCCTTTGGGGACTTGGGCGGGGGAGGGAAGCACCATATCATCCCTCGCTTCAGGCGGCAGATTGCCCTGAGCCGCCCCTGTGTATAGCCCTATGAGTATGGTGTTGCTGCTCTGTTGCGAGGCAGAAAAAGACAAACGTGTGGACCCAGTTCGTTGTGCCCCGTTTCTCTCCGACCCACCCAGGAACCCCCGGGGTAAAAAAGGGGATCGAGAAGGATATCGAGAAATTGTGGGTGGGTTTCACAAACTTGGTCCCGTAACCGTAGCACTTGGATCTGTCAGGAATTGCTATTTTTTTTCTTTAGACTTGGGACCTCTCATCCTTGCAGAGGAGAATGAACTCTCAGGCTGTGTTTTAGGCACCCGGAAGCCCTGTCAAAGAAATGACCATGAAGCTACACAAACAGAATCTGTAAGTAGATTTATTCATTAACAAATGTATACTTTTACCTGAAAGTTGACAGATAAAACTACAAGTGTATTTCTTGTTTTATACAAATAAACATATTTTCTTTCAGCAAAAATTAGCATACAATTATAATTTTATTGCCTGTACATTTGGATAGCAAACAGAAAGAAATAATAGAGCACTCAATTTTGTACTCTGTTGATTTCTATTTGGTACTATAATTTACACTACTGAACTTACAAACTGTACCATTTTGATAAGTTTCATCAATTATATTTCAAAACTTAAAAAACAAGAAATATAATACTATTACTGTGTTAATTTCAATAATTTCTAATGCAATCTTATAAAAGTAGAAATTCCATACATTCTAACACAAATGTTAATAACTGAAAATGTCAGAGTAGTAAAATACAGTTATGAAAAATATGCTCCAATTTTTAGTTTTGTTGGTCTAGGGACAGATTTACAGTAGCTCATGTTCATGTTCAAGAGCTATTTATTTCTTCATGTCTGCAATATAAAATAAATTGTTACACACATGAGCTTTTTGCATTTCTTACTAGGCACAGTAGGCATTTGCCTAGTGGTTCCTGTGCTGCTCAGAGTGTCCCTTCCCCCAGTAGTATGAGTGCAGTGTGTTGAAAGAAAATGAGGAAGGTGGGGGAGAAATGTGCATGGGGTGCATGAGCTTTAAACCTGTCCTTGTTCATGCACCCTCCTTGTGGAGAGACTCAAAACCAGGCCAACTAAGATTTGAGAACCATTGGTTTTGAGCAAGAATGTGTGTTTTATCTGAAAGACATGGAACAGATATAGAAAGAGAATGCCCATAATGCTGAAATACAAACACGTGAAGGCCCATTTGGAAAGCTTCAAAACTGAGACATGTGGCTCTATTATCTACAGACACTGTTTATCCAATCTATATAAAAATAATAACAAGATCGCTCCTTCTCCCTCTGTTCCTTTAGAAACTTTCACAGAGTTCTTGCATATGGTTAGTGATTTCTTATGAGCAGTCATCTTTTTAATTTGGCAGACTGAAGCCAGTCCAGTAGTTGACTGAAACCCATTTTCCATCAAAAGGGTGAAGGGAGTAGTCATGCACCAGATGGTTGGCTGTTTGTATTTCTCGCCATTCACAGTCTCTGTAGGGCAGGACTGAATGGACAATCCTGTGTTTGGCATCCCAGCTCCGAGCTCTTCCCCCTCTGTATTTTAATTTGTGTTCCAATTTACCTTAGCTTTAGCTCTTTGATAGGGATGAGAAGGGACAAGATAAGGAGTTATCCTCAGTTGGCTTCCAGTCTGTCTCAGCCCTAGATAGAGCACTACATGATCTGGAAAACTAGCGGCGCTGACAGATTGTTGAGGTGTTTCTAAGCTTGAGGAGTGCATCCAACATTCAACCCCTGCCAGACTGTTGATGTTGGAAAGAACAGACACCCTAGAGAGGTCAGAGGAAGTGGCTGCTGTGACATCTGACGGAGGGGCAAGTGCTACATTGTTCTGGCCATTCTCTAGGGTTAGCTTGCCAAGGGAAAGTGTGGAAGAGAAGGTGGAAATAGCAGCATTATTGGAGTCTCCTCTATTGAGCCAGGGAGTGTGGAAATGCAATTCCAGCAGTCTATGGTAAGTTTCTAAATCTTTGGTTTTGCAGGTTATGACAGAATAAAGTTCAGCCCTGGGAAGACCTGGGGTTTTCACATTGGAGACTATCTGGAGAGCAATAGCTAATCTTGAGAAGTCTGTCATAAACAGCAGTACAGATTTGGTACATTTTTCCTAGGCTTTCCATTACAATATGTATAGTCAATAAATGACCCCACTGACACATACAGAGGCTGTGGAACAACAGATCAGTTACCTCCATTGAAGTGGATGTGGCCTTCTTAAAGATACTACAAGTGCTCAATTCAAACTAGTCTTTGGAAAGTCAGTAACAGCAGCTTAATCTAAAATTTCTTAATTTCCCTCAAGTGGTTAACATCTCTCCCCTGGAAATGTGGAATAAATATTGTCCTGAAATTTTAAAGATACCAGTTAAGCAAATTCCTCCCACCAATAAGGTTTTTTTATTTACCTGGGCAAAAGGCACTAGTACAGGAAGAAGACTTGACTTTGGATAATCTCAACTTCACTCAATATTTGGAACAATCTTTTGAGGGCGAGCTGGTTAGAGTGAGCTTGCTTGTGTCATATGTATTGGAGTTTGATTACAACTGCAAGCTGACATTTTTTTTTTGACATAAAGATGATGTATTTTGGGGTAAAAAAGTATGGATATTTCCAAATGTCTGTAGGGCAACTCAGACTAGGAGGAGACAGTTCTTGTGCCAGGAGAGTATTGCTGTTGGTGCTGTTTCCTGCGTTATCCATGTAAATGCCTTATTATAGGGTGATTCATCAAAATGCATTATTTTTCGCATCTCACAATGCGTATGCAAATTTTGAAAATTTAGTCAAAGGGGAGGAGTATGGGTGGGGTTTATGAAAATGAGGGGTGTTTATAGTATAATGCACATTATCGCACATTTTAATGCTGGAAATAACTACACCTTTCAATTATTTATACCACTATAGAAGGGCCATCTAGTAACTCGAAGTGAGGTTTTGGTGGTGGTCTAGGGTTTGAGGGCCAGTTTTACATGCAGTCAGACTTACAAACAGCACAGTACATATCAGTGAAGATTTGATGTGATTTCGAATGAGGAAAGATACACAAAGATGAGATTTCTCTAATGTACTCTCGCCCTAGCTTGGTAGCACCCAAGTAGAGAGTGCATCAAGCTAGGGTGAGAGTACATTGTAGAAATCTCATCTTTGTGTATCTTTCTCATTTCCCAAATCATCACTGATGTGTTGCATGGTGCCATTCATACGTCTGACTGTGCATGTAAAACTGGCCCCCAAACCCTAGACCACCTCCAAAACCTCACCTTGATTTACCAGTTGACCCTCCTACAGTGGTATAGTTGACTAATATGAGAGCCTTATAAAGAGTCTCTCTCTCTCTCTCTCTCTCTCTCAAAAGCGCAAAAATAGCATGTGTTACAGTAACTCAAAAAATTACCCAACCCATTTTTTTTTATTGCGGGCGCTATTCATGCGAAATTTAAAGCAAAATGATGAATCTAGGTCTAAGTAAGTTAGTGAAAGATGCACATTTACCGACCCACAACTTAGAAATTTTCTAAATGGAAAGGCTTCTCCTAATCAAGGAGTGGTGAATGTTTAGTTCAGGTAACTGGACTGTAACTGCTGTTATGTAATTTTTCTGCTTTTGCTCCTATAATTTCCATTCCTTCTGCTCCCCTCCCTCCCTTTTTATGAGTTAAAAGAAATGTACTAGTCGGGCTGGGAGTGGTGGTGTTTATTTCTTTAATGCATGGGACTTCTTTCCTTTTGAATTTTCAGACTACCTGCGCATTTAATTTCTAATTCAAGATTTTCTTGAAGCATAACTGTATAATTTAATAAATATAACTATTTAAAAAATAATCAGTGAGTGACAGGCTGCAGCAATTGCTGTCCATCTTTTTTTTACCCTTCAAGTTGCAGACTGCCATGTAAGGAGTGGTTCTAGCTAAACTGTTTGTGAAAAGGCATCGGGTGTTTTAACAGAGCTGAGGCACACTGGAAGCGGCTGCATGATTAATATTTCAGAGACAAATTTTAAAGTAGGCCAAGATACAATATTTGGATGAAAATTGTTGTGAAAGTTCAAATTATTATGAGTAAATATAGCTTTTAATAAAGCCTTGCACGAAAGAGCTTGATATGTTCAGAAACAGAACATATATTAAAGTACGTTTTTTAAATCTCCGAGTAACACAAGAAAAAAAAAAAGAGGGAAGAAGATAGGAGCCTATTTTCTTCAATAGGGCCCAGATCTACCCAGTCACTTTCCTCACTAAATTGTCTTTTTATGTGAATAGCAAATCTATATGAGAACTTTGTTATTGTGACTTGGAAAAAAGAAATTAAAAATATGAGCCATATTATAAATTGACTTTTATTCATGCTGTGCTTATGGGAAAATATTTATTGAATAAAGCCCTATACCCACAAACTCCAGTTTCCTGTGGCAGCTCAAGAGTAAATTTTGCATCAAAATCTTTCTCTCCTTCTTCTTCCCCAATCTCTCTCTCTCTCCCCCCCCCATTCTCTTTCCTTTTTACCCCATCCTCTCTCACTTCTTTATTCTCGATTCCTCTCCCTAGGTCCTCTTGTATGCTTACTGAGGTTTAGTACAGAGCTGAAGGGCAATAAAAGAAGCTTGGTTAGACAAAACAACCCGGCGCGAACAAATCTATGCCCGATTTTATAACATGCGCGCGCTGCGGGGTGCATGTTATAAAATCCAGGGTCAGCGCACACGCAAGGTGGTGTACACATGTGCACCTTACGCGCGCTGAGCCCGAGGGGAGCCCCGATGGCTTTCCCCATTCCCTCCAAGGCCGCTCCGAAATCAGAGTACATCCAAGTACATTACTTGGAGGGAACTTTTTTCTGGCGCCCCCCCCCCCCCACCTTCCCCTCCCTTCCCCTATCTAACCCACCCCCCATCCCTAACTAAATCCCCCCCTTACCATTGCAGCAAAGGTTACGCCTGCCTAAAGGCAGGCGTAACATGCATGCGCCAACCGGTTGTCGGCGCGACATACCCCGACACAGGCCCCTGTGCCAGAGCACTCGACCCCGCCCCGTACCACCTCCGGACTGCTGCCATGCCCCCGGCCACGCTCCCGAACCAACGTCACCCCTGGCCACGCACCTGAGCCACCACCACGCCTGGACCGCCCCTTTTTGCGTGTCCCGGGGTTTGCATGCGCTGCCGAGCCTATGCAAAATAGGCTCGGCACGTGCAGGGGCAGATTTCCTCAGGTTATGCGCGTAGCCTTTGAAAATCTGCCCCATTATTAATATTATTTTGGTGTTTTTATTGCTCTCCAAACCAGGGGTGGGCAAACTTTTTGTGCTGGGGCCACATTCCAAGTTTTCATGTCCTCAACACTGCAATCATATCTCCACCACTTGCAGCAGGTATTTCAGTATCCAGCAGGCTTAAGCACTATCATTTTAGCACCCAAGGAGCCCCTTCAATCATGGATTCCAGCCTCTAGCAAAATCAGCAAGACCTTCAACCCAAGAACTACAAGGTGTTTCCCACCTAGCAGACTACCTCACCTCAATCACTAATGCAGAACAGAAACGGACTCTCACCAAATAAGAATAAGGCCACAAAGTATAAAATAGATAGGTGCAGGCAGAAAACTAAACTGGAAACCACTACATGCCAGTGCAATAATGCAAAAATAGAAATATCACCATTCCTTATAAAACAAAATCAAGAAATATCAAATCAATCATGATGTACTAATAAAAATATTTCAAAACAGAAGAAGAATAGAACATACATTGAAAAGAATAAGGATTTAAAAAGGTTAAACATTTCCCAAAAATCAATAAAATATTTCAAAACAGCAGACATATCAAACTCCCAATAATTAAAACTAAAAAGGAGAAAATTTTCCCCTCTCCATACCTATGAACCTTTGATTTCCAGTCCTCCCCGAAATTGTAGTGGATTAGTGGAGGGAAGGCTGGGGGAACACTTTCTCCTCTCTTTTTCATATACACATTCACACTTACAAACCCTTCTACCCTCTTTTCTTATTACCCTCTTGTACTTCCTCCCTCCCCATTCCCTCTCTCTCGCCTTTCAGTATTCACCCCTCCCCTCAACTCATCCTCTCAGTCATTTACCTCTTCTCTCCCCTCTCAGTCACTCATCCTCACACTCAATCCCCTCACTCACCCTCTTTCCTTCCACGTCATTCACCCCTCACTCCCTTCTCTGTGTCACTCACCCCTCCCTCCCTTCCCTCCCCTCTGTCACTCACTCACTCACCCATCCATTCTATCCCCTTCCCTTACCTCATTCTTACCCCTTCCCTCTCAGTCAGATTCCTACCCCAACTTCCCTCTGTCAGGCTCCTTCCCCTACTCCCTCCACTATCCTCCCTCTGTCAGTCTCCCTCCCTTCTTCCCACGCCCTTTGTCAGATGCCCTTCCCCACTCACTCCCTTCCTTGTCAGTCACTCTCCCTCCCCATTTCATTCCCTTCCTTTCTCTCTCCCTTCCTCCTTTCATTCCCTTCCCTTGTCTCTCCTCAGTAACTCCCACCCTCACCCCCTCCCCTTACCACCATGTGACTCACCCTTCCTGCTGGGGGCATTGTGATCTTCCTGCCGGTTGGGTGCTGGAAGCCAGCTGGTTGGTTAACATCAGACCTACCACCACACAAGGCCTGCTCTTGCTGGTAGGGGCGGGGAACCCCACCAGCACGTGTCTCCACCATGCTGCTCCTCTTTTTCCTGGCAGGGATTGGAAATCTTATCAGCATGTCACAGCACTGCACAGCTCCTCTTCTTGTTGGTGGGGATTGGGAACCTCGCCAGCACATCATTTCACAGCGCCGTGGTGCAGGATAGGCCCTCTTCTTGTCTGCCATAATGTTATTTTTTAATGGAGAGGTGGGTTGGATAAAATTTGTGATGGACTGGATTTGGTCCGCAGGCCACAGTTTGCCCACCCCTGCTCTAAACTGGGCTATTTTACAACAAATTATATGCAGATACAATGAGTCGCTGACCCAAAGAACTTACAATCTAAGTACATATCTGAGGCAATAGGAGACAAAGAGACTTGCCCAAGGTAACAACAAGCCATCAGTGTAAGAAGCAGGACTTGAACTCTGGTCTCCTGGTTTCCAGACCATTGCGTTAACCACAAAGTTACTAGCTTTCCCTGTCTCACATAAGAACATAACAAATTGCCATGCTGGGTCAGACCAAGGGTCCATCAAGCCCAGCATCCTGTTTCCAACACAGGCCAAACCAGGCCACAAGAACCAGGCAATTACCCAAACACTAAGAAGATCCCATGCTACTGATGCAATTAATAGCAGTAGCTATTCCTAAGTAAACTTGATTAATAGCTGTTAATGGACTTCTCCTCCAAGAACTTATCCAAACCTTTTTTGAACCCAGCTACACTAACTGCACTAACCACATCCTCTGGCAACAAATTCCAGAGCTTAATTGTGCTTGAGTGAAAGAATTTTCTCCGATTAGTCTTAAATGTGCTTCTTGCTAACTTCATGGAATGCCCTCTAGTCCTTCTATTATCCGAAAGTGTAAATAACCGATTCACATCTACTCATTCAAGACTTCTCATGATCTTAAAGACCTCTATCATATCCCCCCTCAACCGTCTCTTCTCCAAGCTGAACAGCCCTAACCTCTTCAGTCTTTCCTCATAGGGGAGCTGTTCCATCCCCTTTATCATTTTGGCTGCCCTTCTCTGTACCTTCTCCATCGCAACTATATTTTTTTTGAGATGCGGTGACCAGAACTGTACACAGTATTCAAGGTGCGTTCTCACCATGGAGCAATACAGAAGCATTATGACATTTTCCATTTTATTAACCATTCCCTTGCTAATAATTCCTAACATTCTGTTTGTTTTTTTGACTGCTGCAGCACACTGAGCTGACAATTTTAAAGTATTATCCACTATGATGCCTAGATCTTTTTCCTGGGTGGTAGCTCCTAATATGGAACCTAACATCTTTTAACTACAGCAAGGATTATTTTTCCCTATATGCAACATCTTGCACTTGTCCACATTAAATTTCATCTGCCATTTGGATGCCCAATCTTCCAGTCTTGCAAGTTCCTCCTGTAATGTATCACAATCTGCTTGTGATTTAACTACTCTGAATAATTTTGTATCATCCGCAAATTTGCAAGAGCAGAAAAATTGCTAAAAAAGAAATATAGGCACACGCACAGAATGAGAATGAATATTTAAAAATAATCCCCAATAAAACAGCAGCCAAATCTCACATTAAAAGAGTATCTGAAGTTAACAAAACTGGGCCCATAGTTATATACAATGTATGCAGACCTCTAATTATTTGCAGGTGTGCAAAAAAAGCATACAGGAATACAGTACAGTGAAGAGGAGTTCAATTTTATGGGATAGTTGCTTACCCAGTGAGTAATCTGAATATATATATATATTTGCAATATAAGGAAACAAAAATGCCATGAACCAACTATCTCCAAATACTCCATCATTTATAAGGCTCTGGAGTTTTGCACAACAACTTTTATGCATACAGAATCTTATGCCAACAGCTGTGGACATAAGAGCTTCACTGTACTATTGTAAAAGGTAAACTGAAAGGCCTTATACGCATAATATATCATGGGTTGATGGATGATTATAAGGACAATTTTCAAAACAATTTTACCTAGGTAAAACCACCCTCATCAAATTGGCTAAAATGCACACAAGGGATCCATAAGGTCCATATTTTTAATCGCATTTAAAAGGGACAGTCAGAGAGAAGTAAAGTACATGTATAGAATGGAATTTTCAACATTTTCTTCCTACAGAAAATGAGGTGCAAACTCCACAGGTACTTTTGTCACACAGTACCCATCTAATCAAATATTCAAAGGAAAACCAGGGTGTAGTGTTCTTTGAAAATTGCCTACCAGGTTCACAGATATAAAACTACCTGCAGACTGTGCACTCTCTTTTTGATGATACCCAGCTGCAACCATTGTTGCCTGGCACATTTTTATAATATCACATTACTTTGCATCTTTAAATTAACTTTAAAAATGCTCCCTTTCAAACAAGTATAAACATTCAAACTGGACTCTTTCTCTCTAGCTAAGGTTATATGTGAAATAAAGCTGTCCTACTCTGGCTCTAGGCTTAACTGACCCCAATTATAATTCCCACCAATTAATGTTCATCATTGTGATGCCAGAGTAACATTCAAAGTACCTGCAGATGGGAATCTATTGAAGTTAGTAAATAATAAATGCCTTAGAATGGAAACTGTATGTAAAATGTACATAGTTATCAAAGTAGAAGACAAAAAATACTTTTTAAAGTATCTAGGAAAAAAACATTTGGGTAGATTTCCCACCGGCTGCAAGCGTAAATCCCGGCCTTTACGCGCGCCGAGCCAGTTTTCCACAAGGCCCGGCCATGCGTGTAAAGGCCGGTACACGCACAAGTGCCGGGCTTCTTGCAAGGGGCGGGACGGGGGTGGGGGGCATGTTTTGGGTGGGGAGGGACGGGGGTGGCGAGCTGGGACAGCGTCATTGTTCGCTGTTCCAGCTGCCGGCGCGCGCAACTCACTTCAGCTCGGGAGCTGAAGTGAGTTGCAAAACAAAGAAGAAAAGAGAAAAAAGGTAGGGTTTAGGACTGGGGAGTGTTGCCGCGCAGAAATTGCAAAAATCCCCCCCCCTTGCGCATGTGCTGCTGCACATACGCGCGCGGATTATAAAATCCAGAGCGCATGGTAGAAAATCAGCATGTGCACATGGATACGGTGCACTTATGTGGAAAATCTACCCTATTGTGTTGAAAAGTGTGTTTCAATAGTTTGGGGAAAGGAGGACGGAACAAGGAAGCAAACAAACATCAGTGTTCTCCCTAGAACAGGCTGCAGTCATAAAAAAAATGCACTGGACAAGAGACCAGCACAGTGGGTTTTGAGCAATTGTCTTACAAGTCAAATAATATTTAAGTATTTTAAGGGGCAATATACAAAATTTTTAAAGTGAGTTTACCCACGTAAGAAGCCACTTTGAAAATCGCCCTGCTCCTCCAAGTGCAGGTAAAATTAGAGATGTGCATCGTTTTTTGTGTTCATGTCGTTCTTCGTTTTTCGGCCGTCATGGAAAATGTCGTTTTTTTTCAGTTCGGGTCTTTTTTTTCGCGAAAAATCAATTTTTAGTTAGTGCGCGCTAACTCCCCATTCGTGCGCGCTAACTCCCCGTTAGTGCGCACTAACAAAAAACGTTAGATTTTGTTACTTTTTGTTAGTTTTTGTTAGTGCGCACTAACGGGGAGTTAGCGCGCACTGACTCCCGTTAGTGCGCACTAATCGGAAAAACGAATTTTTGCAAAAAAATGGGAAAATCCTGATTTTTTTCGGGCTCCCTGAAACATGCCGAATTGGACAATTTCGTTGCAATTTTCCAATTCGGCAAAAACGAATGCACATCTCTAAAAAGCATGTGTGCTACTTTTGCTCGCATGAAAACATGGACAAGGTTAGGTTGGGGAAGGGAATTTAAGTGCAGTGATGTCATTTTAAAAGTACTTTGTGGCATAAATTTTGCCTCTGCTCCCATGTAGGTTGAAAGTGTGCATGTAGAAATGTACCTACAGTGCATATGCCACCTACATTTTCCCAGGGAAACTCTATGAGTTTCCTTTTAAATGAGGTTCCAGACCTGTGGATACAAAGTAATAATTGTAAGATTTTTAGCCTACCTTCCCAAGGTATTTTTTTTAGAATTCATGTACTAACAAATCCCTTCTCAAAAGAGCTTACAATCTAAGTGGATACCTGAGATAAAGTGACTTGTGCAAGGTCAGAAGGAGTATCAGTGAAGGCACGGGAATTAGAACCCTGGTTTTCAGTCCATTGCCCTAACCATTAGGCTAGTCCTGCAAGCTGCCTGTGAAGCCTGAATATTACCCCCTACGCATTCAAGTACATTGCATTCTTCACTTTTTACTAACTTTGCTTTCCGTTTCTTATTCTGTCCACTTTTACAGCATTAGTTTTAAAAATGGTTAGTAGAGGAAAAAAAAAATCAACAAATCAGTCTGAGGTGAAATCCAAGAGCTTCTGGCCAGGTTAACACTGTGATGTTGTAATAATAAAATACCTTGCAGAACAGAAAAAAAACTTCTATAAAGTCACTTGAACAGGTATTATAATCTCAATACTTGTTCACGGTTGTGGGTCTTGCAAAGCATTTATCCCATCTTCTGGAAGTCCATAATATGGTTAAAGTGACCCTAAAATAAAAGAAGGTTGACATTTTATAAAACAATATGATGTCATGCTGACATAAATTAAGAAAGGTCTCAGTTTGTGTAGTGCAGATTTAAAATTATTGGCTATGAAAAAGATCAAATTCACTATCAAACGGTAGTTTAAAATGCAAAGTCAAGCTTGCTCTGAAATTTTCTCAGAACAGTTTAAAGTTGGCAAATAGAGTCCTTAGTAATGATTTCTCCTAAAACAAAACACTGGGAAGTTACAAAGCATGTGAGTGCATAAAGCAAAAGACAAAGTCTCATTTCATTAAAAAAAAAAAAGTAAAGATAAATACCAAATCCTCACAATTCTTTTGCATATAAATAGGGCTTCTGATATTAGATGTTTATGACTTGTAATATGTAGGTGTTTATTTTCTAGCTAATTAGGGATTTGTGGAGGACACCAAAAATCTGTGTTTAATTTATTGGTGTTTTTGCGGCACAGGTACTATTGTTGGGTACCTTTTCTGACTTAATTAAATACAAAACATTGGTGCAACTGAGGCATTGTTAGCATGGAATAGGCACAAAAGAAAGTGGAGGATCCAGGGGTAAGCAAAGGAGAGGTGAGAGGGTACTTAGAAGTGTTTTTCTGGTGTTTTATGAATACCTGAGTTTGAGGGCCCGAGTGTTTGGGAGGAACACCTTTCCGACTCGGGTGTTGAATCGTGCTCCCAGCAATTCCAGGATCTGGGATGGCTGTAGACTGCTCTTGGAGAAGTTGATTATCCACCCAAGTGAGGTCAGGAAGGCCAAGACTCTGTCGACAGCCACCCTGCAGAGAGTCTCCGACATGGCCGGGATGAGCCAGTCATCCAGGTAAGGGTGGACCAGAACTCCTTTCTGACGGAGAGAGGCCGCCACTACCACCATGACCTTGGTAAAAGTGCGTGGTGCTGTGGCGAGGCCAAATGGAAGCAACCAGAACTGGAAGTGTTGTCCCAGAATATTGAACCTGAGATACTTCTGATGGTCATGGCGTATCAGTATGTGCAGATAAGCCTCCGTTACGTCGAGCGAGGCCAGTAATTTGCCTGCGCGAACCGCCGCAATCACAGCCCTCAGGGTCTCCATTCGAAAATGGGGAACCCTGAGAGCCCGGTTGACTCTCTTGAGATCCAAGATCGGCCGGAAGGACCCATCCTTTTTGGGAACAACGAAGTAGATGGAATACTGGCCGGACCCTTGTTCCTCCACTGGGACTGGAACTATGGCAGCGAGTGCTTGTAGCCTGCCAAGGGTCTGGTCAACCGGTGGCCGCTTCCAGCTGCCGCAGGGAGAAATTATGTGAAGGTTCAGTAGGTCCCGAGCAAATTCTAATGCGTAACCTTTCTCTATCACCTCTAGGACCCACTGATCCATAGTAATCTTGACCCATTCTTCGAGAAACAGGGACAGCCGTCCACCTAAGTTTGGAACGGAGGAATGGGCTGGCCGCATCTCATTGGGGCGAGGACTTGGTGGTGGAGTGCTGTTGGTTGCCATCCCGGAAGGGACGGCGGCCACGAAAGGAATGAAACCAGGACTGGGATCTGAAGGAGGTACCTCTCAGAACAGATCCCCGTGCTCTGCTATTATACCGCCATTGCCCCCGAAAACGAGAGCGCGAAGGGAAGAAAGACTTGGACTGTTTCGGGCGGTCCTCTGGCAGCTTATGAACCTTGTTGTCTCCCAAGGATTTAATAAGCTGTTCAAGGTCCTCACCAAAAAGCAACTTACCCTTGAAAGGAAGTGTGCCCAACTGCGACTTGGAAGAGGAATCCTCTACCCAATTTTGGAGCCAGAGGAGGCATCTGGCTGACACCACAGAAACCATAGCCTTGGCCTGCACTTGGAGCAAATCGTAAAAGGCATCAGCCCCATACGCCACTGCCGCCTCTAGCCTTTCTGCCTGCTCCGCCTCTGCAGACGGGAGGTCCTGGGTGCTGAGCAATTGTTGAACCCACCTGAGGTTTGCCCGCTGCATGACACTACTGCAGATTGCCGTCCGGACTCCTAAGGCCAAGACTTCAAAGATGCGCTTGAGATAAAGCTCGAGTTTGCGGTCCTGAACATTTTTCAACGCCGTGGCTCCCACCACTGGGTTGGTGGTGTGCTTGGTGACAATGGAGACTGAAGAATCCACCTTGGGAACTTTAAGCATGTCCAAGCATTCATCAGGGAGGGGATAGAGCTTGTCTATTGCTCTCCCTACTCTGAGCCCCGCCTCGGGGGACTCCCATTCCCGAAGGAGCAGCAGCTTGTGCACAGGATGGAACGGGAACATAAGTGGAGGAGCCCTAAGTCCCGCCAGGACTGGGTCCACGTTAGCTGGCATAGTGGCTGAAACAGTATCGTCAGGTGGCACATCAATTCCCAGTTCCTGTAAAATAAAGGGAATGAGGGGATTCAGCTCTTCCCTTTGGAGCAAATGGAGAACACGCGGATCATCACCCTCGAGTGGAGGACACGGGAGAAAGTCAGTCCTGATCGGGATCAGGGGCTGCAACCGGCTGTGGGGGGTCCGGTGGAGGGGGGGGGGGGGCGCGAAGGGCCCGGCACCACCCTGACCCTGACCGAGCCCTGCACATCCGGAATGGGAGGGGGCTGTGGAGCAGGCACCCGAGGGATCTTGGCTGGGGAGGGACCTGGCAAAGGGTCATCCTGTTCCTGCAAACTAGCTAGATATGATTTGTGCATTAACAGCACAAATTCTGTGGAAAAACAAGGTCTGGATTTCCCGGGCACGGAGGGGGGAGGGGGAGAGGGAGAAGCATCAAAATCCTCCTCCGGGGCTCTAACTGGGCTTAAATCCGGCAGTGAAACAGTTAAATCTGGCTCTCCTGAGCCCTGCAGACTAGAATCTGAAGAAAAACCCGCCTCCAAAATGTCCGCCGTTCCCGCGGTTTTCTGAGAAGAGGACGGCCTAGTCATGCGTTTGGGGGGACGAGCCCGGGCCGCCGATTTATTTGCAGCCACGGAGGGGCCCTCCCCTCCGGCAAACAGTGAGAGCAGAGCCTGTCGCAGGACAGCCAAATCGCAGGCTAGACAGCCATTGGATCGGGACATGAAGGCAGGTTAGAAAAGCCGTGGGAGGGAGAATCAGCTGAGTTGTGCTGCCCCAGCAGCAGAGGCAGGAGAACGAACCCTGCTGTGCTGCTATCCATGCACAAAAGTTGCTGAATTTGCTTGTATCTTGCCTTTTTTTTTTGTAAACTTAAATGAAGGCAGGGGAATTGAGCTTCCCTGTTAAATCCTGTAAGGCAGCACAGACAAGGAGGGGGAGTGACTGGACCACCAGTATCGCCCCAGCAGACAAGCAGGTCACTGGAAAAAGGGGTCCTAGGCTGTATAACAAGGGGCAAACCCCCCCTAGGATCCCCTAAGAGCGGGGAGACAGAGCTGTCTCCCAAAGCAGGAGTTTTGAATTTTTACTTTTTTTTTTATGTACAGAAATAAGGTAATACTTGCTTGATCTGATAGACAACACAGGAGAAGGAACAATCTCACAGGCAGAAAGAAATTGAGAAAAGGAAGGGAGCCGCAGGTTCAGCTGCCTGCATCTGCTGGAGACAGACAAATACTGAAGGGATGCAGGGTAGGCTCTGTCCAGATATAGGATACCCTTTCAGTTTTTGTCTGTCTCCATCTGCTGGACAGGAGGCTCAACCCACAGTCTAGACTGATCCGGGTACATACAGGGAAATGAACTTTACCAGGGTAAGTGTGCTTTAGAAAATTGCTACACCATATGCTATTGAATTGGCCATAGGGTTTACTCGATAAAGTGCATGTTACTCGAGTAAATGTCCTTTGAAAATTGCTACTAAAATATGTTATATTTACACGTGTAACTCCTTTGAAAATTACTTCCTTTGTCATAACAAGATTCTATTTCGTGCTTGCATAGTTGCAATGAGCAGTAGAAGATAATTTTTTAAATACAGAACATACCTCCCCAGGCAGAGATTTCAGCCAGCCCACTTAGATAAAATCCCTCTAGATTCATATTATCACAAAAACTATAATTAGGCTGTGCTCATTTATTGATCTTATTTAAGTTGCATTTAAAACATCACTACCTACCCCTCCTCTTCTATTATAACAGTGCACGAGATTCTAGGATCATTTCCACTGTATGATCAAAGGATTAACACTGGCCTTGTGCCAATGAAGCAGAGTCCTTTAAAGTTCTCATCATATGAATTGTTAGGACAAGAACAAGCAGAGGGTAAGATGACTGCATAATAAGTTGGGTAAAAGACCACAGTTTAACAAGAAAGAAGCCAGATATTTGCTCTTTTATTAGCAGTTGTTCTTGAGAGAAAATTTTGGTGAAGATTAGCTGATTGCATAGAATTAATACAGGCTTTTGTAATCTATGCAAGCATGTCTGTTACACGTTTATGCCTGGTAAAATGTAAGTTGGAATTTTCAGTTATCCAGACAAATGCATACTCACTCATTTTTGCCAGAGGATGAACAAAGTTGTAGGCTGAAGAAGGCGCAAATGAAAGAATCACCCTAAAACAATACTACTATAGGATCATGTTATAATTTTGGAATTTAGTGTTTAGTAGCCAGATGTTTCACTCAAAAACAAACTACTTTCATCTCTACCTCCCACTGCTACTCCAACTTCTCCCTGTCAGAGAAGCAGCAAGGGGCAAAAACAAAGTAAATTTTGTCCTGTGAGATGCTGTGCTAATAAGCACAGTTTTCTGAGGTTACAACAGTGGCATAAAATTTCTTTAAGGCTCATCAGTTGGTATTTGCCCAAAGGCAAAAAAACAATGATAAAAAACACCCAACCTACAACTGAAACACAAACTGGGCCCGAACATTGGATAATGAGATTTATACACTCTAACATGATTAGTAGAACATCATATTTTGGCACAGTGTCCATAAGCTTTTCCAGATGACTACAGGACTCTGTAATTTCATCATGATCAGCTGCCATAGTAGTCATCCAGTAGGAGTGAATGATGGTCATATTTGTTGAGATGATATGAAATGGATTATCATAAATAAATCCTTTAACTCATTCGTCAACCAGATTTGAGAGCTAGGGGCCAGATGTACTAAGGAGTTCTTCACATATTGATTTCTATGCCAAAAATGTTTAGTAAATCTTAGTGACATTATTAGACAACAATGACAGAGTGGCACAAATGAGACAATTAAAACAATATCACAGTATTCTTGTGATAAGTCATTTGTAGTCATTGCTGTACAGTCAGTACCTTAAATAATTAAAGAATGAAATTAACATCCTTTCAAGTGCTATGTTTAATGCAACATCTCTGGATATTTTATTGCTTAACCACACCTATTTGTTGGCAGAATAAAAACTGTATTGCACTTAAGGCTTAGGAACATAGTAGAAGACAGCAGAAAAAGATCACCTGCCCATCCTGTCTGTCCAGTTATTCCTGTACATAATGGTAAAACCATATCGGAGGTGCCAGCCATAGACGTTTGATGACATAGGATATTACTTCTTATCCAAGTGAGTTTTGTTGTCTTCTTCTTTGATTCTGTAACATCCTGGATAGATGAACATGCAAGTTCCCATACTTAATCCAGCACCTATTCCCTCCCACATTTTACCATTAAAGTTTGTAATAAACTGCTATCAAAATTAGTGAGGCTGTTGACTGTCCAGCAAGGTCCTCATGGTCTTGCTGCACAGAACTTGGCCACTGCCAACCTGATAGCACCAATCCATTTGATTTCTGGGGAACTGTAGGTTGTTGGTACCACCTTGGCTACCTCTTGGCCTGGTGTGTCATTAGATTGTAGGGATGTGCATTCATTTGAAATGAATGGGTAAAATATAACCAGCGAGTCCATTTTTGTTTCATTTGCGGACTGCCAAAACGAATGGAGGGTACCCACAAATGTAAACAGAAATATGTCTCACCTTTTGGTTTCCCATTCAAGTCTATGGCTGTGCTGAGCAAACAAACAGCTGTAAGGTCTAACTGTTAACCTTAGCAACCAACTCTTTCCTGTGTAACATCACAGCCTACTGGGAGCTGAAGTGGAACCAAATGGCAAGGTGACCAAGTGGAGGACAAATCACAGTGAAACATCTGTTTAACTAGCCTATAGCTACTATCTGGATCAAATGATGTTGACATCCTCCCACTGAAAGGTCGGAACATGTGTAAGAAACTATTTGTACTCTGGAAGTTTGCAGAGAAGGATCCCTTTACATAAATTAAGAATTTTTTAAAAAATTCTAAAAAAGTAGGTTTTGGCACTGATAAAGGCTCTTTCTAATCTTCTCTGCTACAATAAGTGGTCTCTCACTGTGACAGAAACAGAGATGCAATGGTTCTGTGTTCTGTGCACACTAAGAGTAGGATAGAAATGGAGTGGAGATTGAAGCAGTACAAGGGATTTTTTTTTTCTCTAGCTGATATAGTAGTGCAGTGAGCTTATCTGCAGATAGATTGAAGAGAACAGCTTTGCTAGCCTTATTGGCTCTGTTTCTAACAGGTTTTTTTTGTGTGTGTGCAAAAGGAGTCAGTTAGCAGTGCACTACATATGTATGTGTGTGTGTGTGTGTGTGTGTGTAAGTGTGACACATGTTTTTGCACACACTAGAGAGGTACTGTGAATGGTGGTACAGCATCAATACATTATTTTGTGATAGCAAAACCTCCTGTAGGCACTTCAAATTCCATCATGCCACAGTGAGGAAAGGACAGAGGAAGGAATGGCAAGGATAGAGGATTTGCTGCAGAACTAGTCCAACCTGTGCAAGGTACCAGCAGTTCTAGCAGCAGTGAGAAAAAAGGCAGTCCTGCCCTAAAACAAACAAGACATTTTTAGCTGCAGATGTAGAAGCCAGATCAAGATAGAAGAAATTGAAATTTGGAGGGCATCTGCCACTACTGCCTGTTCCCCTCTCTCTCTTGATTTGCAGCAGGAGCAGAAGGCAGGAGAGCCATCCGAGACAGGCATGAGTAGAGCAGGGGCAGCAAACGTGCAACACTCAAAACTAGCAGCATACTTCTTTGTGATTATTGCTTCTGAGGCAATGGAGGTACTATTTTCAACAACTGATTCTGAGGAACAATCTTGTCTGGGATTCCCTGAATCATAAATTGAAGAGCTGGTGTCTGAAGAAAATTCAGGAGGTTTAGTCAATAGTGTCTAAGCCTCCAGAGAGGTAATGAGGGAGACAAATGACACTGACAGTGTTGAGAGCAACCCCCAGGAAGAGCAAGTAGTACAGGTAGAGCATGTGAATGATGCCCCTAGTATTTTGCCTCATGGTATACCCTCAACATCAACTATAGTGCCAGAAGAAGCACCAAAGGATGCAGAGAAGAGATTGTACAATACATCCCCTATCTGGAATCACTTTAAACTGAGGGAAGATCCTTGTTTTTCTCAGTGTATTCACTGCATTAAGGCCATCAGTCAAGGAAAGATACTTGGGCATCTGATTAATACTGGTATGCAGCATCAGCTATAGAAGCAGCACCTGCTAGCATTGGCATCAGGCGAGTGTGGTAGTACTAGCCTGGGGATACCCTCTGCCACTCATAGCAAAGGTCAGAGGAAAAGGGTTAAAAAGGAGAAGAATCTTCCCCCAGATGATCCCATAGCCCCTTCAATCAGTCATGTAGCAGGCTAGCAGCCCCCTTCAAGCATCTGCACCAGCAACCCACTGTAGAGGAGACGGGGTGGTGTTCTATATTACTGCCCCAAAGCAAGAGGCAGGAAGCATCGAAAGTAGTAACAAAATCAATTGGGGAAATGATTGCCCTGGATGACCAACCTCTGCAGGTAGTGGAGAAAGAAGGCTTTAAGCATCTGCTGCATGTGTTAGCCCTCAATTACAAAGTGCCTTCCAGGACTATGTTTAGTAGGCAGATTATCTCCAACCTGTACAATTAGTGCTATAGTCATATATAGGTGAAACTAGCTAAGGCAGAGAGGGAGTAGTGTGTATTTTATTAGCGCAGAAAGACCAGCCCTAACGCTATGCTCTCTTAGCTCTCCTTGATGGTATACTGGTGGGACCTGGATGACACAGAGCTGAAATGCCTCGTTTGACAATTCCCATTCTCCTGGATCCAGACTCTATTGAGAAAGTCGGCTCTTACATCGTCTTTTCCTGCAATGTGCAAGGCTGAGATCTCCTGAAGATGCACTTCTGCCCATTCCATAAGTTGGGCAATTTCCTGTGACACTTGCTGGCTTAGTTCCTTCCTGCTGATTGATGTAAGCCACTGTCATTGCATTGTCCGACATTATCCGGTCTGCTCGACCCTGCAATCAGTCGCCGCACTGCAAACATGACCATGCGGGCTTCCAGCCGATTGATGTTCCAGAGAGACTTTTCTGTACTCCAGCGCCCTTGTTCTGACATCTCCTGACAGTGAACTCCCCAACCTTGGAAGAACACATCTGTTGTGAGAACTGGCCAGTTCAGTGATCTTAGGGAAACCCCCTTTCTTAGATGATCTGCTTTTAATCACCACTGCAGGTGAGTGAAGACCTCCATTGGTAGGTGAATCCAAATCAAATAGTTCTGAGACTGTGTGCTCCAACAAGACAGCAGAGTGAGCTGAAGAGGATGCATATGCACTCTTGCCCACGGCACCATCTCCAAGGTCACCGCCATTAATCCAAGCACCTGCAGATAGGACCACACTGTCGTGCGCATTGTGCTCATCAATAGATGCACCTGCGCCATCAGCTTCTGAATACTGCCCTCCGGCAGAAACATCCTGTCCTGTTTAGTGTTGAATCAAACACGAGATACTCTAGCAACTGTAATGGCTGAAGATTGCGCTTGGTCAGGTTCACCACCCAACCTAGCTCCTGCAACAAGGAGATCACCTTGAGCGAAACCCGGAGGCTCTCTTCCAGACTCTTGGCCTGAATCAGCCAGTTGTCCAAGTATGGGTGTATCAGGATTCCATCCTCTCTCAACTCTGCCGCCACTACCACAATAACCTTGGAAAAAGGTCTGGGTATGGTAGCCAAATCAAAATGTACTGCTTGAAACTGATACTGACGCCCCAAAACTGCAAAATGCAGAAATCATTGAAGCTCTAGCTGGATGGGAATATGCAGATATGCCTCAGACAAATCCAGAGATGTCAGAAACTCCCCCGACTGTACTGCCATTATCACTGAGCGCAAGGGTTCCATGTGAAAATGAGTAACACGCTAATGATGGTTAACCCCCTTGAGATCCACAATGGGGTTAAAAGAGCCCTCATTTTTGGGCACAATGAAATTAATGGAATATCAGCTAGTATTTTCTTGAGACGTGGGCACTGGAACTACAGCCCGCAGACTGAGGAGTCTTGACAACGTACATTCCACTGCCTGTCTCTTCTGTGGAGAGTTGCAGGGAGACACAATGAACACGTCCCAAGGAACACTGCGAAACTCCAGCACATAGCCACCTGTCTAGTGTATAGTAAACATACCTTCTCAACAGCAGGGGATATTGTGAGCCCTCATCATTAAATGCTGGTATCAGAGTTGATGGAAAAAGTGGTCTTTTTGAAAATCAATCTGCCTTTGACTGGACTTTCCAGAATTTTCATGCAAGTGGCATGATGACTGAAAGCACCTTGGAGGTCTTGCTGCCACTCTGCCTAGCTGCCAAGCCCCTAGGGCAGAGCTTTCCAAACTGTGTGTCGGGACACGTTAGTGTGTCGCCTGCAGTGTGCAGGTGTGTCGCGCAAGCCTGGTCAACTCTGATGCGAGTTTGGGCTTTTTTTTTTCTAGAGATTCACTTTTTTTTTTCAGTTTATAGGTTGCTTATTATTGGGTGATTTTTGCTGTCAATCGCGTTTTTTGGGGGGGGGCTTGGTGGGTGGAACGAGCCCAGCCATCCTTGCATTGGCTGCTGCTGCCGATGAGGCCTGGCCATGAAGAGTACTGACTGCAAGCAGCAGTGTCTGGTGATCATGGAAGGGAGTGAAGCACTTAACTGGCAACAATCAAAAAGACGAGGTACATGAGTGTGGGGGCCAGACATGTGCTGGGGGGAGAGAGATGAGTGAGTGGTGGGCAAACGTGCTGGGGGGACAGACATGTGCTTGAGGGGGAGAGATATGAGTGTGTGGGGTACAGACATGTGCTGGGGGGAGGGAAATGAGTGTGTGGGGGTCAGACATGTGCTTGAGGGGGAGAGATATGAGTGTGTGGGGTACAGACATGTGCTGGGGGGAGGAGAGAGATGAGTGTGTGGGGGACAGACAATTTGTTTTATTATTGTTTCTCATAAATTATAACAATAACATGAATCTTGGAATATATATTTTTAATATAAATTTAAGGTTTTCATGAGATAGGTTGTGTCGTGAAACATTTTATTTATGTATATATTTAAGGAAACATACATAAATTGTTGAAATATGTTTCGTTCGTTTAACCTTTAACCTCTGGTTTACTAGTAGACTGAATTACTGTGTCCCGAAATTATGTTTGTCTAAAAAGTGTGTCACCAACATGAAAAGTTTGGAAAGCTCTGCCCTAGGGGATCTTTCTGCCACTCAGCCTAGCTGCCATGCCCCAAATGTACCACTTTTGGAGCTGTTTTTACCACCCTGCCTAGCTTGGGAGGGGGAGGCACTGTATTTATGATACTCTGCCTATCTGCCATGGGGATCTTTCTGTCACCCAGCCTAGCTGCCATGTCCCAAATGTACCACCTTAGGGATCTTTCTCCCTGTGAGGGAGTGTATAACAAAATCCCTCAGAATACCTTAAAGGACCGGCCACAGCTATCTAGCCAGTTCTTCTTAAAAGCCAACCCAGCAAGGGATTCTGGGCCAAGGAAGATCCCTGCAGCCTTGGATAAGAAGGCATGGCCCAGTAGGTTGTGGAGACTCTAGAGAGAACTTAGGAAGCCAGCCTAAGCAAGAACTGCATATATTGAACTGTTGTGAGACTGGTGAACTAAGCGGCCTCTATGCTGTTCTTTCTGCTTTTGCTTATAAATATAGAGGTAGATTTTAAAGGCTGTGCACGTGTCCATGTGTTTGTGGTTCCCGGTGCGCGCATATGGACGTGATTTTAAAACATGTGCGCGTTGCAGTGCACATGTTATAAAATACAATACCCACGCTCACATGTGCGTCCAATTTGATATCAGCGCTAGCATTTGCGGGAGGGTTGCGACTCGCGAGTGCAAGGGGGGGGGGGGGGGGGGGTGATTTTTTTAAAAAACGCACGGCGACATGATCGGCCCATTCCCAGTTCCTTCCCAGTCTGCTCCGGCCAGGACTGAGGCATGATTTCAGCATGTATCGATTTATATGCACCAGCGCGCGCCGGGGTCCCCTATCGCGTAACTTTACTTCTGCTATGGACAGCGTGTAAGTCATAAAATAAAAAGAAATAGGCTACTTAGCATGGTTTAAGGGGTCTGGCCTAACAGGGTAAAAGGTAGGCAAAGTAATAGTGGGGGTTAGGAATGCAGATTGGTTAACTGAGAAAACTGGGAATGAACTTATGTGAGAAAGGCGGCATTTGCGCGCACATGTGTGCATAAATATGAAATCTTGCACACGTGTACGCGCCGATAGCCAATTTAAAAAAACACATGCATATGCGGCATATGTTTTAAAATCGACGTGTCCTTGTGAGCACGCTGGCAACTGCGTTTACATGTGTGCAGCTCTTAAAATCTACCTCATAGGATTATTTGGATCATGCATATAGGAATCTGAGAGAGAACTCCACATCAGAAGTCCAGCTAGCTATTCATCAGCTTGATCTTGAGAGGGTGTAAAGCCCACACTTTTCTCCTTGCTACAAACCAATAGTATCTGAAAGAAGGGAAAATGCATAGCCAGCATGCAAAAGTAGCTTTTTGGCTTGAGTAAGAATGCTTGGATTTTGTTCTGTCAAAAAGAGTTCTTGGCAAACTGGGATTTATTACCAGGGGTCTTCAGTAATTTTTTGACAGAAACATTCTTGGTAAAAAGAAACTGAAGTGAGCATTTTCTATAAGATAAAATAACTGTGGTTTAAAATTTCTATTGTCATTGCAAGTGGTTTATTAGGGCCGAGTTCAGAAAGATAAATTTGGTGCCCTTTTTTGTTATATTTTGTGATATGGTTTGTTTCTTTTATATTTTTATTGATACCATCTTTTGCACCCCCCCCCCCCAATTATCGTGGGCTCGGCTTCTAATTATAACATGTGGAATTTCTTATTGATTAATGATGATTTTTTAATATCTTTGTTGTAATAAATATATTTCTTTTTTTCCTTTTTCATCTCTCAAAGTTTTCTTGATTTGCAAAATCTTGTGAATATGATGTGAAATTAAAAGTAAAAAAAAAAAAAAAGACAGTAGCAATTTATTGGCTAAAGGTGCTTACTAAATAAAATATCCAGAGAACTTCAGCCATTGTAAAGTTATTTTATAATTATCTTGAGCAACCTTATTTTCTAACAGATTTCAATGCTTGTTTGGTCAAGTTCATGTTTTAAGTATTACATTTTCTCAACTATGCTGAACAACACAAATCTGTTAAGATATATGTGCAATATTCAAGGGTTCAAGTTTGGAACTGGTGTGATTTTATCGTGTCCTCACTGCTTTCATCAGCTATGGAAGAGAAAAAAGTGGAATTCTCTATCCAGTAAAACTGGGCTACAGTGCTGTTTTGTTACTTCAATAAACTCTGCTTTTAAAATGAATTTGAAAAATTGTTCTTTTCAAACCCTAAATTTCCATCCTAAAGCTGGAGACATATTGGTTTGCATTCTGGTAGCATACCAAGAAAAAGCTAAATCAATCTCTTTTTTTTTTTTATTTACATGCCGTATTCTTGAGAAATGTAATTGCAGGTTTTATTAACTTTGTGTTTTATGGATCCAATATTTAAGAACAAGTCCATCTTTTATGTCACAGTAGGAAGGTTAATATACTTACAGATTCACCAGCAATACATCTTGGGCAAGGCTGGACAAGACCTCTGCTTTCTTGGTTTTGAAAAATCTATTGAAGAAATTAAAGATATAAAACTTTACCTCAAGAAGGAAGTATTTGACATTTTACGATTATTTTTACTTTCAATATTTTCAACTGAGCCATGTTAATAAAGTAAACATACCCCATAATTTTGGTTCCCTCTCATGTGTTCTGGAATACCATTATTTGAAGAAACAGATTGTTGAGGAAAATGTTGCATATCCCAATTGTGAATATGGTATTCATTTAACTGGTGTTTTACAATACTATTGCCATTTGGAAGAGTTTCTAAACCTTTGCAAATCCGTTTCTGTAAAATATAAAGCATGTTGGACAATTATAGAATGGGAAAATAAACAAAGCCAAGTCAGAACAAAAATTAACGCCAGAATATAAATGGATGCAAAAAAAGATTCAACAATAAAAGCAAAACTTGTTCATTTCTTTGAAAAAGAAATAGAAAAAAAAAGTTTTAAATGTATAAAGAGATAATTATATGAAACAGAATAAAGTATCATATGTTAATATTCTTTTATGACGGACTCTGCTATCAAACATTCTGAGATATTCAACAAAGCATATCCAGTTTCACAGGAAAGAAGGAGATAATCATATACAATGTTTCCCAACATTTTTAAGCACAAGGCATACCTATATTAACATCAGCCTTCATGAAGCAGGCAATGCGGATATGCAGAGGATTCATATAACCAAAAAAAGAGCTATGGAAGCATTGAAAGGCCCACAAGTCTCTCTTCCAAATTTTAAAACAAAGAGAAGAGGAGACACACATGAACTCATTGTTGCATCCGTCGCTGCTCGACTCCCTCACTCTGCCCTCTTTACCTCTGTGGCGACTCCCTCTGGGTCTGATAGATGGCTGGCTGCTGCGGCGTTTCCATGCCGTCTCTCTCCGGCGTCCCCGGACCGGCTCGACGTTGCAGATCCGCCATGTTGCCTATTTCACTATCTAACTGAGTTAGCAAGGGGATTGCTTCGGCTACGTCTCCCAAGCTACTCTGCCTCCTCGGACTTACCAGGGGTACCCGCTCCTCGGGGGCCTCGCTCCTTTCTTTACTTTCAGATTACAGATAGGAACCGGTACTCGCTCCTCGAGGGCCCATATTCCTGGACATTCCGAAGATTCTTTACTGCTTGGAAGCTATCGCTGCTAAAAACAATTGTGAGTTACCACCGCTCTCTCAGAGCTTTCCCTGGAACCAGGTACTCACTCCTCGAGAGCCTAAACCTTTCCAGCTCCTGAGCTTCCTTGAGACCTTATGTGAGTTTTGTCATCTAGTTCTGTTCATGAACTCTGCCTACTCTGCCTACTCACTTTCTACAGTTTCTCAACAGCTCAGCCATCCTGGATCGCGGTTCCAGTACCTGAGGGACTACAGCCCTGCTGGGCATATCAGCTCACTACTGCCACCTCTGGTGGTTTCAAAAACCTGTCTAATAAAAGAACTAATATGTGTCTGTCTCCATACTCAAGCCTAGCCGGTGGTCCCTCTCAGGATATCCTCCCGGGGGAGTAGTCATCTGCCACCGGCCCAGGGATCCACCCACAACTATATCAGATTCATTACAGATTGCTACTCCTTAGCAAGAGACACTACAAGATTGCTGACTCCTCCTCCTTAGGAACCATTACAACAGATTGTTAACTCCGCAGTCTAACAGCAGATTTACATCAGATTGCTAACTCCTAGCTTGTCAACTAGCTCATTCACAACACTCATCACAATGGATCAGCCTCTTGTATACACAAGTACAGGAGAAGAGAGAAATTGGTATAGTGTGGGCAACTGGCTTGGTTAGTTACCTTGTCTGTCATATGTGGCTGCCAGTGGTCCTCCACTGCTGCTGTTCCCAAAACTCAGTGAGTCATATTCAGTACTCAGTGCACACCGACCCTGTCTCACTCAACCTGGGGTAAGACAGAGGTTGAAAAGACTCAAAGGAGACTCAAAAGGGGGAAGAAAAGGAGGTGCTGTGCGTAATTTTAAAAAGGCCCGGCGACATGAGTAAAGCCCTGGGATGCGTGTAAGTCCCGGGGCTTTACTAAAGGGGCGGTCCAGGGGCGGGGCGGGGCCAGAGGCCTCCGACACAGTGGCCATTGCCGCTGTGTTGGAGGATCACGTGCCGGCAGGCTGCCGGCGTGCCCAGAGGCAGGCGCAAAAGGTAAGACAAAGGTCGGGGGGGGGTGGTTAGAGCAGGGCTAGGGGGGAAAGATTAGGGGAAGGGGTGGGAAGGTCAGGCTAGGGGGAGGGAATGGGGGAAGGCAGCGCAACTCGGTGCACCCCCTTGCGCGCACTGACCCCCGATTTTATAACATGCGCATGCATGTTATAAAATCGGGCGTACATGTGTGCACGTTGGGTAGCGCGCGCACATTTAAAAATCTACCCCAATGTGTGTTGCACAAAGTGTGGTCTGGCTATCCATATCCTGCATGATGCCCATTAATTACCATACTCTGGGGTTCATGCTGTAGCTAGGAAGAAAGAGCTATGTAAGATTGCACATATTGTATCTTGGTGCTGCAAGGTGCTGATCTGGTGATAAATTGCAGGAGGACCTTGCAAGACTGGAAGATTGGGCATCCATATGGCAAATGAAATATAATGTGGACAAATGCAAGATGATACATACAGGGAAAAATGAGAAATGATCACTTACCTAATGATTTCCTTTTACTTAATATAGACATAAGGGTTCAGGACCCGTGGGTTATGCACCTCTGCCAGCAGATGGAGACTGAGCAAACTGACGTCACAGTATATATACCCCTGCCGTGACATCAGCCTGCCAGTATTCTCTTCAAAAACAACTGTGGACAGACTAGATAAAAATTGATTGAAAAAACATAACCATTTCAATACTAGCCAACATGAAACACTGAGCTCAGACAAGAAGTACATTAACACAAGTCTAGGGACTGGAGGAACACTTACCAGTAACCCCTGGAACACGTAGTCACCCAGGAGGATTATAACAGAAACATACGGCAGCCAAGGGTGAGAAGCTGAACCCATCTGTCTATATTAAGTGAAAGGAAATTATCAAGTAAGTAGTAATTTCTCATTTCCTAGCACATAGACAGATAGGTTCAGGACCAATGGGATGTACCAAAGCTATTCCTGGATAGGATGGAAGGCTGCTTGCGGTCCAGTCAAAACTGCCTGTAAGGCTGCGTTCTCCCAGGTCTGCACATCCAGATGATAATACCTGGAAAAGGTGTGTAAGGAGGCCCACATTGCAGCTTGGCAAATGTCAACGGGGGACAACAATCTAACCTCCGCCCATGACACTGCCTGAGCCCTAGGGAATGAGCCCTAACCTGTTCAAGCAATGCATTTTCAGCGGCCACATATACGGCCGTGATTACCTCCTTAATCCAGTGAGCTATTGTAGCCCGCAAGGCCGGTTTGCCCTGTTTACCTCCACCATGAAGGACAAACAGGTGATCTGACTTTCAGAAAAGCTTAGAAACCTCCAGATACTTCAGGTTATGTCTCTTAACATCCAAGGGACACAACAGGTGATATTCCTCTCTGCATCTCTTTCCTAATCCAGAGAAGGCAAGGAAATGGACTGATTCAAGTGAAAATCTAAGACCACCTTAGGTAAGAAAGAAGGAACAGTACGCAGTTGAATCACACCCAAAGGAATGGTTCCCGACAAGACAAGGCCTGCAGCTTGGAAATTCAACGTGCGGAACATATCACCACCAGAAACACCATTTTCAAGGTCAGTAAACGCAAGGAAAGGGAGCACATCGGTCAAAACGTAGGACCAGCCAAAAAGTCCAAAACTAGATTAAGACTCCACAAGGGTATCGGTAACCGCAAGGGAGGACAAAGATGTTTCACTCCCCTCAAGAAACAGGCCTAGTGCAGGATTGGTAGGCACCCTGGTCGGACCCAGAGAGTGCCTGCCACCAGGAGGTGGAGCACAATAGGAGACAGAGGCTAGCTGAAGCTTCGCCACTAGCAACCCGGGGAAACTCACGGGTTGAGCCCTTGGGTACCTGGACCACCTGGTCTTAGATGGGCCTAGCAGGATCTCCTAGATAGAAAGTTCAGAGGTGTGACCACCACGATCAAGGGTGCGTGGTTGATATTCAGGCCAGATGCCTGAGAAGGCCAGAAGAGAGTCTCTGAATGTATAGCAAGGATCAAGGCCAGATACAAGGAAGCGTGGTCAGCCAATGCGAGGGTCAGAGCCAATAATCAGTCCGTGGATAGTCAGGCAAAGCAAGGGTCAAATACCAGTAGTCAGTCCGAGGGTAGTCAGCCAAAGCAGAGGTTAGGTTCCAGGAGACAGTAGATGTGGTCGGTAATCAGGCAGAGGTCAGTTCCAGGCAGCGTGCAGACGTGGTCGGTAATCAGGCAGAGGTCTGTTCCAGGCAGCGTGCAGACGTGGTCGTAGAAACAGGCAGAAGGTCAGGGTAGGCAGCGGTCAATCATAGTCAGGAACAAGCCAAGGTCAGTACTGAGAAGACAGTCCGAGAGGTACTACCTGGGGAGACGAGGAGACAGAAGGATGCTGGAACAGAAGGACGCTGGAACAGGACTGGAACGAGACTGAAACAGGACTGGAACAAAACTGGAACAAGGCTTGAACGAGACTGGAACACAGACTGGAACGCACACTAGAAATCACTAGGTGATCGACCTGATTGCCAAGGCAAGGAAGTGAGGGTAGGAGCTTCCTGTTATAGTGTGATCAATCAGGGCGTGCCGCGGAGCTGGGATCTGCCCCTGGCCTTTTAAGGTGCTGGGCGGTCTGCACACACACACGCCTGGGGGCGGGGCCGACTCCACGGAGGACGCTGAGCCCCACCGCGAGGCCTGGCTGGAAGATGAAGGCCCAGCGACTGCCGCTGCGGGACGCTGAGGCCTAGCTGTGCTTGCCACCACTGCAGGAGAGGATGACCTGGGACCCTTGGAGGAGCTGGAGAGGTGAGCATGCCCGGGCTGAGTGCCGACGGGACGCGCAACAGTTGGAGGTCGAGGGAACAGCATTTTTGGACATGCCCGTACTCGCCTATCCCTCGTTAGAGGGTGAGGACGCCAATACACCAGCACCGGCGGTTGTGACTACTTAGACTGCAAATGGAGGTGAGAGTTTGCCTGTAATTCTATCTTCAGTTTGCTTGGAAAAGCCATCTGTAGTTACTTTAGAGTCTCTATGGGAATTGATGTCGACTTTGGGGAAAGCGTTTTAAGAATGTTCCTTGAAGATAAATTCATTGACACAACAAGTAGATATTGTGGTCAAATATAATGATACTCAAAGAAAAGAACTTTTTGATAAGATCAAGAATGCTGAAGTAGGAATAAAGCACATGGAAAATGTTCAATCTACGATTATTCAGGACGTTTCTGCTTTAAGCAGGAAAGTGGAATTTATAGAAAATAATCTAAGGCATTTGAACTTGCGAGTTTTGAATTTTCCGGGGGTGGTAGGAGAGATTCCTAGAGTTACCATCAGAAAATATTTTCTGGAAATTTTGGAATATACAAATGAAACTGCTCCCCCTCTGGATAAGGTGTATTTTTTACCTTCTTGCTCTAAAGTTCAAGTTCAAAATCCTAATGTTGATATAAATAATTTGTCTAAATATTTAGTCATCTATTTTGGAAATATCTGAGAGGTCTACCCTGATAATATCTCTATATAATGAAAAAGATCTTAGTACTGTGATAAAGGTTATTTTAGGATATCAAATGTATTTTTACGGGGTAAAAAATTAGGATCTTTCAAGACTTAACAAAGTCTACCCAGGAAAGAAGGAAGGGATTTCTTGCTTTATGTCAGGATACATTAGCTATTGGAGCAACCTTCTTTCTAAGATTTCCATGTAAATGTATAGTTAAGTACAATAGAAATAGTTATGTATTTTTTACATCTGAACAACTTAAAAGCTTTATAGACTCAAAGAAGGCTATGATTCAAGTTAGTAATATCTAACATTTTTTGTATATCATCCTATAAATGTAATAGAAAGTGCTTGTAAACTATGTCTTTTCAACTTAAATGAGAGTTTCCTCGATATCTCCTACTTTTTGATCTCTGTCCCCCAAGGCTAGTGGTCTAATGGGCATGGCTTTGTTACTATTTAGTGTATAATTTCTTTGTGAATATTTTTATTTCAATACCATGTTTCTGCGCAAAGTGGATGCTTTGTACGAAAGTTGTAAAATTAATAAATAATAAATGAAAAAAAAAAAAAAAGATAATGGGAATTGTGTGCAAAAAGAGAGATTTTGCTCTGAGCTGTAGAAAATATATTTGAGGTGGAGGCTCCAAAAGGTGAATTACATTCTCGTTGTGGGTGAATCATTCTTTGTGCACTGCTTTAGGGGCAGTATGGAGGACTTTAAGAGACCAACTATGTAGTTCCTCTTCCTGTATGTCCCAAATTGCTTGTTTTAACTTTTTCTCATTTTATGGATGTTCTATTGCATAAACCACCTGGATAACTTGTTACGAAAGGTATATAAAGTCCAATAAATAATAATAACTTTTCAAAACCCTGCTGTATTGATGTCCATCTGCCCCAAATGAATCCTTCTATCATAGTCAGTGTTCGACAGTCTCAGAATATCTACTACTATTTGCCAAGTGGAGTCTCAAAATACAGTGAGGGAACTGAGCCCAATGTTTGGGAAAACTTGTTACCAAATCTTTTATGACTTGTGTTTCCTTTGCCTGACATGCATTTACACCAATTTTATTTTGATGTACATGCACAAAATTTCCTGGCATGATGGCAGCTGTTCTTGAGGAAGCTCAGACAGAGACAAGCCAAAAGAGAATAAACATATATAGCAAAACTAGACAAAGGAGGCATCTGAAGAAGTGTCATTGGAGTACCTACATTGTTGGGATGCCCTGCATCCTCTAGCTGTTGACGTTTACGCAGTGCAATGAAATCCATTATGAAACAGCATTTAATACTCTTCTGTACATTGCAGATCTTGTTCCAAAACCTTAAGAAAGATAACATCATAAAATTAGTATATGTAGTGCTAGATAAAGATGGAACTAGAGCAGGGCTTCCCAAACCTGTCCTGGGGACCCAACAGCCAGTCAGGTTTTCAGGATATCCCAATGAATATGCATCTGATTAATTTGCATATGTTGAGCTCCATGATATGCAAATGTATTTCATGCATATTCATTGTGGATATCCTGAAAACCTGACTGGCTGTGGGGTCCTAGGACAGGTTTGGGAAGCTCTGAACTAGAGCCTTTTTGGGAGGGGCCAAGCCCTGTTGTTCCCTGTCCTCATCTCCACTGCCCCTCTAGCACTTCCTCTCCCCAACTGGACTGCAGAAGCTCAGAAAGGAGGAATGGGAAGCAGGAGCAAGAACAAAGTGCTACAAATTCAAATACAGCTTGGGGGTAAAGTGACTGAACACTCACAACTTACATTCACCATGGACATCGCACCCCCACCTTCCCACCACTCCTCCCCTCTCATTTTCAGTCTAAACAGAAAGCACATGGGTTAGTACAGTAGGGGAGGGACACAGAGGTGCACTTATTCACTACATCCCCGTTTTGCAACCACCCTTGCAGTATTTGTTCCTGCTCCTGCTTCATCTTCCTCTTCCAATGCTGCTACAAGCAAATTGGGGGTGGGGGGGGGGGGGAGAAAAGCTGGAAGGGCAGCTGCAGGTAGGGAGATGGAAGGGAGGTGAAACTTGAGGGATAGAAATCTATAGGGAAGTAAAGGCTGGAGAAGCTGGAAAGAAGGAAGAGTTGGAGGAGAAGGAGAGAAGGAGAGAAGAAAAACTGAAAAGAGGAAAATTGGAGGAATTGAAGGAGGGCTGGAAGGGAGGGGTATTGAGAAAGGGACTGTTGAATTAGTGGAGAGAACGAGACAACTGGAGAGAGAAAGAGAGCAGTAAGGGAATTGGAGAGCTGAAAGGAGGGAGATAGTGAAAACTACTGTGTTCTGTGCTGGAGGCAATATAGAATAGAGGCAGTCCAGAGAAGAACTACGAAAATGCTGCAGAATCTGTACCAAATGTCCTTATGGAATGAGACAAGGAGCTAAATAGGTATGTCCTAATGGAGAAGAGAGGAGAGGAGAGGTAGGATAAGAGACATTCAAATACCTGAAAGGTACAAAAATTGCACAAAAAGCAAACATTTTTTCTGTGGAAAGAATATTCTAAAACAAAAAGTCATGATAAAAGGCTCAAAGTGGGTGGGCTCTGGATTAATAACACAAAATATTTCTTCACAGAAAGGGTGGTGTATTCATGGAGTATCCTTCCAAGGGAGATAAAGGAAGCAAAAACAATATCAGAATTGGGCTGTCCAGGAATGGGTTTATGGTGAGATCTGCGACTAATCTCATAAAATACTGGTAGACCAATTTTCAAAGAGCTGGCAAGTGGCATATTTTTCCGGGTGAATTTAAGCATGTAACATTGCAGATATTCAGCAGGACTTACCCAGACTGAATATATGCAGATAAAGTTATGTCTAAGTTTACCTGGATAAAGTTAGGCCAATGGTTTTTCCCACCAGACTAATGCACGTACGTTTAGCCAAAGAACCCTGAATATGTTCACTCAGCAGCTAAAATTTAGTCCCATCACTGAAACACCTCCATCAACATCCCTTTTGTCTGGATAAATTTTGTGCGCACAAGAAGTTGTGGGCATACTATTTATGCAGTTGGCAGTGGAGAAATTTCAAACATTGGGCTTTGTGCGGGTAATTCATCAAGTTAATCACACACACCCTTTCAATACTGACATCTAGGAGAAAGAGTTGCTTACCTGTAACAGGTATTCTTCTAGGACAGCAGGATGTTAATCCTCACACATGGGTGACATCATTGGATGGAGCCCGGCACAGAAAACATATGTCAAAGTTTCTGGAACTTTGACTGTGCACACTGAGCATGCCCAGCATGCCCTATACCATGCATCCATGTGGGGCCCCTCTTCAGTCTCGTAACATAGAATTACAATAAAAATTAAAACAAAAAAATAGGAGAAATCCAACTCCTTGGGGGGGCGGGTGGGTTTTGAAAGGACTAACATCCTGCTGTCCTAGGAGAACACCTTTTACAGGTAAGCAACTCTGCTTTCTCTGAGGATAAGCAGAATGTAGTCCTCACACATGGGTGAATCCCTAACTACAGGCTGCTCTCGAACACAAAACGGGACCAACAAGCACCAACCAGGGTCCAAAGGGCTGCTGGCAACAGAGGGGGAGACAGCCTGAACCCATGCTGCTGGCAACAGAGGGGGAGACAGCCTGAACCCAAACAATGGGCCCTAGGCATGGAGATTTGGGTTCTACGCCTCAAAGAGATTCTGAAGAAGAGACTGGACAAACCTACTATCACTTCAGCCATCCCTATCTAGACAGTAGTGAGATGTGAATCTGTGCAGAGAATTCCACGTTGTAGCCCTGCAGATCTCCTCCACGGGAACTGCTCATATGTGGGCCACCGATGTTGCCATGGCTCTGACAGAATAAGCCTTGACATGACCCCAAGACGCAGCCCTGCCTAGGCATAACAGAAGGAGATGCAGTCTGCTAGCCAACTGGATAGTGTCTGTTTGTCAACTGCAAATCCCAACCTATTCTTGTCAAAAGAAATAAAAAGTGTCTCTGGGTTTCTGCCGCTCCAGATAGAAGGCTAAGGCTCTCTTGCAATCCAAACTGTGCAGTGCTCGTTCGCCTTGGTGCGAATGGGGCCTGGGAAAGAATGTTGGCAGGACGATTGACTGGTTAAATAGAAAGACTGGAGGGTGAAGGTGAGTGAGCCCTCAGAGAAAACGCAAGACCATTGAGTGAAGGGAAATAGGCTGGCCATCATGCAGCCTGTGGAAAGCAGCTATCGCACTGAGGTGAACCCTGACCAAAGCTGTGGCAAGACCTGAGACGTATAAGGTATGCAGATAAGCCAAGAGCATGTCTGGGGCGCAGGTAAGTGGGTCTGTTCCCTTGGATTCACACCCTGTGGTGTACCGCTTCCACTTGAGTTGATAATTACCTCGTCTAGACGGTTTTCGAGATGCCAAGATCATGTCTTGCACAGAGATGAAAAATCCTTGTTCAGATAGGAGGATCCGCTCAACCTCCATGCTGTTAGATGTAAGGATGCGTGCAGAGGGTGAAGGAGGGAACCTTCTTCTTGTGACAGGTCGTCCCGATTGGGTAACCGAAATGGTTCTTCCATGGATAGTTGTAGAAGGTGCGTGTACCACGGTTGTCGAGGCCAGGCTGGCGCCACTAGGATCAGGTGCGCGCCGTCCTGCATGCATTTCTGTAGGGTCCTGGTGATGAGAGGAATTGGAAGAAACGTGTACATTAATGGTTCTGTCCATGGAATTAGAAAAGCATCCTGGGCGTCCCTGTGTGGGCTTGGCCACACGGAGCAGAAATAAGTTAGCTTTCTGTTGGACTCCATGGCGAAGAGGTCTATCGTTGATCTTCCCCACCGGCGGAAGATGGCTTCTGCTACTACAGAATTGAGGGACCATTCGTGTGGATAGAACACTCGACTCAATCTGTCTGCCCGGGTATTGGAGATGCCCGGTAGGTAGGTTGCCTGCAACTGAATGAAATGGCGGTTGGCCCATAGTAGTATAGTGAGGGCTTCCCGGCAGAGGATCCATGAGCCCAATCCCCCCTGTTTGTTGATGTTAAACATGGCTACCTGGTTGTCTGTGTAGACCATGACGTGATGACCTTAAAGGTGGGAGACAAAGGTTCGCAACGCGTATCGTATCGCTCGAAGCTCCAGGAGATTGATTTGAAACAATTGTTCTTGTCAGTTTCAGAGGCCTTGTGTCTGTAAATGGTTGAGATGTGCTCCCCAGCTCTTGCGGGAGGCATCTGTAGTGAGGACCGCATTGTGAGGTAATAGTAGGAAGGGAGTTCCCTTGGTGAGCATCTGTTTTTGTAGCCACCAATCCAGTTCCCTGGACATGGTCTGTCAATGACACTCTTGACGTTAAGGATTGAGATGTTGCTTCCATTGTCATTTGAGATCCCATTAGATGTGTTGCATGTGAAGTCTGGAATTGGACACTGCGTGAATTGACGCTGCCATATGCCCCAAGACTGTTAAAATTTTGCGAGCCGAAGGCAATTTTGTGAGTTGGAGCCGTCGGAATAGTTGACGCATAGTGAGTCTCCTGTCACGCGGCAGGAAGACCCTGTGTTTGGTTGTGTCCAGTATGGCCCCTATAAATTGAATCCTTTGAGTGGGTTGCAGATTGGACTTTTGGTAATTGATGATCACTCCTAATCTGTTGAGACAACGAATCATATCCTGGAGATGTTGTAGGAGCGTGTTGGGGCTGGACGCCACTAGTAGCCAGTCGTCGAGGTAGGGGAAAATTATTATCCCTTGCTGACGGAGGAACGCCACCACCACTGCCATGCACTTGGTGAATACTCTGGGCACTGTCGAGAGACCAAAGGGAAGTACTTTGTATTGAAAGTGCTGGCCATGGACTTGGAAGGATAGGTATTGCCAGAAGGAAGGATGCATCAGAATATGAGTGTACGCATCCTTGAGATCTATGGAGCACATCCAAGCTTTGGGTGGAATTAGGGGCAATATGGATTTGAGAGAGATCATTTTGAATTTTTCCCTGACTATGAATTTGTTGAGTTCTCGTAGATCCAAGCTAGGCCGGAGATTCCTGGACTTCTTGTGTATGAGGAAGTATGGGGAGTGGAACCCCCTGTCGTGGGTTGATGGAGGGAGACAGCGAATTGCTTGTTGTTGTAGTAAGGCGGACACCTCCTTCTCCAATTGTGTGATGTTGGATCTGGTCCCTCTGGATGTTAGCTGAGGGAGGGGCGGTGGGCGCAGGAACTGAATCCGATATCCCCGGCGGACAGTCTCCAGCACCTACTGATTCAATGTTATGTGCTCCCATTGCTGGATGTGGGATGTTATTCCACCCGCTAATACCAGTTGTGATGGTGGCTAGGCTACTTCTAAAAAGAGGGGTTGGGTTTTGACGAGGCCGCCGGTGGTTGCGCTTGTGGTCATTGAGACTGCTGACGACCCCTATGGTTTTGGTTCTGTTGGTCTTGCTGCCATGGAGGAGGTTGATAAGGTGGCGGTCGGTAGATGCATATGGATGATATGGCCTTCTTTGAAAAGGCTGTCGCCGGGGTGGGACATAGTACCCACGGGACAAGGGGTACGACTGTGGAGTGGTGAGGGACTGCACCGCCATGGATTGCTCCTTGAGTTGAGCTACCGTCTCTTGGAATTTGGAGCCAAAGAGATTATCCCCCTTACAGGGCAGGTTGGCCAGTTTGTCGTGGACGTCTGGTCCGATTGTATTGGCACGGAGCCATGCTACACATCGTGCGGAAATTGTGGCCACGGATGCTCGGGAGGAAGTCTCGAAACTCTCATATACTGTACGTAGTAAATGTCGTATGGCTTCTTCGATGTCTTGTACCAGGGCAGGACCTGCGGGTGTCTGAGCTTGCGATTCACAGCACTCCTTGATACGTTGTATACATTCATAAATATAGGGGCGGATTTTAAGAGCCCTGCTCGCCTAAATCCGCCCGGATTTGGGCAGATTTAGGCGAGCAGGGCCCTGCGTGCCGGTGAGCCTATTTTACATAGGCCTACCGGCGCGCGCAGAGCCCCGGGACTCGCGTAAGTCCCGGGGTTTTCTGAGGGGGGCGTGTCGGGGGCGGGCCCGAACCGCGCGGCGTTTTCGGGGCGTGTCGGGAGCATTCCGGGGGCGTGGCCGCGCCCTCCGGACCCGCCCCCAGGTCACGTCCCGGCGCGCTAGCGGCCCGCTGGCGCGCGGGGATTTACGTCTCCCTCCGGGAGGCGTAAATCCCCCGACAAAGGTAAGGGGGGGGTTTAGACAGGGCCGGGCGGGTGGGTTAGGTAGGGGAAGGGAGGAGAAGGTGAGGGGAGGGCAAAAGAAAGTTCCCTCCGAGGCCGCTCCGATTTCGGAGCGGCCTCGGAGGGAACGGGGGTAGGCTGCGTGGCTCGGCGCGCGCCGGCTATACGGAATTGATAGCCTTGCGCGCGCCGATCCAGGATTTTAGCGGCTACGCGCGTATCTACTAAAATCCCGCGTACTTTTGCTTGCGCCTGATGCGCCAGCAAAAGTACGCCAATCGCGCGGTTGGAAAATCTACCCCATATTGTATAATGTAGAATTGATGATGGTTTATGCGGGCTGCTAGCATAGTTGCTTGGAAAGCCCGCTTTGCAAATTTGTCCAAAGATTTCAGGTCCTGGCCCGGGGTGTTGACGAATGGAATCTGGGGTTTTTGGCCCTGGCCATTGCTGATTCCACGACTAGCGAAGCATGGGGTAACTGAGTTGACGTGTAGTAGGGGGATTTTTGCATTTTGAATTTCAGGTCGGTTTTTCTCGAGACTGCAGGTAGTGAGAAGGGTGTTTCCCAGGATCTTTCAAGGACTTTAGTACCGTGTGTGCCGGCAGCGCTGTCAGTTCTGCTGGAAGGTCGAAGATCTTCAACAACCCTAGGGTTTCAGCCCTAGGATCTGGTACCTTCTGAATATTTTTTTTTTTATCATTTAAAAATTTATTATAAATGTAACAGTGACTGAATCTCAAACCAACAAACATAGGGCCTTATTTTCCAATATCGCATTGGTAACGCATTAGGGGGCGTTACCAATGCAAATGAGGCTTCTTTCGTGCAGTGGGGAAAAATCGAGAGCGAGAGCGACTTACTATAGTGCCTATGCCCTACATAGGTATTTTAACCCCTATGGGAGGGCCACCTACTAACTCGGGGTGGGGATTAGGTATGAGCGTCGGGGGTTGGGGGCCACTTTCGCATTCCACATGAGACCTACGGACAGAACAGTGGTCTCTAGTGCAGATTTGCTGGCCGTCGGAGTGAGGACGCTCACTCCAAGCGGAGATTTGGCCAACATTCTCTCCACCTAGCATGTTGTTGCCCAGGTAGAGTGTCCATCAAGCTAGGTAGAGAGAACGTTGCCCAAACCACTTCTTGGAGTGAGCGTCCTCACTCCGACGGCCAGCAAATCTGCACTAGAGACCACTGTTCTGTCCGTAGGTCTCATGTGGAATGCGAAAGTGGCCCCCAACCCCCGATGCTCATACCTAATCCCCACCCCGAGTTAGTAGGTGGCCCTCCCATAGGGGTTAAAATACCTATGTAGGGCATAGGCACTATAGTAAGTCTCTCTCTCTCTCTCTCTCTCTCTCTCTCTCTCTCTCTCCCTCTCTCTCTCTCTCTCTCTCTCTCTCTCTCTCTCTCTCTCTCTCTCTCTCTCTCTCTCTCTCTCTCTCTCTCTCATATATATATCTATATATCCTTTTCAGGCCCGTAACGCGAGGTTTGAGTTGTAGTTATTAGCCGCGCTAACCCCCCTGAATACCAAATACCTAATTTGCATTCGCAAATCGCGTTAACAGCTGTTAACGTGATTTGCGAATTTATCGCACGCGGTAAAGTGCTTGGAAAATGAGGCCCATAATAACAGGTATACAGGCAGAACAGAATCAGCATATAAAGCGCCACCATAGGCGGAGATATACCGCAGGTAGAAAAGGAAAACCATCATAAAGCATGAGATACCAGGAAAATACAACTGTAATTTTCTCCCCCCCTCCCCCCCCCTTCTCTCCATAGGTAAAACCAAAGAATGAATGGTAGTAATGTGTGAATATTACAAACAACCTTCGGGGCTCCTCCCTTCACTGTTACAACACGATGTTATACTGAAAACCATCAAGCACATCAGGGAGCACCAGTGGATTGAACCTTCTGAATATTTAAATTCAAAACCTTGCCCATCTTTTCCAAAAACTTGGGATAGGTGATATTCCGGCGGGGAATATAGTTCTGCGGATTCCTCCGCCGGATCGGAGGGATATATTCAGTGGATGAGTCTGGAGATGTAGGCTGCCCACCTGGCGACACTGGTCAGGGCAGAAAATCCTAAGGTGATGGCACCAGTACCGGGGTTGGCGATGAATTTGGACGTGTTGGTGTGGAGTGCACTGACGTTTGTGGAGACGGTGCCCCTGTGCTGGGGGATATAGCCGGGAGCTGGTAGGAAGCCTGCATGATTTAAAAAAACCCCGTTAACGCCTGTGATAAGTTGAAAAACGCTTCTTTCGTTTGCGGAGGCATGGGTGAGCGCAGTGGTACCGCCGGACGTGGTACTGCCCTTAGCAGGATATCAGAGTCTGGAGCAGGTCTGTGACATGTGCGGGTATGCAGGATTTCCGACAGCTTGCGTTTTTTGGAAAGTGGTTCTTGCAGCACATCTCCTCTGGTACGGTGTTTGGAGGCAGAGGACATGTCCGAGTATACTCTGAGAGACGAAGAAGCTGATGAGGGGGAATGAGAAGATGTTAGTGGGACCAGGTCTTCTTCCGATGTAGGGAAGGAGGCTGGTGAACTCAGTTCCAGAGACAACAGAGCATGGCCACGTGATGTGTGTTGGTCAGCTCTAGGGTGGGGGTCGGAAGATTGGTGTCCCTCGTCCCTTTTCTGCTTTTTTGCGGGCAGAGCAGATGACATCGTCAATGGCCTTGACGTATCTTCAGCAGCAGATGGCAAATGTGTCGTCCGCTTCGCGTCCTCTCGTGAGGTCGACTCAGTGTGCGTCGTTTTGCACTGATGTGTCGACGGGAGAGGTTGTCTCGATGGTGCTGCCGTCGGTGCCGTGGTACCCTGCTTTGGCCGATGCGTCGGCATCACGGTCAACGCATGGCGTGGTTTCTTCTTCTCCGGCAGCTTCGACGAGTGCGTCGGTGGCTGAGACGGTGCGTTTGGCATCATCTGCATCGTGCATCGTAGACTTCGGTGCTGATGGTTCCTGTGCCCGTGGCTCCGTTGTCGGTCGCCGCTGCGACGCAGATGACGCTTCTCGGCTCCGGGCTTTGGTCCGGGTCGGGTCTCGACCTCGGGACGCTTCCGGTCGACTCTTCTACCCGTGCTTACCCCCAGGCCTGGAGGTGGAGGGCTCCACGGAGGCTGCTCGACGCAGTGGAGGGGGCGCCGATGAGGCCGGATGCGGAGAAGATCGAGCTTCAGATGGGGGAGCGTATGACCCCCCGCGGCCTAGTTTCAGTGCTAGGAGTTTGTCCGCTCTTTGTTGGCGCGCCCTCTGGGACATCCGACTGCATTGTGGACAGGTTGTTATCAGGTGGTCTGGGCCCAGACACCGATAACAGCAGTCATGTCCATTGGTAATGCACATGACCTTCTCACATGTGCAGGGTTTGAACCTTGAGGGTCGGGGAACCTCCTTCCTACCGTGGGTTTTTCATTTTTTGGTGTTTGATTTCTTCTTTGATCTTTTTTGACGAAAAACTGAGGAGGTCTGAAGCTCCTCGTGCGATCCCACATGCGGAAAAACAGACTGAGGAGAGTCGATTCGAGCACGGGAAACCACGTGCGGCCTCAGAGCAAAGCTCTGACATCACTTTGGAAGCTCCGCCTCCCGGGCCTGATAGACAGTTCCCATGACAGCATGGCTAATTCAGTCCTGCTATCGACGGGAAAAGAGAAGCAGGATCAGTATTTGTGGCAGCGGTGGAGCTCTTTCCCTCCCTGCTACGACCTTGGGCTTGCCCTGCTGCTGTACCCACAGCTAGACTTAGCACTGATCACCAGCACAGTAGCGCTGCTTTTCAAACATGCATTCTGTCCTGTAAAGTGTGGGACAGCAGCTGGTTTCCCTGTAAATTTGAAATTATTTGGTGCCTTTTGGATAGAAAGAGACAAATGCTCCCCCACCCCCTCTTAGAAGCCGTGCCTCACTATATACGGTATCATATTTACCCCATTCAGGAATCACTACTGTCTTTTGCACTCAGAGGTGGAAATACATGAAACTTACTATTTCATGCAAAAAGTAGAAAAAAAAAGTGCCCCCACAAGACGAGCCATGTGTCTGTAGTCCTCTCCGGTCACTAAGCCACCCTTGTCCTTTCTCTGGCCAAGGAGTGCTGTAGCCTCTAGTAGTGAGGAAGAGAGGCATTAACACAGCTTAATGCTGGAGCTCGGGGCCTGGGCATGAACTTACATGGAGTGCAGCATGTATTTACAGACAGTGCTGCCAATTTCTACATGAAGAAAGTAACTCACTGCGAAAACCTCCAAATAGGGTAAAAAGTAGCCAGAATCATGTTGTTGTGCTGTGGTACCAGCAGAGCTGAGAACGTTTTGAGTTCTGGTTGCTCTACAATTGGTCTAGATTGGTAGGGGATGTCTCACACTCATTCACACTCTCTCTCTGTCACAGACACACACAGATATACACTCTTCCTTTTGGGCACGCATACTTTCTCAGACATACACTCACTCTCTCTAACAAGCACACTGTCTCTCTCTCTCTCTCTCTTTTTAACATACACTTTCTATCTATGATACATACACACAATCTGCTGCTATGGCTCATGTACTCAATCAGCTAAATCACCACTCCCTCGAGCAGGTACTGCAGTGCAGCATCACATATAGTTCCTGCGCTGACTGCCTGCCCTTCCTCAACCTGAAGCAGCTAATTTCCTTCCTTTCCTTTCAGTAACCCTGCTCTTCTGGGCACTCCCAGGCTTTGTCCACAGCGGGCATATTGCCCCTCTTCAAGCTTTGGCCAGCAGCACACACTGTGAACACTGCTGCTTGTCTATGCAGACACAATGCCTTCCCCTCCTTTCTTGGTTGCAGTCACAGAGTTTCCCCTGACTTACCCCTTCTGTTCTTGAAACTAAGGTTGCCTTCAGGTTCATGGTTCTCAGCACTTTTGCATTAGCTGCCAATGTCCTACACATTCCTGCTGACTCCTGGCCCTTCCCACATAATTGGTGGGTGGGAATGAATACCTTATCAGACGGAAGCAAAAAGAGGTGACGCCCTGTAAAAAAAAAAAAAAAAAAAACACCCAACAACAACCCACACACATAGATACTTTCTTGCTTCTAAACATATTTAATCAGCAAGGAACCAAACAGCAATTTAAGAGCTGTAAAAAAAATTGCCAGATTTATGCTAAATTGTTTTAAAATTGCTAATGTAGCTCCCTGTTGTCTTCACAGTTCTAAAATTTCTAACAGCTTCCAAAAGTCACCAAATCTAGCCACTAAATCACTGAACTGGAAACACTGCCTCAGATATAGGACAGTTTGTGTTTCTACTTAGAATACACTTGCTTGCCACCTAGCAGCTTAATCTAACAATCACACGCTAGCCTGAAGACTGTGTACATAACATGCCTGCATGGACTGAGCTCTACAATCAATAGTGCAAAGTCTTTCCTTACATACAGAGCCATAATTAACCTAACACTAATAAGAATGTTTTGCTTCTCATAAAAGCTGATATAATCATAATTAAACAAGATCAAAGTTTCATGGAGCAAAGTTAGCTGGTAACATGTACAATAGTCTTCTTTAAGACAACCTTATAGTTAAGGATTTTGACTGTTTGTGATATATAAGAATTCACAACTTGTAAATATAAAATATTAAGTACATTATAGTAAAATTATGCATTTCTATTTGATGTTTCAGCACTGAAAATTGACCATTTAGCATACACTGTGTTTGTTTACTATATATGTTTTTTTCTTTTAATGTATTGGGTTGGCACTTTCCTCCAGCTATGGTGCCATAAAACTCCTTAACCCTTGCTGTAGTTACACGATGTTAGGTTCCATATTAAGAGCTACCACCCAGGAAAAAGATCTAGGCATCATTATGGATAATACTTTGAAATTGTCGGCTCAGTGTGCTGCGGCAATCAAAAAAGCAAATAAAATATTAGGAATTATTAGGAAGGGAATGGTTAATAAAACGGAAAATGTCATAATGCCTCTGTATTGCTCCATGGTGAGACTGCACCTTGAATATTGTCTTCAATTCTGGTCGCCGCATCTCAAAAAAAGATATAGTTGTGATGAGAAGGTACAGAGAAGGGCAACCAAAATGATAAAGAGAATGGAACAGCTCCCCTATGAGTGAAGGCTGAAGAGGTTAGGGCTGTTCAGCTTGGAGAAGAGACTGCTGAGGGATAAGTTCTTGGAGAAGTCCATTAACTGCTATTAATCAAGTTTACTTAAGTAATAGCCACTGCTATTAATTGCATCAGTAGCATGGGATCTTCTTGGTGTTTGGGTACTTGCCAGGTTCTTGTGGCCTGGTTTGGCCTCTGTTTTGTTGAGTCTTGACAGAGTCTATGATCTGGAGGCCAGCCAGAGCACAGCAATGTGTGATACAGTCTACTAACCAGTTAAACAGTGTGGGGCACATTTTCAAAATGGTACGTGCGTAAGATACGCGCATACCCCCCCCCCTGAAAACCTGCCCCAAGCTCCCCCTGTGCGCGCCGAGCCTATGTTGCATAGGCTGCCGGTGCGTGCAAATCCCTGGGACGTGCGTAAGTCCAGGGGTTTTCCTGGGGGGCGTGTCGCGGCCGGCACGTCATCGGGGGTGGGGCCGCGGGAGTGGTTCCAGCCTGGGGCGTGGCCGCGGCCTCTGGACCAGCCCCTGGACTAGAACATGGTGCACTGGCAACCGGCCCGGCGCGCGCAAGTTACGCCTGTCTTCGGCAGGCATAACTTTTGGAATAAAGGTAGGGGGGGGAATTAGTTAGGGCCGGGGGCTGGGTTAGGTAGGGGAAGGGAGGGGAAGGTGGGGGAAGGCAGAAGGAAAGTTCCCTCCGAGGCCGCTCCGATTTCGGAGCGGCCTCTGAGGGAACAGAAGCAGGCTGTGCGGTTCGGTGCGCGCAGGCTGCCGATTTTGCGCAGCCTTGCCACGCCGACCCCAGATTTTAAAATTCGGTGTACCCTTGTTTGCGCGAACAAAAGTACGTGCGTGCATACTTTTCTAAAATCTGCCCCTGTATACTTAGCAACCAGTACTTATTAGAGATGTGTATCGGATGGCCCGATTGTTTCTGGCTTCGTTATTGGGGAACTGTGGGAAATTTTGTATTTCCCGCGGTTCGTTTTTTATTTCGTCTAACCCAAATTTTGGGTTAGTGCGTGCTAACCCCGAAAAATGAAATTTCCCAAAATTTCGGGGAAATTTCCTTCATTTTTGGGGGTGGTTGAAACAGGACGAATTAGACAATTTTGTTAAAATTGTCTATTTCATCCTAGATGAATGCACATCCCTAGTACTTATAGGGGTAGATTTTAAAACGATGTGCGCATGTTATAAAATGCCAGGCCGACGTGCACAAGGGGGGGAAAAGATCTGCAATTACGCATGGCGACACATCGGGGCCTTCCCCAGTTCCCAACCTCTAGCCTAACCGCCCTTCCCCTTCCCCTATCCTGCCCTTCCCCTATCCCTATCCTAAATACCCCCAAATTTGTTAACCTACCTTTCGGAAGCAGGAGCCAGTTGCACATGCCAGCACCCTGCCAGCGCACGATCCCCCGACACAGCGGCAAATGGCCGCTGTGCCGGGCGCCTCTAGCCGCGCCCCCCGGATCGCCCCTTTGGTTAGCTCCGGGACTTACACATGTCCCAGGGGTTTATGCGTGTGGCTGAGCCCTTTGAAAATTGGCCCGGCATGTGTAAGGCCAGGGCTTTATGCGTGTAAGTTTTTAAAATCCGGCCCTTAGTCTGTCAGGATCAAAGGAGACAAAGAATTGAGAAGCCTGAGAATGTGATTGAGTTCTCTTTGGAAAGAATGTAAACAACACAATGTCTTGATTCAGATGAAAAACCAAAATTACTTTTAGCAGAAACCTGGGATACGTATGGCGCACTACTCTGTTGTGGGAAAACTGCGTGTATAGTGGCTAATGCACCAATGCCTGAATGTCACTGACTCTTCTAGAAGATAATTGCGACTAGGAACACTACTTTTCAGGTGAGGAACTTCAAGGAAGCCAGCTCTAATGGTTTGTAAGTTGACTTCATGAGTTGAGCTAATACAACATTAAGATCCCATAGCACTAGCAGCTTGGCAAGCAGAGGTTTTATATGCCACATGCCTTTCATGAACTTCGACATTAAAGTATGTATGGATATCGAGTGAAACAGTAAAGCTCCCTTGAAGTGAAGGCGTTTAAGAATAGTTTCCCTGATGCAGAGATATCCTCAAAACACTGATCGGCATTGTGTTGTCATGAAAAGATAAGTGGGACTTAATTTACAGTTACTTGTATTCTGCCTATTACAGTACACCTATTCTAGGTGACTTTTTGCACACATTTTAAATACTGACATAAAACTGAAAAACTGTAAAGGACTTTGAGACCAACGATTAGAGTACCGATTTTCAGCGAGATTCAGAAATCACTACATGTATGAAGGTCTCACGCTGCAAATCCCTAGCAGCTCCTTTTTAATGCAGCAACTCATTAGCCTACTGCATCGTGCGCCCGGGAGAGATGGATGGGCGTGAGTTAGGAAAGCGGGCGCTCAATCATGAGCACCCGTTTTTCCTTTGTGGATAATGCAACCATACCACTTCATTGGAGAAGATATAAGAACATAAGGATTGAACATATGGATTGAAACAAAATGTTATCTGTCAGTCCCAAGAGATGTTTGTTCATCTCTGGAGTTTTTGAAATGGTACTTCTTCATGAAAAGACATTTTATTTTCTCAGCATTGCTACTAGTGTTGATGAATCCTTACATAGACTTCTTGTTTCTATCTGTGATTACCTTTAAGAGGGAAAAAATAAGGAAGCTAATTTGAAGAGGCTTTTGGGTCAATTCTAGTATCTTCAGAACATAAAGAATAAATTCATCACCTCCAAAACGGTATTTACTGTAACTCAAGTTTTCACATACTATTTCTAAGTGTTTGAATGTCTATCATCATATTCCTTCCTCAGTATAAATTGACATAATAAAAGCATTTAGGTTGAAAGGCAGTTCAAGATAGAATAAGGCTGGGCTTTCCTATCTTGTCTCGGTGACTCCCACAGTCAGGTTTTCAGGATATCCACAAGGAACATGCCTGATATTGATTTACAAACATCACAGACCAAATATATGCAAATTTTTTCCATGCACATTCGTGTGGATATCCTGAATACCCAACTGGGCAAACAGATTTGGGAAGCCTTGGAATTAAGGGTCATGATATCTGTTTGAGGGGGCTGACAATACAGAGGAACAAGGACATATTTCTGTTCTATATGCAGTGCCCCAGTTTCCTATGGCAGATTTTCAAAAATCTGTGGCAAGTGTTAGTAAATTCTGTAGCAGATCTTTCAAAGTTCTACAGACATCGAATGGCAAATTTGCATAATGTTGCTTATTAAAAATATTTTTACAGAGTGAGAAAAAAATACAAAGCCATTTTCTGACATTTCTGTGTCCAGTTAATTTGTTTCTTTATTAGAGGAAAAGAGATCTTAGTGATTGGAGCTGGGGAGGAAGGAGGGAAAGAGAAAGGGATCTGAGGATGGAAAAGAGGGTATCTCAGAAGAGGGAAAGGGGATCTCAAAGGAGGCACAGGAAGTCCTCAGGCTTAAGACTCAATTGGTTCCTGAAAACCGTTTCTTATGTCTGAACTTTTTAAATCGAAACCCATTGTCCCATAAGAGAAATGGTATAAATGGAAGATTGGTTCCAGCATCAAAGACCAATACCTTATTTTCAACAAAATAACCCGGAATTTAGTAATATATAGTACTGTAAAAAGCATAAACACATTTTAAATAATTTCTGGTTTTTTCTCTGAAGATGAAAGTGCCAAGACATGCTTAAAGGACACTGCGCAGATAGTGTTTTGAGGAGAGGAAGTCCTGGTATTCTTCCTGCCGATGTCATCTTGCCAGGCCTCATGGCCATCAGCACACCATGTATCTGTTGGAAGATGCTCGAGCTTCTTACAGCCAAACTAGATATTGTAAGTTGCATTATGGGTGTTAACTTAAAAACATTGTAACTCTGAATCATTGTAACTAAAAGTTCCTTAAGTTGAGGACTTCTTCTAAATGAAGATGGGATCTCAGGCAGGAGGGGTAGAGAGATAAGGGACAGAGGAGGATAGAGGCACACAAGGAGAGAAGGAAAGGGAATGAGAACAGGAGAGAGGGAAGAGGGATCAGAGAGGGGAGAAGTGAAAGGGTTGGATCTGGGATCAGCAGCTGAAGTGAGGATCTACTCACAGCACTCCCCCCATATTGATCTTCTCTCACGCTCAAACCCCCTCTGGTCCTCACTCAGTGTCTCTCCCACACACTCTCCGATCTCAATAACATCACACAGCCCTCGGATCACCTCACTTTCTCGCCCCCCCCCCCCCACATCCCTTTCAATCCCCCCTGCACCTACACTTGCCCACCTGCACCTCTCACTCTAGGGGAGGAGATCTTGGAGAAAGGTGGAGAAGGGATCTCAGGGGGAGGGGCAGAGGGATAGGAGGTGGAAGTGGGGTCGAGGGGATGAGAGGAGGGGGAATTAGGAGCAGAGGGAAGAGGGAGGAAGGGGGGCTTGTATGGCACGGAGGAGAAAGGATGAGGACTCTGGATCAGGTAAGGGAGGCTGGAGGATCTACTCTCACACTCTTCCTCACAATGATCCTTTTCTCACTTACATATCCGACACCAATATTCTCTGTAAACTGTGCACACAGCTTGTCAAATAAGCATGCATGAGAAAAGGAACATGGAATGGTGTTTCGAAGAACACTGCACACAAATTTGTACACCATGGGGTAGATATTCAGCTGCTTTCTGGCTGAGTTAGTTAACGGGACAAACCTATCTGGCTTACTTGGCTGGGATATGCAGTGGTACGTTGCACTGCTGAATGTACCCAGCTAATACACGGTTCTCATAAAGTGTGTCGGGAATATTGGCAGTTAGTCAGGCAAATAGTTATTAGGGATGTGAATCGTTTTAGGACGATTAAAATTATCGTCCGATAATTTTAATATCGTCTTAAACCGTTATGGAACACAATACAATAGAGATTCTAACGATTTATCGTTATAAATCGTTAGAATCGTGAGCCGGCACACTAAAACCCCCTAAAACCCACCCCCGACCCTTTAAATTAAATCCCCCACCCTCCCGAACCCCCCCCAAATGACTTAAATAACCTGTGGGTCCAGCGGCGGTCCGGAACGGCAGCGGTCCGGAACGGGCTCCTGCTACTGAATCTTGTTGTCTTCAGCCAGCGCCATTTTCCAAAATGGCGCCGAAAAATGGCGGCGGCCATAGACGAACACGATTGGACGGCAGGAGGTCCTTCCGGACCCCCGCTGGACTTTTGGCAAGTCTTGTGGGGGTCAGGAGGCCCCCCCCAAGCTGGCCAAAAGTTCCTGGAGGTCCAGCGGGGGTCAGGGAGCGATTTCCCGCCGCGAATCGTTTTCGTACGGAAAATGGCGCCGGCAGGAGATCGACAGCAGGAGGTCGTTCAGCGAGGCGCCGGAACCCATCCACTTCCTGGTACCTGTCATTTCAAATGTCATTTGAAATGACATTTGAAATGACAGGTACCAGCGCACCCAGGATACTGTATAGGAGCTGTATAGCACTCTATACAGTAAAATGCATTGCGCTTCATGGATGCTTCATGGACGCGCTTTGGACGCGGCTTGCATTTGCGTCTAATTTAAATACTGTATCGAGCGGTATGTGATCCGAACTGTGCGCGTGGCAAACGAGCGGGCGCCCGGCACTGCCGCACTTTTTCTTCCGCGCCCTTACTGTATCGGCCTGTTTGGTGACCAAGGAAGATTTTATGCAGCAAGACAGGCTTGAATGCTGAAGGGAGGAGGAATGAGTTTGAGGGGAGCCAGATGTGCTGGGGGAGGGGGGAGAATGAGTGTGTGGTGGCCAGACACGGCTTGGAGGGGGGGGGGGGGGGATGTGTGTGGTGGCCAGACAGGTGCTTGGGGGGGGGGGGGAGGGGATGAGTGTGTGGTGGCCGGACAGGTGCTTGGGGGTAGGGGATGAGTGTGAGGGGCCATTGTGTTTCTTTTTTATTTTTAACTTTGAAGGAGCTACAGCGTTCAGTGGCTGAGACTGGAGTGGTGGTGGTGCACCAGTCAACCATACAACTGGCCTGCATGGGAAGGTGGCTAGATAGAAACCATTACTGAATAATGAATTGTGAGTTAAAACATTTACTTTTAGTGCATACTGTCCGGAACAATCTGTGTAATTTCATGTAATCTACAATGATCTGATGGACATTTTAGGGGGTTAAATATTATTGCAAGCCACTGTATTTCTTCCATTACACTCAGAAAAGTATTTTTTAAGTGGGGTTTTTTTTGCATATAAAAACCTTCTAATAAAAGTAGTTTTAATCTCGTGTTTTGGGCTTGTTCTTTCATGAAAACCTGGCAACCCTGCTCTGGCCCTAGGCTGCACAGAAGCTTCTGCATTGTTGCTGCTATGCACATGTGGATGGGCAAAGAGGGCATAACAAATGTAGGGCTTTCCTAGCTATGAACTGAATATGATTCTTTTTTCTTGGTCTTTTTTTTCTTTACAGACATTATACAATATGCCCCGGGGACCAGGGTTAACAAGTCCCTGCCATCTGATTCCACTGGGGACGGGATGAGGTTACAACCATTAATCAAACAGGAGGATTAAACCTATGGGATTAAGTATGGAACCTGGATTGTAGAGATCCAGTGAGGAAGTTAACAAATACTGATTTCCATAAGGAGTGATATCCTCTAGCAAAGTTCTACGGCCGGGCAGCTGGGATATATCTTTAGCAGTGTGAACAGGATTAACTGGGCAGGCTGGATGGCCCAATTCACCTTCATCTGCCATAATCTACAATGCTAAATATAACCCTCTAAGAGTTTGGCACGTGAAATTGAGCAATGTGTTTAATTTAGTTAAACATAATCAAACTGAGGGGGCACGCTGCGCCTCCTCGTTACATTTTTTTGCCCCGCAGCTGCAGTTCCCTCCCTGGTTGCGGCGGCGGAGGAAGCTGCCGGTCGCCGGCGCTCGCTCGCTCACGCTTTCTCAGCTCTGGCAGCATGGCGGCTCTGGTGGAGGTAGCTTCTGCTGGACAGTTTGAGGAGCTGCTTCGCAAAACTTGCAAGTAAGCGACTCACCTCGTCGTCCTCCGGAGAAGGGGACCGGTTCAGAACCGGTGCGGGGCGATAGGAAAGCGCTGGGGTTTGCGGAAGGCTCGTGCGGCTATGGAGTGGGGTTGCAGGCCGGGCCGGAGAGTCGGGCCTGGGGAACCGGCAGTGAATGAGGAAGAAGGAGAGGGGGGACGGGCTTGCCAAGTACTTGCGCCCCCCTGAGCAAAGCCTGCATAGCGGAAAGCTTGCTGATACAATTCTTATTAGCGTAGTATTTCGCAGATTGGGAGGAGGAGGGGTGTCGTTTGCGGTGGAGCAGGGAAGGCCGAGCTGAGGACTGGCGGAATCGCACAAGCCGCAGTCCCCTCTGTGCTTTCCCGCCCTGAGCTTTTGTCAGTAAAGCTGCGCCCAGCGCTCCGGCCTCCTCCGGGAGCTCGCGACCGGTGGGGGGGGGGGGGGCACTCGAAACCGGCGCGCTCGAGTTCCTCGGCCGCTGTCGAAACCGTGGAATGCGCCGGGTCGGTTTCCAGCGATCTCCATTTAAGTAAATGTGGGAGCAATTTGGGTTTGGAGGCAGGGTGTTTGCTAAAATGAGATTTTTTCTAAGGAGAGCGGAATCCGGAATTAATGCTACGGAGGACGCATTTTTATTTTTTTAGCCTAAGAGATTAGCCGTCACTGTTGCGGCGCACAGATATTTTTCCAGGAATCCCCCCCCCCCCCCCCCCCGTACAGTGTGGTGTGCAGTTAATCTTTCCCACGATGTATTTCCAACTTCATATTTTAAAATGTGCATCGACATGGTCAAAAACATTTTCTTTTGTAGTTTTAAACTTTCATATGAAACATTTTTCTTTTCTATGAAGAAAACCTTTTGTAGTTTTAAAACTAAACAAAAAAACAAAACCTTTTTGAAACCACTTGAAAAATGCCTACTGCAGAAAAGTAAATATTTGCACTGTTCTGTTAGAAAGGGCTTCCTTTAATTTGTGTTATGACAAAGCTCTTTTAAATAGGAATGCAGTCATTGCCCACTAGTATTGAGAGACACTGGCTTTACCCAACCACAAGCCTGTTTTGTGTTTTAAATTTGTCCCCTCCGGGAAGTCTGATGCTAGAGTGTTTGGCATCCTAGGCAAACCCCACCATTTACCTCCAATACTTCATAGCCCTTACTCCTATCAGTGGTAGTAGTTCCAGCACAGCACTCTTTGGCAGTAATGGTTTTGGCACAACATCCCTTTGGGTCTTGTACAAGCTGAATTTTGCACCCCCCCCCCCCCAAAAAAAAAATGTTTGGTGCTCTAAGCAATTGCCAGATTTGCCTAATGGAAGCTCCCCTGGGTCTGCTTCATTCTTCCACTTTTGTCTGGCATCATAGTTGGATCTCCAGTGTTCAGTTCAAATAATCTCTGTGCTGTTAAATTGTACAGGGCTCCAGCATGCAAGATGTAGTAGGCCAGATTGACAAATTAAAGAGTAGCAAATCACCTGGACCAGATGGTATGCATCCTAGGGTACTGAAGGAACTAAAAAATGAAATTTCTAATCTATTAAAATTTGTAACCTATCATTAAAATCATCCATTGTACCTGAAGACTGGAGGGTGGCCAATGTAACCCCAATATTTAAAAAGGGCTCCAGGGGCAATTCGGGTAACTATAGACCAGTGAGCCTGACTTCAGTGCCAGGAAAAATAGTGGAAACTAATTCTCAAGATCAAAATCGTAGAGCATATAGAAAGACATGGTTTAATGGAATACAGTCAACATGGATTTACCCAAGGGAAGTCTTGCCTAACAAATCTGCTTCATTTTTTTGAAGAGGTTAATAAACATTTGGATAAAGGTGAACCGGTAGATGTAGTGTATTTGGATTTTCAGAAGGCATTTGACAAAAACCCTCATGAGAGGCGATGTCCTTTCATGAATTACAAACTGGTTAAAAGACAGGAAACAGAGTAGGATTAAATGGCCAAATTTTCTCAGTGGAAAAGGGCAGTGAAGTGCCTCGGGGATCTGTACTTGGATTGGTGCTTTTCGATATATATATATATAAATGATCTGGAAAGGAATACGACGAGTGAGGTTATCAAATTTGCAGATGATACAAAATTATTCAGAGTAGTTAAATCACAAGCAGATTGTGATACATTACAGGAGGACCTTGCAAGACTGGAAGATTGGGCATCCAAATGGCAGATGAAATTTAATGGGGACAAGTGCAAGGTATTACATATAGGGAAAGATAACCCTTGCTGTAGTTACATGATGTTAGGTTCCATATTAGGAGCTACCACCCATGAAAAAGATCTAGGCATCATAGTGGATAATACTTTAAAATCGTTGACTCCGTGTGCTGTCGCAGTCAAAAAAGCAAATAGAATGTTAGGAATTATTAGGAAGGGAATGGTTAATAAAATGGAAAATGTCATAATGCCTCTGTATTGCTCCATGGTGAGACTGCACCTTGAATACTGTGTACAATTCTGGTCGCCGCATCTCAAAAAGATATAGTTTTTATTTTTTATTTAGGAGTTTTTATATACCGAAGTATAGCAAAAAAATGCCTTCACTCCGGTTTACATTTATAACAACCTGTTACATCTAACGCATTTAAACAGTAACATGAACTTGTAGTGAACAATAACTTAGTACAATAAATAGAAAACCAAACAAACGATATAACTCATATAACGAGGCATATAGCCTTGCTCAAATTATGTATGGGGGGAATTGTTAGAGAATCGCAACTAACAATTGGGAATTGTTAGTTGCGATGGAGAAGGTACAGAGAAGGGCAACCAAAATGATAAAGGCGATGGAACAGCTCCCCTATGAGGAAAGACTGAAGAGGTTAGGGCTGTTCAGCTTGGAGAAGAGACGGCTGAGGGGAGATATGATAGAGGTCTTTAAGATTATGAGAGGTCTTGAACGAGTAGATGTGAATCGGTTATTTACACTTTCAAATAATAGAAGGACTAGGGGGCATTTCATGAAGTTAGCAAGTAGCACATTTAAGACTAGTCGGAGAAAATTCTTTTTCACTCAGCGTACAATTAAGCTCTGGAATTTGTTGCCAGAGGATGTGGTTAGTGCAGTTAGTGTAGCTGGGTTCAAAAAAGGTTTGGATAAGTTCTTGGAGGAGAAGTCCATTAACTGCTAATAATCAAGTTTACTTAGGGAATAGCTACTGCTATTAATTGCATCAGTAGCGTGGGATCTTCTTAGTGTTTGGGTAATTGCCAGGTTCTTGTGGCCTGGTTTGGCCTCTATTGGAAACAGGATGCTGGGCTTGATGGACCCTTGGTCCGACCCAGCATGGCAATTTCTTATGTTCTTATGCATTAAGCATGTCCACCCCAGACATAAAATGGGAGAAACCCATGTAATTCAGAAAGGAGGCAAGAAGAATAGATAGGCTGATGCAGAAAGGTGCATTCAGCCAAAAGCACAGTTTAGCTCTCATTTGAATGTACATTTTGTGCATGTAAAGGTTGCGGCTGTTTCAGGAAGGAGTTTTATGTGCACAAAATGTGAGTAATGCTTGGCAACCTTCCATGGAAATCCCATGCTAATGAGGACATTGAGCATTACCAGTCAATGCAGAGAGGTGTGCTGGAATATTTTCCTAGCTGAAAAGAGGTGGAGTAAACTTTCCAATGTTAGGGAAATGTTAGGCCTTTCTGCTATCATTTGCACAGGTTAATAAGGCTGTGATAGACAGCTCTACATCCCCCTCCTTACCTAGAGTTAAAATGCGTGTTCAGCCTGTGCTGAACACACATTTTAACTAATTTTAGGCACAATTTAACTTCCAGTGTACTAGCAATGCTTAATGCATTGGGAGTTAAAAAAAATCTTTAAATCTGCGCGTTAAAACTATGCGCTGACAAGCACATAGCTTCTTAACACACGATTATTGCATTGTCCTGCGAGTGAGTGAAAACTATTGTTGGCTACAGGAAGTCTCAGCACCTGCCTGTTACAGCTATCCGTGTTTTAGCCCAACATCTGGGTAGTAGATAAAAGGTATTCTGAGATCCAAAATAGGGTGACAGCAAGAATGGGTATCTAAATTAGCACCTGCTTGTTTGGGACAGCCATTGCAGAGTATGGAATAGATCCTTTGATACCTGTTCCATGTATGCAGAGTCTATTCTGGAATCCATAATACCAGATTTTGTTCTCGTTTTCAGATACAGTAGTTTGAGATGAAAAGCCTATCCTTTATTTTAGGAATCTTTCACTGTTTGTTTATTTCCTGATTTCTTCCTACACCTCTAGGGTTAGAAGCAGACTCTAATAGTGAACGCTTATGCTAAGAGATCAGAATAGAATGTTCTTGGATGCTGCATTCACTGCAGCACTTGAACTGGCCAGTAGGTGTTATGCTGCTTCTGCCGTTATTGTTTTAGGCACACTTATGTGTGGTGCTGCCTTGGGTCAGCCACTGGGTGGCCCTAGGTCCCTGCTTAGATCCTTTTATATCTATGAGTCTTCTTCCATCCCTCTCTGCCCTTCCCAACCTGGAGGGCATGGATTGGACGCCTCAACCTATTTAGTGCAGCCATATCCTGTGTGCTCAGTTTTTGGAAAGCCTCTTTAACAGTGAGGATGTCTTTTGTCAACACTTTCTGGTGAGGCCTCCCAGCCTCCTCATGACCTTTATTTTTGAAGAGATCTTTCATTGTGCACTCCCTGCCAGAGGGTCCCTCTTCCATTAGTTATTAGAATGAGATTTTCCGGAACCCCTTTGGGGCTCTCTCTTCAAAGGACTGAAGACCCGTGAGCTCTACCCTGCTCCCTAAATAAGTAAGGCCAGTGACAGTTCCTTCTGTGAGAGATTTAGATGGCTGAAGATGTATCCAGTTTTTCTTAAAAGTATTTTGGACAATTGCTTTGTAGGGAGGCTTTTTTTTCTGACTCAGTCCTCCCCACGGGGATCCTGAGCTGAGATAGCCTGATCTCCTCTTTCTAGAGACTTTTCCTGCAAGAGACGTACCCACAACAAAACTAAGGTGAATGATCAAGACCGGGAGACCCCAGTTGGATCTCCACTTATGTGACCAGGACAGGCTGGGTGTCCAAGAATGAGATGGATTCAGGCAGGATTGTTTTTTTCTGTGTTTGAGGGGGCCTCACCAATAGGATTCTTATTTAGCCACTGTGAGAGCTTTGTGCACTTACCACCACCATGGGAAGCTTCATCCAGATGCCTGAAATAAAGGACACTTTTCTAAAGAGAAAATCACATCTGTACCATCAGTCAGCTGTAACTTCAATATTATGGATAAATTGGACTTTAATTGTTGCAAAATCAGTAAACTTTATTTTAAGACCTATATGTTAAAATAAAGTTTGCTGGTTTGCCCCAGCTTCTCACCCCTTGGGATGCAACTACTTACAGCACATGGAATATCACACCATTGTCTGGACTCTCTCACTCTCTCACTCACACACGCAATCACTCACACACACACAATCACACAATCCACCCTGGGATAGCGAGTTAAGCATGGGAGTAAGTGCTAGTCAGATGCACGCACTGAAGAGAAAAAATGTTTGTGTACCCTTGGGGCTTAAACCCCCAAGCAAGGGTTACACATATGTGAAGTGGATGCTGATATCCTGGTTGGCTTGTAGCATTTTATGTTGCTACTCTGGCAAATAGTTAAATCTGGCAAGTGTGGAAAATGTTAAAAAAAACTTTAGGTTCCAGCCAATATTTTTAGAGGCCAGAATATTTTAGAGCATTTTTCAATTCTAATTTTTTTTGGCTTATTTTTCTTTTGCTGTTTTCCTGTTTTTTGCTTGCACCATTTTCCAACCTTCTCTTCATTCCTCCTTTCTTTTCTCCCCAAAACTCTTATATCCAGGCCCAACTCGAGTGGTGACTCCTTCTGCTGGCCCAAATAAGTGGTCTACTTTGCCCAGGTCCACCCTTAGTGGCAGTTTGTTTCCCTTGGCCTAGTGGTAGGCACCAGTAAAGAGATAAATTGTTAATCATTTAAAGCAGGGGTAGGCAACTCCAGTCCTCAAGGGTGTCAGACCGGTAGGGCTTTCAGGATATCCCTAATGAATATGCAGGTGATGGATTTGCATACGTACTGCATCAAATGTGTGCGGTTTGGGGCCTTTAAGGACTGGAGTTGCTCACTCTTGATTTTAAACAATAATTAAAGCCTTAGGGCTGGGTTTTCAAAGGTTACGTGCGCCGGGCCTATTTTCAAAAGGCCTGGCGACGCGCATAAAGCCCCGGGACGCGTCTAAGTCCCGGGGCTTGCAAAAAGGGGCAGGGTGGGGCGGTCCGGGGGGGGGGGGGGGCGGGGTCAGAGGCTCCAGGCACAGCAGCCATTTGCCCAGGGCTGAAGTAAGTTTTTAGACAAAAGAGAAACGAAGAAAAAGGTAGGGGGTGGGGAGTTAGGGCAAGGTGGGGTTGGATGGGTAGGGAACGGGGGAAGGCAGTGCGGTTCAGCGCACATATCTACGTCCGCGCGCAGGTCTTAAAATCTACCCCTTACTGTTTAGTCATTTAAAAGTGAATATCTGCCAGTATTTCCCATTGGAACTCTTTAGACTATATATTTCACAGACATTGAAGATGCCTGATGCTATGAAGCCAGTAGTAATTAAAGCATATTACCTTCCATGTGCTGAAGTCAATCCTGAAAACTTGGAGGAATCTGTAACGCCATTAGATGTAACTGCATTGCCTGAGACTTCACAAGAGATAATTGTGGCGAGAAGGAGACCGTTGCTAGTATCGTTCGCATTTTTGATGGACAAAAATGTTCTTCAGACATTTCTTTAGAAACAGTCAAGCTCTGTTCTACGGGCATAAAGTTTGGTGCAATCCAGATTTAATAAAAAACTACTCAAGCTAGGAGAAAGTTATTTCTCACGATGGGATCAGAAGTTTTGCAGAAGGGAGTGCAGTTTCACCTGCGTTTCCCATGTAAATGCTGCATAAGATTTCACGATCAAAATTATGGGGTAGATTTTTAAAAATTGCGCGATCGCATACTTTTGTTCGCGCACCAGGCGCGAACAAAAGTACGCTGGATTTTATAAGATACGCGCGTAGCCGCACGTATCTTATAAAATCCGGGTTCAGCACGCGCAAGGGGGTGCACATTTGTGCAACCTGCGCGCGCTGCCTGTTCCCTTCCCCTACCTAACCCACCCCCACTTACCTTTGTTGGCAGATTTACGCCTGCTAAAAGCAGACGTAAATCTGCGCACGCCAGCGGGCTGCTGGCGCGCCGTCACCCGACCCGGGGGCTGGTCCAGAGGCCTCAACCACGCCCCCGGGCTGGCGCTGCGCCCCCGGGCCCGCCCCCGAAACGCCACGTCGTTTCGGGAACGCCCCCGACACGCCCCCTCCCCGCCCCTTTGACAAAGCCCCGGGACTTACGCGCGTCCCGGGGCTCTGCGTGCGCCGGCGGCCTATGCAATATAGGCGCGCCGGCGCGTGAGGGCCCTGCGCGCGTAAATCCGCCCGGATTTACGCGCGCAGGGCATTTAAAATCCACCCCTATGTGTATTTTGAACCATCCCAATTGAGAGCATTTCTAGACTCCCACACCTAAGGTACCTTAATGTTTGTTTGGTAGTTAATAAGGATAGTGTGTTGAATTCTCTCAGGCTACCTTTATTTCATATTTATCTTAATTTAAGAACATAAGAAAATGCCATACTGGGTCAGACCAAGGGTCCATCAAGCCCAGCATCCTGTTTCCAACAGTGGCCAATCCAGGCCATAAGAACCTGGCAAGTACCCAAAAACTAAGTCTATTCCATGTAACCATTGCTAATGGCAGTGGCTATTCTCTAAGTGAACCTAATAGCAGGTAATGGACTTCTCCTCCAAGAACTTATCCAATCCTTTTTTAAACACAGCTATACTACCTGCACGAACCACATTCTCTGGCAACAAATTCCAGAGTTTAATTGTGCGTTGAGTAAAAAGAACTTTCTCCGATTAGTTTTAAATGTGCCCCATGCTAACTTCATGGAGTGTCCCCTAGTCCTTCTACTATCTGAAAGAGTAAATAACCGATTCACATCTACCCGTTCTAGACCTCTCATGATTTTAAACACCTCTATCATATCCCCCCTCAGTCGTCTCTTCTCCAAGCTGAAAAGTCCTAATCTCTTTAGTCTTTCCTCATAGGGGAGTTGTTCCATTCCCCTTATCATTTTGGTAGCCCTTCTCTGTACCTTCTCCATCGCAATTATATCTTTTTTGAGATGCGGCGACCAGAATTGTACACAGTATTCAAGGTGCGGTCTCACCATGGAGCGATACAGAGGCATTATGACATTTTCCGTTTTATTCATCATTCCTTTTCTAATAATTCCCAACATTCTGTTTGCTTTTTTGACTGCCGCAGCACACTGAAACCGACGATTTCAATGTGTTATCCACTATGACACCTAGATCTCTTTCTTGGGTTGTAGCACCTAATATGGAACCCAACATCGTGTAATTATAGCATGGGTTATTTTTCCCTATATGCATCACCTTGCACTTTTCCACATTAAATTTCATCTGCCATTTGGATGCCCAATTTTCCAGTCTCACAAGGTCTTCCTGCAATTTATCACAATCTGCTTGTGATTTAACTACTCTGCACAATTTTGTGTCATCTGCAAATTTGATTATCTCACTCGTCGTATTTCTTTCCAGATCATTTATAAATATATTGAACAGTAAGGGTCCCAATACAGATCCCTGAGGCACTCCACTGTCCACTCCCTTCCACTGAGAAAATTGCCCATTTAATCCTACTCTCTGTTTCCTGTCTTTTAGCCAGTTTGCAATCCACGAAAGGACATCGCCACCTATCCCATGACTTTTTACTTTTCCTAGAAGCCTCTCATGAGGAACTTTGTCAAACGCCTTCTGAAAATCCAAGTATACTATATCTACCGGTTCACCTTTATCCACATGTTTATTAACTCCTTCAAAAAAGTGAAGCAGATTTGTGAGGCAAGACTTGCCCTGGGTAAAGCCATGCTGACTTTGTTCCATTAAACCATGTCTTTCTATATGTTCTGTGATTTTGATGTTTAGAACACTTTCCACTATTTTTCCTGGCACTGAAGTCAGGCTAACCGGTCTGTAGTTTCCCGGATCGCCCCTGGAGCCCTTTTTAAATATTGGGGTTACATTTGCTATCCTCCAGTCTTCAGGTACAATGGATGAATTTAATGATAAGTTACAAATTTTTACTAATAGGTCTGAAATTTCATTTTTTAGTTCCTTCAGAACTCTGGGGTGTATACCATCCGGTCCAGGTGATTTACTACTCTTCAGTTTGTCAATCAGGCCTACCACATCTTCTAGGTTCACCGTGATTTGATTCAGTCCATCTGAATCATTACCCATGAAAACCTTCTCCATTACGGGTACCTCCCCAACATCCTCTTCAGTAAACACCGAAGCAAAGAAATCATTTAATCTTTCCGCGATGGCCTTATCTTCTCTAAGTGCCCCTTTAACCCCTCGATCATCTAAAGGTCCAACTGACTCCCTCACAGGCTTTCTGCTTCGGATATATTTAAAAAAGTTTTTACTGTGAGTTTTTTGCCTCTACAGCCAACTTCTTTTCAAATTCTCTCTTAGCCTGTCTTATCAATGTCTTACATTTAACTTGCCAATGTTTATGCTTTATCCTATTTTCTTCTGTTGGATCCTTCTTCCAATTTTTGAATGAAGATCTTTTGGCTAAAATAGCTTCTTTCACCTCCCCTTTTAACCATGCCGGTAATCGTTTTGCCTTCTTTCCACCTTTCTTAATGTGTGGAATACATCTGGACTGTGCTTCTAGAATGGTATTTTTAACAATGACCACGCCTCTTGGACATTTTTTACTTTTGTAGCTGCTCCTTTCAGTTTTTTTCTAACAATTTTTCTCATTTTATCAAAGTTTCCCTTTTGAAAGTTTAGCACGAGAGCTTTGGATTTGCACACTGTTCCTTTTCCAGTCATTAAATCAAATCTGATCATATTATGATCACTATTGCCAAGCGGCCCCACCACCGTTACCTCTCTCACCAAGTCCTGTGCTCCACTGAGAATTAGATCTAAAATTGCTCCCTCTCTCGTCGGTTCCTGAACCATTTGCTCCATAAAGCTATCATTTATTCCATCCAGGAACGTTATCTCTCTAGCGTGACCCGATGATACATTTACCCAGTCTATATTGGGGTAATTGAAGTCTCCCATTATTACTGCACTACCAATTTGGTTGGCTTCCCTAATTTCTCTTAGCATTTCACTGTCCATCTCACCATCTTGACCAGGTGGACGGTAGTATACCCCTATCACTGTAGTCTTCCCTGATACACAAGGGATTTCTACCCATAAAGATTCAATTTTGTATTTAGTCTCATGCAGGATGTTTATCCTGTTGGACTCTATGCCATCCCGGACATAAAGCGCCACACCTCCTCCCGACTGCTCCTCTCTGTCATTGCGATATAATTTGTACCCCGGTATAGCACTGTCCCATTGGTTATCCTCTTTCCACCATGTCTCTGAGATGCCAATTAAGTCTATGTCATCATTTACTGCTATACATTCTAATTCTCCCATCTTACTTCTTAGACTTCTGGCATTAGCATACAAACATTTCAAAGTTTGTTTTTTGATTGTATTTTTATTCTGCTTTTTAATTGATAGGGATAAGTTAGAATTTTTTAGCTCAGGTGAGTTTTTAGTTACAGGCATTTGGACTACTTTTCTAATTATTGGAACCTCACTGTCGGGATGCCCTAATTCTAGTGCATCATTAGTATCCTTTAAAGATACATCTCTCCGAACCATGGTTCTCCAGTAGGTGTTATGCTGCTTCTCCAGTATTTCTTTTATTTTAATATAAGTACAGTATAAGAATTCAATTTAAAAGTTGATAACAACTGTTTATTCATTTCGTCTGTACTGTATATTTCATAGCAGGTCTATACTTGTGTGTATAATAAAAAATTCGATAAATAAAAAAAAAAAGTGAATATCTGCCGTTGCAAGCTGGGGGACTTACTTAAGTCGGCCCACGGCTGACTTCTGTTTCCCCTTTCCTGGCGTGCTGGGTCGTTATTGGCTAGCCCAGGGAGTATGCGGGTATGTTGGGGAAGATGTGGAGAATGGGTATGGGAGGAGATGGGGTGTTTACCCCCATCCCGGCAGCTGCAGGCAGCTTTTAGGCATTTATCGTTTAAATGTTTAATCATACTTTTTCAGTAGTTTAAATGTTTAACTTTATAAATGACATGTATGTCATTAGACTCCAGGCCCTGAATTTTAGCTTTCTGGGTGTTCCAATGCTAAAGATGTAAGTAATGTTTTAGAAAGTATTTGTTAATTAAATTAGAATGAAAAAGTACCCGTTTAAACGAGGTACATATTGAGGAAACCAGTGAGTGGAAAGTTATCTGGATAAGTTAACAAGATAATTTTAAGTGGATAGTCGGAGGGCTTACCCTGATAAGTGTTCCATTAGCTATACCCAGGTAAAGTTATCATGATTATTTTAGTGTCAAAGATCAGACAAAATAAAGCGTTTGAATATTGTCAGTGCTAAACCCGTCGCATTTATCAAAAGACGTAACAGTCTATGAATCTTCAATGCGATTACTGCGAGAGGAAAAGACCTCCGTGCTGAGCTGAAATGCCAAAGACTGAATACAGCCTTAGTAGATTCAGTGTGATTTTTAAACGTATCTTAAAGCAACAACGTGGTTATATATTTGCACAGGTTTTATGTTTTTGAATTCACATTACAAGAGAAAATTAATTGAAAAAAATACATTTTTTTTTTTAACCTAAGATTGGATCTACAGAGGTCTTTCCTCTCACAGTAATTGGTATTGAAGATGCATAGACTGATACGTCTTTTTGATAAATGCGACGAGTTTAGCATTGACAGTATTCAAAAGCTTTATTTTGTCTGTTCTTTGATATTGTAGATTTTGATTATTCTTACTTTAGTATCCAACCAGACTTACCCAGCTAATTTATTTGGGCAGTGTTGATGGTCCGTGCTGCCCAGACAAAGTGAAACTGCATCCTAGGAACGCTCCACGCCCCACCTCCTTTTACCAGGGTAAATTAAGGACCAAAGGGAAAAATTAAAATCTCTGGTTTTGTCTGGGTAACTCCAAAGGTTACTTGGGCAAACCCCTTGAATATCGACCTTTATATTGGTTAATCATTTCATCCTTAAAGAGTTTATAATCTCTAAATAGTTTAAAAATTGTACTCACTTATGTCAGGTGCTCTGAGTTTAAATTCGGCTGTGGTTTTGAAATGTTGATGGATAGTAAGGATTTTGGAGGCTTTCATTCCATTTCAGTAAACCGTGTGCTCATTTGGTGAAAGCCTCTGGCATTTTAGATCCAGGAAATTTTATTCACTTAAAAAAAAAAAGTGCCCAAACTCCATTTACAGTCAGGGGACAAATCATTCAGAATCATCCTACTTCTGAAAGGAGATTGGTCCCATCTATCGATGTGATGTGAATAAACAAATATGGAAGTAGCTGTAGCAACTCTGACAGTAGTCAGAGCTCTGGGTTTAAATTTCTCCTAGTTTGAAATCCTGCTTCAAAGTATGGATTTTTGGAGGCTTTCAATCTATTTCAATAAATTTATTTCCCTTTGTTGAAAGCCTCCTAAGACCGTTAACAGTAATAAATTTAATAGTAACTTGTATAGTTACTATTAAACTTAATAGTTACTAGTTAAATAGTTACTAGTTTAAACTTAAATATGTATTTAAGTTTAACAGCGAAGCAACCACTCCTTGCTGATAGACTCTTCTATACGTTTAGAATAGAAATTGTTAACCTATCCTTTCTTCTAACAGCCATGTTCGATCCCCCTGTGTTAATGTAACTTTTCGCTTCCTATGTTAACTGGTTTCCCCCTTGTTTATTGTAAACCGGTACGATAAGACCTAGTCTTGAGCATCGGTATATTAAAAGAGCGTAAATAAATAAATAAATAACTTTAACATTTAGCATTTTACATCTTTACCTGTGCATGCATTTTTCTAACTCTGAGCTTTGGTAATCCCAGATTTGAGGACTACAGTTTGCCTTATAAAGTTTGGTTTTAGAATAAAACAGAGGAACTATTTGCAGTTCTGTTTTGACATACAAAATCTGGTCTTGCATTTCTCTTATTTGTTAGCTCTGTGTATTGTCGCTGAAGGGAGAACTATCTTATTATTGCCAGCTCCTCCAGTTGCTTTTATTTCATGTTCATAATTGTCTGTCACATTTATTTTGTACTTTCTCTTGACCTACAAATACTAATGTTTCTTGGTTTTTTGGTAATTTATTTTGTAATGTATACTTGGCATTGAAAAGTCTTTAAAGATTGGTGTTGGAAAAAGTTTTTTAAATAAACTATACATTTTAAAAACTGAAGGGTTCTGAATTGGTTTCATTTCAGTGCCATCATGTTTGATCATATGGACTCTACCTTGACTTCACTGGTGGAAACATTAATGGAGAGACTTCTTAAAGAAGATAGTGAAGCATCTTGAAAGCAGCAGCATAGTTTTTGTTACCAGAAGGAGATTGTGTCGGACAAATCGATTGGGTGACTAGAGAGTTTGAGGGCAGGCACTTAGATTTCAGCAAAGCTTTGGATGCTGTTCTACAGAAGATCATGAATAAATTAAGTGGCTTAGGGTGGTACCTGATGTGGTAGACTGGATTAGAAATTTGTTCAGGGATAGATGGCGTAGTATGGTAAAGAGAGAGAAAGATGAAGGCTGGAGTGCCTCATGGGTTGATCTTGGAGCTGTTCACTATCTTTGTGAACGATATTATGGAGAAGTTATCTTTCTTGCAGATAATGCCAAGATGTGTAACAGTGAAGACACATGAAGGAGTAGAGTAAATCAGAAACCAAGAAAGCTTGAGGAATGCTTTAACGGCTTTGCCTCTAAGCTCCAGTACTAAGAAATGTTATGCATTTGAGGTGCAGAAATCTGAGGAGCAGTACACACTGGGGGATGGTGGGAATGTGAGGTACTGATACCCATAAAGCAGGAAACATATTTTATGGGTTATTTATATTGGATGATTTCAAGGTAATGAATGCCATAAAGCAGTGGCCAGAGTTACATAGGGAAAGGCATAACTACAGTAGTAGCAGAAAGGAAGTGATAATGCCATTGTACAAGATGTTGGTGAGCCCTCATCTGGAGCACGATATTCATTTCTGGAGCCCATAACTCTGGATGGATATAGACAAAGTGGAAACGGTTCGCAGAAAGGTTTCCAACATGGTATGGGGTCTGCAGCAAAAAGCCCTATGAAATGAGACTTAAGAAGAATCAAAATACTCTGAAGAAGAGGAGAGACATTCAGATACCTAATAGTGTACAAGGAGTAAAGCTTTTGCAGTGGAAAGGAAATTCTAGAACAACGGGTCATTGTGAGACTCCACAGGGATAGAAGCAGTGTTATATAATAATTTTTCACAGTAGGTGGGCAGGCTAAAAAGGTAACAAACTTCAAGAAGGCAAGGGATAAGCACAGAGGATCATTGCTTGAAAATAAGTAATGAGAAAGCAAAAGCACAGCATGTGTTTTAAAGTGCCCTGCTAAAATGATTCAGTGAGTGCGGGGCTACCAGAATAAAGGAGAGAGTGGGCAATATGAATCATTAGGCATTATAGTGTAAAATGCAGACAGTGGATCTGTTTGGCAAACTGATGGTAGAATTAAGTAGCAGCTGGATTGTCTGGCTGGGTGCAAGTCCAATAATAACTAAATGTCCTAGCACAAATGCAGACTCTCATGTAGCCAGGTCTGTCTGGCAGATTTTGCTGCACCTGTTGACTGAGTTGGTACTGGTGGGGTACAATTTGCAAAGGCAACGAGAACCTATGAGGCTGAATATTTGGGCTACAGCCGTAATAGTATTGGTGGCTATTGAACTTAGTAAAAGGTCTGTGGCTTGGTATGGGAAGGGAGGCATGTTGGGTGTAAACTAAACTGGATTCTCACATGCTCTTCTTTTTAAATGGATGGAACATAGAGGAGGAAGATGATGCAAATTCTCTTAGAAAAGGAGTATTCTCCTATAATTGGTCATACTCTGTGGCTGGCTGCTAGGATATACAAATGGTAGTATGGACAGAATAACCGGGCAAACTGAATGAACTTCTTTAAGTAGAGAAATGCCTGCAATCAAGCCTCTTTAAGTCTTTAACTCTGTAAGTCACCAATAAAAATGAAGTCTATAGTAACCTTAATGCAGTGAATGGAGAATTTAAATGTAAATTTGACTCGCTGAGAAACAGGGGCATGAGAAAAATATGCTCCAGTCCTTATTGAGCTCACAGTGTTTTAAAGTAGAAATCTTTCTTTGTTTGTATTGTAATGTGTGCCCATTATAGTTGCCTGTGGACCTTTTAATATCTTACAGTATATTCCTTGTTTTGCTTTGTATGTTGAGATCCATTGTTTCTGAAATTTTTTGTCTATGGGAAAAACTTTGTTTAAAGCAGGCCTATTGTATTTAATTTTCAGAAAAAATATACCGGATAACCTGTCTCCTCACTTAATTCAAGGTATATTTATACAGTCTATATAGTTTATAAGGTAAAAAATGAAATAAATTAATGAAAAATAAAGATAATCACTGTTATTGAGTGAGCATAAAATAGAGACCTTGTCTGTTGTATTTAATTTCAATATAGACCCAGTGAGCCTAGTGTAGTGCTAGAAACATACAAACATGATGGTAGAAAAAGACCACATGGCCCATCCAGTCTGCCCATCTGTCCAATTAATTTAACATTATAATTCTTATCAGTTCTTTAGAGATCCCCTGTATTTATCCCATGCTTTCTTGAATTCATACACATTTTTTGTCTCCATCAGTTCCACTGGGAGGCTGTCCCACGCATTCACCACCCTCTCTGTAAAGAAATATTTCCTAAGATTACTTCTGTGTCTTTTTCCCCTTTTGGAACCTCAACTCGTGACCTCCTCATTCTAGAGCCTCCTTTCCATTGAAAAAGGCTCACTTCCTGTGTATGGAAACCTTTGAGATATTTGAATATCTATTAAATCTCCCCATCTTACCTTTCCTCTAGGGTATACATGTTTAGATCTATCCCCATATGCTTTAGAGCGAAGACCACTGATCATTTCTGTAGCCACTCCCTGGACGAATTCCATCCTGTTTATATCCTTTTGAAGGTGCGGTCTCCAGAATTGTACACAGTATTCTAAGTGAGGTCTCACCAGGGACCTATACAAGGTCTACTTAATCTATGACTTGGCAGCCAGATTTCACACTTCAGGATCTTCAGTGTGCCATTTTATTTATAGACATTTGATATTGAGCTTTTTTCAAGCTAGTCTCAAGGTGGATTATAGTGTAATTTATAGCTAGTTCTATTACATTAGTGTTTCTTCAGAATTAATATAGAGAAATGGGAAGGATAGAAGCACCATTTGGGAGGAATTTAAGTTTTTGTGGGAGAGTGTAGGAGCTGGGAGAGAGTCAGGATCCATGAAGTCTACACACTTGAAATCAAAGCAAAGTTTTGACTTTAATCCTGTTTTTGACAAGTGGCCAGATTAAATAATTTAAGATTGGCCTTAAGCAGTCAGTTGCTTTGGCCCCTACCAAAATTCTAGTTGCTGTGCTTTGCAAGAGTTGGAGGCATTTGTGATTATATTGTGAGATGTCATGGAATAGAGAATTTCAGTAGTCTAGTCAGGGGTTTATATTCAATAGTAATTAATGTGTGTATCATGGTAGTCAGGTTGTGCTTATCTAAATAGTTGCAGAGTTGGCGAATCTAGAGCAGATATATAAACAACCTTCCTTTGGAAGGTTGTGGTCAAGTTAAACTCCCAAACCACTCACTGAATCCTTAAAGATGAATTTTCAAAGAGTTGTGTGCATACAAATTAGCAAATGCGCATGCAGATAGAACATTTGTGTAAATGCTATTTTATAAACCTCAAACATACATGTGAAAGTACTGGTGCGTGATTACGTTTCCTCATATAAAATAGGGGTGGGGCCAACATTTATGCATATAAGTTGTATTTTGTAACCCATGTATGTATGCTATCTGTACATTTACACCTGCTCATTATCTGGTGTAAGTGAGAATACAATCTTTTATAGTCAAATACTGAGTGGTTGAGGGGTTTGGGGGGGAGTGCAGGCTGAACAACCAGGAGAGTCTTGATGACCTAGAGATAGGGAATACTGGTGGACTAATTTGGTAAACATAGTAATTTCCTGCACGTGTGCAATATTACAGAATTTGATGATTTATATGCATAAAAGCCAAGAAGTGCTAAGGAAAATATGCAAGCTAAATCTCAGCGTGTAAATGATTAAAATAGGGAGTACAAATACTTGTGTATAGAAGATTTGCACCATTCATTCGGTTAAATTTTTTATTTCTCTGCACAAGTGTTGGCTTTGCATCAACTTACCTGGATAAGTCTCAAAAACTGCAAATTATCTGGCTAAGTAATATAGCTGGATAAATGTTTAAAACACTACTTATCTGGTTATGTTTAACATGCACGCTATGAGTCTTTTATATAGTTAAATCTACCCATGTTCATGTGTTTTATACATGTGTGCATGATACAAAATACATCTGATTGCGCATGCGCGCCCATCTACGTGTGTTCATTGGTGCGTGCGGGTTTTAAAATTATCCTCTGTTTATAAGGAAGTTCCTGCCACATAATGTAGGAGAGGTGAGTGAACGCAATGTTTAGAAAAGCACACACAATTATAAAGTTTAAGTTGGGTATATGGTATCATATAGAAAGATGATTGAAACTTATGAGCATTAATGCCACCATCAGGGCTTCTGCTTTGGTTAATTACCCATCCACTTCCTTTCCTTAGATATTCATTCCCTAAATCCACCTTACAGATATGAGTGAAGGTATGAATCCCCGGACTTTCAAGAGAAGAGCCACATAGGACATTTTGAAATCACTGAGAGGGAAGGAGATTGGGGAGGATTCCCCTCAGAGTTTGCAAAGCAGAACATAAGATATGCCATACTGGGTCAGACCAAGGGTCCATAAAGTCCAGTATCCTGTGTCCAACGGTGGCAAACCAAGTCACAAGTACCTCGCAAGATTTCAAATATTAAATGAATAGATCACAAGCTATTAATCCTTATTGATTAATAGCAGTTTATGGACTTCTGTTCTAGGAACTTATCCAAACCTTTTTTAAACCCAGCTACACTAACTGCCGTAACCACACCCTCTGACAATTAATTCCAGAGCTTAATTATGCATTGAGTGGAAGGAACTTTCTCCGATTTGTTTTAAATGAGCTACTTGCTAACTTCATGAAGTGTACTCCCTAGTCCTTATATTATCCGAAAGAGTAAATAACCAATTCACATTTTCCCATTTAAGTCATTTCAGGATTTTGTACACCTCTGTCATATCCCCTCTCAGCTGTCTCTTCTCCAAGCTGAACAGCCCTAACCTCTTTAGCATTTCCTCATAGGGGAGCCATTCAGTCCCCTTTATCATTTTGATCGCCCTTCTCTGTACTTTCTCCAGTGCAACTATTATCTTTTTTGAGATACAGCGACCAAAACTGCACACAGTATTCAAAGTGAGGTCTCACTATGGAGTGATAAGGCATTATGACATCCACCATTGTATCCACTATTCCCTTCTTATTAATTCCTAACATACTGTTTGCTTTTTTGACTCCCACAGCACACTGAGTCGACTGTTTCAATGTATTATCCACTATGATGCCTAGATCTTTCCTGGGTGGTAACTCCTAATGTGTAACTACAGCAAGGGTTATTTTCCCTATATGCATCACCTATCATTTATCCAAATGGCAAATGAAATTTAATGTGGATGCCCTATCTTCCAGTCTCACAGGGTTCTCCTGCATTTTATCACAGTTCGCTTCAGATTTAACTACTCTGCATAATTTTGTGTCATCCGCAAATTTAAGCAGCTCACTTATCATGCCACTTTCCTGATCATTTATAAACATATTAAAAAGCACCGGACCTAGAACAGATCCCTGATGCACTCCACTGTTTTATCTTTTTCCACTGTGAAAACAGACCATTTAATCCTACTCCATTTCCTGTCTTTTAACCAGTTTGCAATCCACAAAAGGATATTGCCTCCTATCCCAATACTTTTTAGTTTTCTTAGAAGACTTTCATGAGGGAATTTGTCGAACGCCTTCTGAAAATCCAAATACACCACATCTACAGGTTCACCTTTGTCCACATGTTTATTCACTCCTTCATAAAAATGTAGGAGATCTCTGAGGCAAGACTTCCCTTGGGTAAATGCATGCTGGCTCTGTCCCATTAAACCATCTCTGTCTAAATGTTCTGTGACTTTATGATTTTTCCCAGCACTGATTTTCCCCAGCACCGAAGTCAGGCTCACCGGTCTATAGTTTCCCGTATCTCCCCTGGAGTCCTTTTTAAATATTGGGGTAACATTGGCCACCCTCCAGTCTTCAGGTACAATGGATGATTTTAATGATAGGTTACAAATTTTAACTAACAGAGCAGAAATTGCCTGGACCGGATGGTATACACCCAAGGGCTCTTTCAGAGCCCTTGGGTGTATACCATCCGGTCCAGGCAATTTACTACTCTTCAGTTTGTCAGTCTGGCCTACTACATCTTCCAGGTTCACCATAATTTGGTTCAGTTCATCTGAATCATCACCCTTGAATGGGTATCTCGCCAAAATCCTCTTCAATAAACACCGAATCAAAGAATTTGTTTAGTCTTTCCGCAATGGCCTTATCTTTCCTAAGTGCCCCTTTAACCCCTTGATCATCCAACGGTCCAACTGACCCTCCTGTAGGCTTTCTGCTTCAGATATATTTAAAGTTTTTATTATGAGTTTTTGCTTCTATGGCCAACTTCTTTTCAAATTCTCTCTTAGCTTGTCTGTCTTACATTTAACTTGCCAATGCTTATGCTTTATCCTATTTTCCTCTAATGCATCCTTCTTCCAATTTTTGAATGAAGATCTTTTGGCTAAAATAGCCTCTTTCACCTCACTTTTTATCCATGCTGGCAATCATTTGGCCTTTCTTCCACCTTTAATTCATGGAATACATCTGGATTGCACTTCTAAGATGGTATTTTTAAGCAATGTCCATGCCTGTTGCACACTCTTTACCTTTTGTAGTTGCATGTTTCTTTCTTTCTTTCTTTTTTTAAACTATCTTCCTCATTTTATCAAAGTTTCCCTTTTGAAAGTTTTTAGTGCTAGAGCCATGGATTTACTTACTGTCCGCCTTCCTGCCATTCAAATTTAATCATGTTATGATCACTATTGCCAAGTGGCCCCACCACAGTTTCCTCTCTCACTAAATCCTGCACTCAACTGAGAATTAGATCTAAAATTACTCCCTCTCATCAGTTCCTGAACCAATTGCTCCATAAAACTGTCATTTATTCCATCCAGGAACTTTATCTCTCTAGCATGTCCTGATATTTCACTTATCCAGTCAATATTGGGGTAATTGAAATATCTATAATAAATCACATTGTATCAATGCAATTTTTATAATTTTTGTGAAAATGAATTTGTGAATCAATTTATCTTATCTTTAATGTGAATATATTGGACCTTCATACTATCCGCGGTTTGCAAGTATATAACTTGTAATTTTTACCGCTGCGGGTCTTTTTAATCATTGGTCCATAACCTATAATGTTTTGATTTTGCAAATTTTTCTTTACTTTTAATTTTTTATAAAAGATGTGGAAAAGTACTTCCCTTAATTGGCGCTTGTCGCGCTTCAAAATCCAAAATCCGGAGTTTAAGATGCAAGTCCAACGTGTCCACGTTTCGAGGGCTGCAGCTTCAGGAACTGCACTGAACAGTTCACAATGTAGGGTATTCTCCGGTTAGTACTTGTCAGAAGTATCTCAATTATTCCACATAACTTTTCAAGTGTTCATTGGAGGTCCAGATTAATTTTCTCTGAAAAATCAAAAACTGTTAGTTACTTATTCACTGAGCAAACTTAGCAATGAGATGCACATCCTCTGGAATCCTACTGTACTGCAAGATGTTTCAACTTACCGGACCTTACCACCATTTCCTCTTGTCGGCATTTCAGGGAAGCTGAGCGTGAAAATGAGACTGCTTATATATGATTTGTATACTTCACCTGTCAGCTAATGTGCTGTGATGAGCTGTCACTCACATGAAGTGTATCCATTTGATTTTTTCGTTAAGCCCGTTTGGAGCCACTGATTGAAGTTGGAAGATCCATTTCTGTTCACATTGTCAAAGACGTTTTACTCTGTCTCCTCTTCACCAATGTGCCAGTATAATTTCTAGCACTGTCCAGTTAATGTCGGTGTAAACATGGTAAATTCTTTAAAATGGGCTACTAGTGGTTCCTCCAGCCTGCTGGTGTTCAGGCAGCATTTATGCTCCGTGAGTCGGGTGCATATTGAGCACTTAGTCATGCCCACGTATACTAGTGGGCATGGACAGAAAATTGCATACACTACATGTGATGAGTTACAAGAGAATTTAGGTAAAGAAACTGTTTGTCCTGACTGGTTTAATGGTGGTCTGTGTAGATTTCAAGGGACAGTGTAGACATTTTGTGCAGACTTTCATGTTTTTCCATTGTTGCTGGGGGATTATAAACACTTGAGTGAACGATGTGGTCTTTGATGTTACGGCCCCGAGAGAAAGCAATTCGAATGGGTTCTTGAAATGAAGGATGAATTTCCTGGAGGATTTCCCAATATTTTTGAATAGCTCTGCTGATAGCAGAGGATGCCAGTGTATGCTTTAACACCAGGGTCTGTGGGTTCAATTCCTCCGATGTTTGTTTTTTTCAAAAATAAATATTCTCTGTTGGAATAAAGGGCTCTGCGGTATGCTGATTTCACACACTGTACTGGATATCTCTGCTCTAAGAATCGATCTGCCATATGCCTGGCTTGATTCTTAAATTCAGTGCGGTCTGTGCACAGTCGCCTCAGTCTCAGGAATTGTCTTACTGGAAGGTTAGTTTTGAAAGTAGTCGGGTGAAAACTATCAAACCGAAGTAGATTATTGTGGTCATTTTGCTTGCAGTATATACTTGTCCTGACAGTGTCATTATGTCTAGTAATTAATATATCTAGATATGACACTTGTTGATCATGGAAATTCTTAGTGAATTTAGGAGACGAATCCAAACCGTTGAGCCAAGCATGAAATTCTAGGAGATTTGATTGCGATCCTTCCCATATGACAAAGACATCATCTATGTATCTTTTCCAACATTTGAGATGCGATGTCCACTTGTATCCCTGAATGTGCTTCATTTCGAATGCAGTAACAAATAAATTGCCGACATCTGGCGCCATGGCGGCACCCATGGCAGTTCCTCTGATTTGTAAGTAGAACTTATCTTCGAACATAAAATAATTTTTGCTTAAAGCTAACTGCAATAATTCAATGATAAAATCTGTATGGATCCATTGTGGCCATGGACGGTTTAATATTTTAGCAATCACTGTTAATGCTTGTTCCTGGGGGATGACAGTGTAGAGAGACTCTATATCCATGGTGACCAGTAAACTGTCTTGTGTCAAGGTGACTGTGGACAAAAACTGAAGCATGTTAGAACTGTCTTTAATATAAGGCTGTGCTTGTGGTACAAAAGGCTGCAAAATGTTGTCATGAAAAATAGAAACTGGCTCTAGTACTCATTCCTTGGCTGAAACTATGGGTCTTCTGGGTGGATTCTCAAGAGTTTTATGAATTTTGGGCACTATGTATAGTACAGGTATTCTTGGATTCTGATTAATGAGGTAGTTTCTCTCATTGCTGGTAAGATATCCCAATTCATATCCTCATTCAACTATTTGTTTCACCTCAGTTAATATACAGTTTGTGGGATCTTCGCTAAATTCCTGATAGAATTCTGAGTTTGTCAGTTGACGCTATGCTTCTTGGAGGTATGATGTCTTATTCATGATCACCACGGCTCCTCCCTTATCCGCGGGTTTAATGACAATGTCATCCCTGTCTTGTAATCGATGTAATGCCTGTGATTCTTCACTTGTCAAATTGAAATAAAAGTGGGATGAAGTTTTCTCAGTCTTTTCTACATCTCGCATAACGAGTGCTTGGAAAGTGTTGATTGCCGAGTCTCCAGGAAGTGGTGGACTCCACTTAGATTTTAATTTAACTAAAGTTGTAGTGGCTGATGATGTTTCATAAGGACTTCGGGAGAAAAAAATCTTACGTTGCAGTTGCCTAATGAATTTGTTAAAGTCTCACCAAAATTGGAAAGGGTCATGTTTCTGAGTGGGAACGAAATTAAGTCCTTTGTTTAATACTGCTTCTTTTAAAGGGGTGATTGGACATCCTGATAAATTAATCACTGCTGACATTAAGTCCACTCTTTTTGTCCCCCTGATGGGGATAGTTGCTGGTTGTGTATTGCGATTTGGTTCTGGGCCGATTCCAATCAGTGTTCTGGTAATTGCTTGTACCTCGCCTTCTTCCTCGTGTATTCTGGCCCCTATGTTGGGCAGGATTTGGGTAGTCCCCTGCTGGTGATTCCTCATCACTGCCAGAAAAATTTGCAAAATCAAAAAATTATAGGTTATGGACCAATGATTAAAAAGACCCGCAGCGGTAAAAATTACAAGTTATATACTTGCAAACCGCAGGTAGTATGAAGGTCCAATATATTCACATTAAAGATAAGATAAATTGATTCACAAATTCATTTTCACAAAAATTATAAAAATTGCATTGATACAATGTGATTTATTATAGGTTTACTGTTGCTTCGTTGTATGCTGGACTAATTGATACACATATATTGTGGTAATTGAAATATCCCATTATTACTGCAACTACAAGTTTGATTAGCTTTCCTAATTTTTCTTAGCATTTCATTGTTTATCTCATCATTTTGGTCAGGTAGACGGTAGTATTCTCCTATCACTATAGTTTTCCCCAACACACAAGGGATTTTTACCCATAAAGATTAGATTGTGCATTTAATCTCTTGCAGGATCTTTATCCTGTTGAACTCTATGCCATCCTGGTCATACAGCGCCACCCCACCACCAAGTTGCTTTTTTCTATCATTGCGATATAATTTGTACCCTGGTATAGCACTTTCCCATTGGTTATCCTCTTTCCACCCTGTCTCTGAGATGCCAATTAAGTCTGTCGTCATTCACTGCTTTACACTGTAGCTCTCCCATCTTTCTTCTTAGACATCTGGTATTAGCATACAAGCATTTCAAAGTGTGTTTTGTGTTTGTATTAACATTCTGCTTTTCATTTGTCAGGGATAATTTGTAATCTTTTAGCTCAGGTGATGCATTAATTATATAGGCGCAGTAGTATCCTTTGAAGGTACCTCTCTCCGAACCATGTGCTGCTGAGTGACTGTTGGCTTTCCCCTTAGAGCAGCTTTTAAACTAGAACAATCTCCTTTTGAAAGGTTAGCGCCAGCAGCCTGGTATCACTTTGGTTAAGGTGGAGCCCCACCCCTTTGGAAAAGAGCCTTAACTCAGGCAAAAGGTTCCCCAGTTCCTTACAAAACTGAATCCCTCTTCCTTACATCATCGTCTAATCCAGGGGTCGGGAACCCATGGCTCGCGAGCCAGATATGGCTCTTTTGAGGGCTGCATCTGGCTCGCAGACAAGTGTCGCCATACTTCGCGGTTCCCCGCTGACCCAGCTGCTCCCCGGTCCTCCGCCGCCCGGGCTTAAAATGCTGTCAGCCCGGGCGGAACGCGGCAGGACAGCTGGAGTCAGCGGCACCGGCGTGCTCTCTTCTCCCCCCCCCCCCCGCGGCCCGGAAGAGGAAGTGGAGAGCATCGGGTGCCTGCGCGGGAAGAAGAGACCACACTAGCGTGGTCTCTTCTTCCGCGCAGGCACCCGATGCTCACCACTTCCTCTTCCGGGCCGCGGGGGGGAGGAGAAGAGAGCACGCCGACTGGAGTCATCCGGGTGCCTGCGCGGGAGTCATCGGGTGTCAGCCGGGTGCCTGCGCGGGTCTTCCCGCGCAGGCACCCGATGCTCTCCACTTCCTCTTCCGGGCCGCGGGAAGAAGAGAGCACGCCGGTGCTCTCTTCTTCCCGCGGCCCGGAAGAGGAAGTGGAGAGCATCGGGTGCCTGCGCGGGAAGACCCGCGCAGGCACGCTAGTGTCCGGGAAGAAGACTGCAGCGCGGCTCGGAGGAAAATGAAAATCTTCAACCGCGGCCGATGGGACTCCGCCTTCGCCTCCGCGAGGGCTGAAAATGAAGGAGGTTAGCGTTGGGAGGTGGCTGCTGCTGCCGCGAGTTCCCGGGGGGGGGGGGGGGAGAGAGAGTGAATGAATGAGCGAGCAAGCATGTGTGTTTGAGATCCTGTGTGTGTGAGTGAGAGATTGCATGTATGTGAATGATTGAGAGCCTGTATATGTGAAAGAGAGTATGTCTGTGATTGAGATCCTGCCTGTGAGAGAGAGAGCATGAATGTAAGTTTACCATTGGGAACCTGTATGTGTAAGTTTGTAATTGAAAACCTGTTTGTTTGAAAGAGTATGTGTGTATGATTGAGATCCTTTGTGTGTGAGAGAGATCATGTGTATGTATGATTAAGAGCCTGTGTGTATAAGTAAGAGAGAGATCATGTGTGTCTGTGTGATTGAGAGCTGATTTAGGTGAGGGAGCATGTGAGTATGTGATTGAGAGCCTGTGTTTAAATGAGAGAGAGAGACCATGTGTGTCTGTGTGATTGAGAGCTGATTTAGGTGAGGGAGCATGTGAGTATGTGATTGAGAGCCTGTGTTTAAATGAGAGAGAGAGACCATGTGTGTATGTGTGTGATTGAGAGCTGATTTAGGTGAGGGAGCATGTGAGTATGTGATTGAGAGCCTGTGTGTAAATGAGAGAAAGAGAGGACATGTTTGTAAGCATGTGAATGAGAGTCTGTGTGTGAGAGAAAAAGACAGCATGTATTTATGTGATTGAAAGCCTGTGTGTGTGTAAGCGTGAAAAGATAGACAGCATGTGTGTAAATGTGTAATTAAGAGCCTATATAAGTGAGAGAGAAAAAACATTTGTATATGTGAGTGACTGAGAGCATGTGTGTATAGGTGTGTCATTGAGAGCCAGTGTGAGAGAGAGCGCTGGTATGTGACTGAGAGAGGAGAAAGTTCCAAGCAAACCACCCCACCTCCTGCTAATTCAGAACAATCTCAGGACACCTGGATATCAAACGTTCCCAGGTATGCAGAGCGAAAAAATTTTTGTATCCTTATTATTTTTCATTACTGGATCTTTGTGTCTGCTATTTTGAAATATTTTGTTGGTATCTGGAAATGTTTTATATGAGTTTTTAATTATTGGATATTCCACTCATCAGCTGTTTCGAAATATGTTCTTTTTGTTAGTACAGTTTTACTGCTGATGATTTTATATTTCTTGATTTGTTTTATAAGGATGTGTGATGTTTCTTTTTTCCTTTGTTACACTGCATACAGAGACTCTGGCTTGTTGCAGTTTCCAATTCAGTTTTTGTCTGCATGCTTCTTGTTATGCGTTTTGGTCTTTTTATTCTATGTTAGGTGAGGGACAGCACGTGATTCAGGTGAGGTTTTCTGCTGGCGTGTAGTTTCTGTGTAGGACTCTATAGCAGCCTGACTTGGTCCGTTTTCCTAATAGGAGATGTATTGGTGTCTTAAGGCCTGGTGTAATATTTTCAGAGACTTATTGTACTTTAAAAGTGTGATCTTACATAAAATGCACACATTTACTTGTATTTAGTTTTAAACATATTGTATGGCTCTCATGGAATTACATTTTAAAATATGTGGCGTTTATGGCTCTCTCAGCCAAAAAGGTTCCTGACCCCTGGTCTAATCTATGCATTGAGACTCCGGAGCTCTGCCTGCCTCTGGGGACCTGTGTGTGGATCAGGGAGCATTTCAGAGAATTCTACCCTGGAGGTTCTGGATTTCAACTTTCTACCTAAGAGTTTAAATTTGGCTTCCAGAACCTTCATCCCACATTTTCCTATGTCGCTGGTGCCCACATGTACCATGACAACCAACTCCTCAGTACTTTTTAAAATCCTATCTAGGTGACGCGTGAGGTCTATCACCTTCTCACCAGGTAGATCCTCACGCCCACCAGCCACCCAGCTATCTACATTCCTAATAATCAAATCACCAACTATGATGGCCGACCTAACCCTTTGAACTACTAAATCCAAAGGCAGAAACAAAGACACCAGAGCAAGGCATCCCCTCTACTCTTCCTTTCTAACACTAAGAGAATGGCTAAGAAACACAAAAAGCAATGCAAAAAATCCCTTTTTCAAAAATTAAAAGAATAAAAAGTTGTTAAAAATGCTTGGACGTTCCTGGCCCTTTTGAGATTTTGCTAGCAGTGCGCACGGTTCCCAGGGGTGTAGTAGATGTTTCCAACTTCTGTGAAATTGGACCCCCCTGCCCCATCTTCCCCAGCATTTATACACTGGGGAATTGTCTCGGGGAGACAGATGGGAAGTATGAAGCACACACCTGTACCTCTGTCCTTTTATCTTACCCTTTTCCTCTGTCCCTTTACTCACCTTCCCTGCATTCTTTGCTTTAGGAGCATGGTGGGGATTGGTGTTTTTTTTTTTTTTTTTTTTTTGTTATTTTTGCTTCACTCCTTCCCTGCAATGCCTGGTACGTCCAGGATAGCACAGGTCTCTGTGTCCTTCCCAGAGGTTACTGGCTGTGGCGGGAACTCCCAAAAGTACTGCTTGCCACTTACATCCGCTTTCTTTCCTCTCTCTGTCCTCCTCTACCATACAGCATGTTCAGGGGTACTGCGACTTGACTTCTTACTTCTGAGATCACTGTAGTCTCAGAAACAGCCCCCATGTTCTTCTGTACCTTTCCTCAGGTTCTGAATGTGGTTGGAATGGACTGGAACTGCCCCTTCCACTGCTAGCTGCCTTTGTCCCATCGTGGATCTACTTCTTCACTGGTGAGGCTTGGAAACCCCCCCACCAGCCTTTTTGCTTTTGCAGTGCTGCATGTGTAAAATCCTTTGTCTGTGGCTGCATTTGGCAACGCGAAGAGAGAGCAAGGCAGGATAGGAAACAGAGCTCCGAGAGCTGTAGTTTAAAGACCCCTGAGTTAAGGCAGTGGAAGAGCTATTGGCTAAGTGTAACCCCCTGCCCCCTTCATGAGCTGCATTTAATTTGGGGGGGTCACAAAGTTCCCCAGGCAGCTCTTCTAGATCCCAGACCTCTCTTTTCTCTTTCCTCTTTCACACACCTCACAAGAGCCTCTGGAGACAGGGCTTATCCGGGGGGGGGGGGGGGGTGATGGTGATGGTTATGGTTTTAACTCCTGGTCCCCTGATGTAGTCATGGATACATCAAGGGGCCCACTCTTCCTTGTTAATTGCGAGGGTCTTCCATTTAGGATGCAGATGAGAAATAAACCATGGGATCAGGATGGTTTTCAAATCAAAGTTTACTTAAAAGTTTGAAAAGAGAGAGCCAGGCCAGTATGGCAAAAATAAAATAAATAAAAAAGTGTTAAATTGTTCTTCTCCCAACTAAACCAGTGCCCAATTCAAAAATGCCTTCCCCTTGGAGGGAAGGGTAATCCTATATAGCTAGTAGCATATAACAAGGGCTGAGATGCCAACAAATAAAAATAAATCCCCTGCTCTAAAAACTCTTCAAAACAGGTAACTTCAGCAGTCTCTCACCAAAAGTTTCATCAAAATGGCAATAAATCCCCAGGTCTTCTGCTGTTATCTATCTGGGTGCAAAGGTGGGAAACCTCTAGAACTCAGCCCACCAAGATACAGAAACTGGGCCAAAATGTCCAAAAATTCAACAGAACTCTTCAAAATTCTACTCTCCTTGGTCACAATCCACAAGGGAAGCAGAAAGAGCCCCCTGGATCAGTCCTTTTATGGAGGAGCAATGAACCTAGTCACGTGCTCCAGGGGGGTAATTTATATTCCTGAGCCACAGCCCACAAAAAAGGTGGGGGTAGAGGACCCTAAAATTGTCAAAACCTTAAGATGCTAAAAAAACAGGGCTATTTATAGTAGCTGATGCTACATAAGTAAGCGATTTGTTTAAAGGTTGGCTTCTTCGCTCTTAAGAATTTAAATTTTAGTAGAGTTGCAATCTAGGTGAGTGAGAGAATCTGAAAGACAAGAAGAGTTGTGCGAAATTTCAGTGGGAGCTAATGACTAAGGTAAAAAGCCTTGGAAGAATTATATATATCTATATCTATATCGCCCAGCACATCTTTTTAGGGTGGTGCCCTGTGTCTTGTGTTTGTGGTGCACGTTTCTGTATAACTAATTGCATCTTATGTGCTGTTTTTTTTAGGAAGACTGTAAAAATCAGAGGATATGTGCCCTTTTTGATGCATGGTATCATTTTGCTGTGAGAGCCAACTGACTGCACTTATGAATTTTTAATTATAGGTAGACAGTCTAAAAGGCTAAACGGATATTTTTTTTAGTGGTGTGCAGATTGCACCAGAGTCCATAGCAATTTTTAATTCATCTTCCAGGCTTTTTTATCTTGCTTTCCCTCTTTCCTTTTCTTTCTTTCTCAGGGAGCAGTAACGGTGCCAGTGATCCAGCAACATTATATTTCTACCTATTTGAATAAATTACATCTTTTGCATATTTCCACTTTAAAGAAAGAAACGTTGAGAGCAAGAAATACATAGTTATACCGATGAGTGATTTTGCTATGAAGTGAAAAATCTGTTCTCATGTCACACCTTCATCTCTAATCAGAGGTCTGTTAATCTATGTCTCAACAGTTCAACATAATCCAGCTTTCCTGCATAAACAGAGGCAAAAATTACTTCCAGGAGCTGAGTTTAGAGGCCATATTGCAGGCCAAATTACTTCATTGTCTCATCAATGGAATCTGATCAAAGAATACAAGAAATTACATTTCACTCGCAATCTATTGTTCTGTTATCCGTGTGTGATGTTATCAAAAGGATCCCAGAACTCAATAAGAGAATGAGATATATAAGTGTTATCTATTTTTACTTGAGCTGTGGGACCCTTTTGATCCTGTCACATATGGATGTTAGAGCAACAGATTGTGAGCATCTCGGCATTATTACTTTCATTCTTTGCTGGACTGGCTTGTTGAGAATCATATCCATGCTGTTGCTTTTAGACATTACTCTAAGAAGTAATATTTTATAGTGAAATTAATCATACTGTATACCTTTAAAAATGTTTCATCAGTAGACATGTCAATCTCCATAACTGTTTATGAGAAAAAAATCAAATGCAAAATATTGAACTTAGTTTTGACATGGTGGTTATCGCTTTTCTGAGAATCAGACGATCAGAAGAAGCCCTTTATTTCAATGCCCGACTCTGGCCGAGTTTCGCTCATAGAGCTGCCTCAGGGGCAATTCAATTAGCAGGACTTAAAATATGCCTGCAGGGCTGCTGTCACACTGTCACAATGTCACAATATCATTAGTGTCTGCAGAACACTCTGACATTCTTTCTGCTAATTCTCATTGTCTTTACTGTATCACAGCCAACTGGATCGGCTTCCGATTTGCTTTTTGGGTCTATCGCTTTTCTGATACATTTTACTCCCTTTTCCAGTCTGGGTGAAAAGAAATGGATTAGCAGAGTATTTCTTAGGACAAGAGTGAATACAAGTATTTTAGTGCTTAAGGTGAGCTCTGAAATAAATATTTATAGCTTAAACTGCCCAGGTGCAAATCTTTTTTTTTTTTTTAAACCCATTCACATTTCTGTGCTTAACATCAGATGGTTTGAATTTTACGTTGTGTGTATAGATTGTTACAGATGGAATGTCTTGATCACACTGTTGGTCACATTTCCACTTTTGGCTCGCAGTGTTTTGATTTTTGTTTTGCTTTACATCCAACAATTAGGTTATTGATTTGGTTGAGCATGGTGATCCAGACTTGGAAATGTCTGAAAATACATGGAATGGGTTACACGTATTCTTGGATTCTGAAAATTCTGATCAAAAATTGGGTTACTGTTAATATTTATATGTTAAAACCTTTTGTGCAGGCCATCCATTGTAAATGAAAACAGTGGTTCTGTAATGAAACATGTTAAACTGCATTACTCTTAACATTTTTGTTTTTAGGAGAAGGTAGGAAGATGAATGCAAGTCATCGGGCAGCTATGGCATCACTTACTAAGAGCATACTTACCTAAAACTTATCTCTTACTCACAGCTGCTTTGAATACTTGCCTTCCCTTCTGTATATTTCATATGGTTTGTGTTAGATAAGGGGCAGACAGTGCAAGCTCAGAGTATAATGTGGCTGTCTTCTTTCTAATTCTTTGGAACAATAAGTTTAGGAAAAGTTATAAGAACATAAGACTGAATACATTTCTTACTGCCTGACTAGATTACTCATAAACTGGCAAGGAAAAATCCCAGTTGACCTGTTGACCAAAAAAATAAATTGGCTCCTTAAAAAAAAAAAAAAAAAAAAAGAGAAAAAGAGGAATGGTGCTGCCACTGGAGGAAAACTGTAAGACTTGACCACCAGAGCATATTGGCTGCTATTTGGCATAGGCTTTTCTAATTAGTGTGTGGGTATATGGAAGATTAAGAGAGTGGCAAAATAGTGAAACTGAATAGAAAAATATGAAAACTAGAGCAAATACAAGCAAAAAATAGAGCCAAAAGTTTTCTCTGGCTCCAAGAAATTCTTAAAAGTGCCCAGGTTTTCAAAATATATTTTACCCCAATTTAAGTAGGGTTTTTTTTTTTAAAACTATTTTCTTGATTGTTTTGTTGTGGTAGAATGAATTGATTCTTTTCTTACTCCTAGAGAAACAAACATAAATCAGAAATACAGACAGGACTTTTAGAGGACTGAATGTATGACCTAAGATTGCCTCAGTTAAAAAAAAAAAAAAAAAAAAAAGTGTTTTGGGACAGATCCAAGTGCAATGTAAGCACCTCTAGCAATCTGCATCAGAGCATTTTTCCCCACAACTATTTCTTTAGTTGCTTTTGTGTTGCAAAATAAGAAAATAAATCTGAGCAGCACCAACCCTCATAGTGGGACCTAGCAACATTTTTTTTCTGTCGATAACCAGAGTTGAATTAGACATGATGGGTGGGTGATATCATCTGGCAGCACCAAGCGGACTTGTCTCTCCAAGCTAGTAGAGCTTTGAGCTCTATGGAGCATGTGTGAGAGTTCCTGCGTGGGTGTTGCCTTGAGAGCCTCTTCAGTCTTTTTGTCTGAGCATACTGTGGATGTGTACTCAGTCTCTCCAGAGAAGTTTTTCAAACTCCTTTAAATTTGTTTTTCTTCACTTTTAGTTGCCTCTCTGCTCTGCAGCACCCATAACAGCACTTTTCAGTGCTACCAAAAGAAAAAAATTATGCCTCTGCAAAATGGCCAAAGAATAACATCCATGGTAAGATGAAGTCTCAAATGCTAGGTTATCCCTGCTTTTCTCTGGATATGCCATGGACCTCCTGTGTTCTCTGTACTCCAGGACACCACATATGGAGGAATTGCATAAGACTTGCGGACTGGAGTCCCAATATCTCCCATTGTGGTGAAAACTTCCTCAGAACTCTTAATATTGGGTTTTTAATCTTCTCACTCAGTGGCAGTGGAGTCAAGCTGTTCAGAGGTGGTTATCTAGGGGTTTTACCCTCTATGGCAACCAGAAGAGCCCCCAAGTTCGCCTTTGTCATCATTGAAGTCCTGGTTTAGTAAATCCTCACTTTCAGGTGAGGATTCTACAAATATACCTCCTAACCATATAAATGCACTTCCTAAAACCATTTCTGGATATACCTGACATTGCATGAAACACCTATTATATTCAAAAGCATTTACACGCTTGTGTACATACTTTTTTTTTCCCCTGCGTAAAGTCACTTCTTAAGGTTTGCCACAAGATATGCTGTTGAATCGCCCATTCTTTTTACCTGCGTTAAGTGCACTTAATGCGGGTAAATGACTTTTCAAAATTGCTACAGTAACTTTTCAGAATTGCTACAGTAGTGTGTTACATTTTATATGCATAACTCATTTTTAAGATTCCCCAGTTAGCATCAAAGATCCCTGCAGAGAAATCTTTGGGTCCCTCCAGATATTAGATGCCTTGTCTGAGCCAGTGGCTGTTTCAGTTTACAACACTCCGAACTGTTTGCAGATGAGAATTTGGTAACACCTATCTCTGGCTTTCCTATAGCCACAAAGCTGAATATTGAATGCAGATTTCAAACTCTTCGGGATTCGGAATTGTCCAACTGCTACATCAGTCAGTCTTTGTTGGGTCTGTCCTGAATAAGACTGTTAGACATTCTTGGCAAAGAAGTCTTTCAAACCTCCATGTTGCTGCCCGTGTCTCTATGCACCGTTTCCATATGGCGCAATATCCTCGTGACAGTATTCAAAATCTGGACGTTGTTTCTGTAATCTGAGGAAGGAGGGTCTTCTAGCTTGCAACCGCTTTTGAAGGCAGAAAAGTACATTTGTCAACTTCTCTGTTCTGTCTATGAGCTTTTCCCACTCTTTTTCAAGCATCAGCTTCAATTGGAACTTTGCATATGATGTGGCTTAGGGCAAAAAATCCAAGCCGATGTCCACAAGAAGTCACTGGACATACCTGGTATCTGTAACAATTCAAGAAAAGGGATGTAGTGGTCTGACCCTATCGTGGGTCTCCAGGCACCTTCTATGGGGTAGATTTTATAAATTGATGCGCGCGCGTACTTTTGTTCGTACACCAGGTGCGAACAAAGGTACGCTGGATTTTATAAGATACGCGCGTATCTTATAAAATCCAGGGTCGGCACGCGCAAGGGGGTGCTGCACATTTGTGCAACCTGCGCGTGCCGAGCTCAGCGCGTGCTGCCTGTTCCCTCCAAGGCCGCTCCGAAATCGGAACGGCCTCGGAGGGAACTTTCCTTCCACCTTCCCTCACCTCCCCTCCCCCCCTTTGTTGGCAGATTTACGCCTGCCGAAATCAGGCGTAAATCTGCGCGCACCAGCGGGCTGCTGGTGCACCATCACCCAGAGGCCTCGACCACGCCCCCAGGTCGGCATCACGCCCCCTTTCCAAAGCCCCGGGACTTATGCGTGTCCCGGGGCTTGCGCGTGCCGCCGAGCCTATGCAAAATAGACTCGGTGCGCACAGGGTGGGGTTTGGGGTAGGTTTTTGGGGGGTATGCACGTATCTTACGCGCGTACCCCCCGAAAACAATACAAGTATGATACAAGTATATACTTGTATTTATAAAATACAAGTATATATAAATAATATATATATTATACAATCAATTTATATATACTTGTATCAATTTATAAGTCTTATACTTATATCAATTGTATACATTAATGTATCCCCATACAATATATTACCCTATACCAAGCTGATTTCAACCCATCACTCCTCTTACTGCAATTGCTTGAAAGTTCTTAACTATACATAATTTCTCTCAAGAGATGACATCCCCCTGATAGGCTAGACCAGGGGTGGGCAATTCCGGTCCTCGAGGGCTGCAAACCAGTCGGGTTTTCAGGATATCCTTAATGAATATGCATGAGAGAGACCTGCATACACACTGCCTCAGTTGTATGCAAATCTATTTCATGCATATTCATTAGGGGTATCCTGAAAACCCGACTGGTTTGCAGCCCTCGAGGACCGGACTTGCCCACCCCTGGGCTAGACTCTTTTGTATTATATGCATATGCTATTGTTTTTGTTACTTACTTTATTAGATATAGATTTGTTTGATTCCCAATTGATTGTAAAGCTTGTTGCTGAATTATGGTTCATTGTAAACCGAGGTGATGTTTGTAACGTGCCGCGGTATATTAAAAAAATCTCTAAATAAATGAATAAATAACTTGTGATGTCACTCCAACATTGCTCTTTGCTTCAACAGCAAGAGGTAATGGGGAATTGGACTCAGACAGCAACCAACAAGGGCCCTGACTTTGATGATTTGGGAAACTTAAGTATGGGGGTAACTTGCACGGCAGATGCCCCCCCTAATGCTATTATTATGGGAGAAACCTGTATGGGACAGCTGATACTACCATAAACTTGCTGGGCAGACTGGATGGACTGTTTGGTCCTTTTCTGCTGACATTTCTCTGTTTCTATGTATAATTGACATAAATCATGTCATTCAACGGGGACCGCTTACCCACCCATAAATCTGAATTTTAATAACATTTAAATGCAGCCCTTTGTTAGATAGCCAGCCTCTTACCTGTTTCATAATTTCCTGAATCTTAACTATCAGGACGCTAGCTACCTCTCCACTGGGGACATAAAATGTTATCTCATCCATGTACGGATAAGTACGTGACACCCAGCTTTTTCATCAGATCCCCAATGGGGATAAATAAATATTAAATGGCACAGGATACAAACCTGATCCCTGGGGTACCCCTGTTGAAATTCCCCTCCAAGAGGAATGGGAAGCACCTATCTGAATCCTCTGGAACCTGTCGTGTAGGAATGAGGTAAACCAACTAATAACTGACTCCCTAATCCCAATTTCCAGCAATCATGAGAGCAAGACCCTATGGTGTAAAGTATCAAAGGCAGAATCCACATCTAACAGTATTAAGACCCCTGTCTGATTTTGGTCCACTTGTTGATATAGCAAGTCAGTAAGAGAAAGTAGCAACAACTCAGTATTTTGGCTCTTTCTAAAACCAAATTGACTATCCAAAACTTTGGTTCTCTTCCAAAAAAATTTCTGTTTTAAAACACACTTCTGAATTACCTTAGCTAAGGTCAGGAGGTTTATAATTACCTAGATTATCTATGGCCTGTTTTTCCTCATTTCTCACTGGGTAAATTGTAGCCATTTTTAGTTAATACAGGCCTTAACAGTTGAGCATTGGAAGATTGTTATCTGCTGCAGGTTTCAAAATATAAATAAAAAGGGCAAGGATTTAATTTGGAAGATGTAGATCTCACATGCATCAACACATTTGATACCTCTGCAAGTGAGACCAGACTGAAAACCAACCATTTAACGGAATTCCCCACCTCCCTCACTTATCACTGGACAAAAACCTTCTAGATATTCCATCACCTCGACAGGCCCGTCTTGACATCACCAGAAAAAGAGCATTCTCAGTCATTGGACCAATCTTATGGAACGCACTACCAGAGTCTTTAAGATCCATATCCAACTCTAAACATTTCAAAAAATCCTTAAAACACACCTAAGAACATAAGAACATAAGAAAATGCCATACTGGGTCAGACCAAGGGTCCATCAAGCCCAGCATCCTGTTTCCAACAGTGGCCAATCCAGGCCATAAGAACCTGGCAAGTACCCAAAACCTAAGTCTATTCCATGTAACCATTGCTAATGGCAGTGGCTATTCTCTAAGTGAACTTAATAGCAGGTAATGGACTTCTCCTCCAAGAAACTTATCCAATCCTTTTTAAACACAGCTATACTAACTGCACGAACCACATTCTCTGGCAACAAATTCCAGAGTTTAATTGTGCGTTGAGTAAAAAAGAACTTTCTCCGATTAGTTTTAAATGTGCCCCATGCTAACTTCATGGAGTGTCCCCTAGTCTTTCTACTATCCGAAAGAGTAAATAACCGATTCACATCTACCCGTTCTAGACCTCTCATGATTTTAAACACCTCTATCATATCCCCCCTCAGTCGTCTCTTCTCCAAGCTGAAAAGTCCTAACCTCTTTAGTCTTTCCTCATTGGGGAGTTGTTCCATTCCCTTTATCATTTTGGTAGCCCTTCTCTGTACCTTCTCCATCGCAATTATATCTTTTTTGAGATGCGGCGACCAGAATTGTACACAGTATTCAAGGTGCGGTCTCACCATGGAGCGATACAGAGGCATTATGACATTTTCCGTTTTATTCATCATTCCTTTTCTAATAATTCCCAACATTCTGTTTGCTTTTTTGGCTGCCGCAGCACACTGCACCGATGATTTCAATGTGTTATCCACTATGACACCTAGATCTCTTTCTTGGGTTGTAGCACCTAATATGGAACCCAACATTGTGTAACTATAGCATGGATTATTTTTCCCTATATGCATCACCTTGCACTTATCCACATTAAATTTCATCTGCCATTTGGATGCCCAATTTTCCAATCTCACAAGGTCTTCCTGCAATTTATCACAATCTGCTTGTGATTTAACTACTCTGAACAATTTTGTGTCATCTGCAAATTTGATTATCTCACTCGTCGTATTTCTTTCCAGATCATTTATAAATATATTGAACAGTAAGGGTCCCAATACAGATCCCTGAGGCACTACACTGTCCACTCCCTTCCACTGAGAAAATTGCCCATTTAATCCTACTCTCTGTTTCCTGTCTTTTAGCCAGTTTGCAATCCACGAAAGGACATTGCCACCTATCCCATGACTTTTTACTTTTCCTAGTAGCCTCTCATGAGGAACTTTGTCAAACGCCTTCTGAAAATCCAAGTATACTATATCTACCGGTTAACCTTTATCCACATGTTTATTAACTCCTTCAAAAAAGTGAAGCAGATTTGTGAGGCAAGACTTGCCCTGGGTAAAGCCATGCTGACTTTGTTCCATTGAACCATGTCTTTCTATATGTTCTGTGATTTTGATGTTTAGAACACTTTCCACTATTTTTCCTGGCACTGAAGTCAGGCTAACCGGTCTGTAGTTTCCCGGATCGCCCCTGAAGCCTTTTTAAATATTGGGGTTACATTTGCTATCCTCCAGTCTTCAGGTACAATGGATGATTTTAATGATAAGTTACAAATTTTTACTAATAGGTCTGAAATTTCATTTTTTAGTTCCTTCAGAACTCTGGGGTGTATACCATCCGGTCCAGGTGATTTACTACTCTTCAGTTTGTCAATCAGGCCTACCACATCTTCTAGGTTCACCGTGATTTGATTCAGTCCATCTGAATCATTACCCATGAAAACCTTCTCCATTACGGGTACCTCCCCAACATCCTCTTCAGTAAACACCGAAGCAAAGAAATCATTTAATCTTTCCGCGATGGCCTTATCTTCTCTAAGTGCCCCTTTAACCCCTCGATCATCTAACGGTCCAACTGACTCCCTCACAGGCTTTCTGCTTCGGATATATTTAAAAAAGTTTTTACTGTGAGTTTTTGCCTCTACAGCCAACTTCTTTTCAAATTCTCTCTTAGCCTGTCTTATCAATGTCTTACATTTAACTTGCCAATGTTTATGCTTTATCCTATTTTCTTCTGTTGAATCCTTCTTCCAATTTTTGAATGAAGATCTTTTGGCTAAAATAGCTTCTTTCACCTCCCCTTTTAACCATGCAGTTAATCGTTTTGCCTTCTTTCCACCTTTCTTAATGTGTGGAATATATCTGGACTGTGCTTCTAGAATGGTATTTTTTAACAATGACCACGCCTCTTGGACATTTTTTACTTTTGTAGCTGCTCCTTTCAGTTTTTTTCTAACAATTTTTCTCATTTTATCAAAGTTTCCCTTTTGAAAGTTTAGCACGAGAGCCTTGGATTTGCACACTGTTCCTTTTCCAGTCATTAAATCAAATTTGATCATATTATGATCACTATTGGCAAGCGGCCCCACCACCGTTACCTCTCTCACCAAGTCCTGTGCTCCACTGAGAATTAGATCTAAAATCTGCATTCCATATATCACACTCTAAATAACATAACCTCTTTTCTCTCATGCATGCAAATAAAATGGCACAACATTATTATATATTGTTTTATCTTAGGTAAACTAATTATTGTTTTAGATACTTTTTTATTTTTTGAGTATTTTTGTAATTTTATGCTTTTTATAATCTTACGTTTTTTAAGTTTAACCTTGTTTGTTTTTTTATTTAGTTATGTAAACCGTTTTGATTAAACACTGTTTGTAAAGACGGTATACAAACACTTTTAAATAAATAAATATTCTAACTATATCAAAATTAGAGGGAACCTGACAAGTGATCTTTCTCACTACCTCAAAATAATCAGTGAAGGCATCACAAGTAGGATAATCCTGCAAAGATTGTTTTTGCTAGCCAGTTAATTGTTTAACCATAGCATAAAGCTCAAATGGGTGAATAGCAGAGTTCTCTATTCTCTTTGCGTAATAATCTCCTTTGACCTTTTTACATTGCCTCCTATATGCCTGTAAATAGACATAATTGGCTTTACTTTCCTCTGTACAGGCTTTATGCCATTTTCTTTCTGCCTTTAATATCTGTCATATTGTTAACTCTTTAGTAAACCAAGGGGCAGTTTTCCCATGTTTGCATGTTAATACCAAATTTAGACTGTGCAACAGTATCCTAAATTTTGGACAGTCTTATTCATAGAAACATAGAAACATAGAAATGACGGCAGAAGAAGACCGAATGGCCCATCCAGTCTGCCCAGCAAGCCTCACACATTTTTTCTCTCATTCTTATCTGTTACTCTTAGCTCCTTGTTCTATTCCCCTTCCACCCCCACCATTAATGTAGAGAGCAGTGATGGAGCTGCATGCAAGTGAAATATCTAGCTTGATTAGTTAGGGGTAGTAGGGGCAGTAACCGCCGCGATAAGCAAGCTACACACCCATGCTTATTTGTTTTACCTAGACTATGTTGTACAGCTCTTGTTGGTTTTTTTTTTCTTCTCCCCTGCTGTAGAAGCAGAGAGCCATGCTGGATATGCATTGAAAGTGAAGTATCAGGCGCATTTGGTTGGGGTAGTAACCGCCGTAACAAGCCAGCTACTCCTCGCTTTGTGATTGCGAATCCTTTTTTTTCTTCACCCCTGTCGTTGAAGCTATGCAGGATATGCGTGAAGCATCAGTTTTTTTTTTTTTTTTTTTTTTTCCCCTGCCGTTGAAGCAGAGAGCTATGCTGGAAATGCGTGATGTATCAGTCTTTCTCCCATGCCGATGCAGCAGAGAACCATGCTGGATATGCATGGAAAGTGAAGTATCAGGCACATTTGGTTTGGGGTAGTAACTGCCGTAACAAGCCAGCTACTCCCCGCGTTTTGAGTGCGAACCCTTTTTCTTCTCCTTTGCCGTTGTAGCAGAGAGCTCTGCTGGATGTGTGAAGTATCAGTTATTCTTCTCCCCTGTCATTGAAGCAGAGAGCTATGCTGTATATGCATTGAAAGTGAAGTATCAGGCATATTTGGTTTGGGGTAGTAACCGCCGTAACAAGCCAGCTACTCCCCTCTTTATGAGTGCAAATCCTTTTTTCCATTACCTCTTGCTGTTGAAGCTTAGAGCGATGTAGGAGTCACAGTAAGCATGTGTATGTTTATTTAATAAGGGTATTGTGTCAATAGCCATCATTCTGGCGAGTCACCCACTCTTCATTGGCGGCCTCTTGACTTTATGGATCCGCAGTGTTTATCCCACGCCCCTTTGAAGTCTTTCACAGTTCTGGTCTTCACCACTTCCTCCGGAAGGGCATTCCAGGCATCCACCACCCTCTCCGTGAAGAAATACTTCCTGACATTGGTTCTGAATCTTCCTCCCTGGAGCCTCAAATCGTGACCCCTGGTTCTGCTGATTATTTTCCTACGGAAGAGGTTTGTCGTTGTTTTTGGATCATTAAAACCTTTCAAGTATCTGAAAGTCTGTATCATATCACCTCTGCTCCTCCTCTCCTCCAGGGTGTCAATCCTCCAGGGTGTCAATCCTCCTCCAGGGTGTCAATCCTCAACCAAACTACTCGTGTTGTATTCCTTCCCCCATTAAGCCCTCTAATTCCTTCTCCTATGAGTCAAAAAATGTACTCAAGTGGCACACTTGGATAATATATATTTTTTAAATGCTTTGCATTATATTTATTTATTTATTTATAGAATTTTGTATACCATCATTCAGTTTTGTCATCACAACGGTTTACAGGTTTTTTCTCATTTGGTTAACACGATTAACGATTTTGCATAGGTAATGTGGTTAAATTGTGGAAGTGAGTTGGTTCATATGAAACAAGTGGTATGGTGTTACACTAGTGTAAGAGGTGAGTTCTTATAACAAGGTTAGTAGAACATACAATGTAATGTAAATTTTCAAGGGTAACAAGTGTAAAAGTATAAAACATCGGTTATATTATAAAGTAAAGGCTTGTGAACATGGTGTAGTTCGTATCATAACATTGGTGTGTTAATTTGGTTGATCATGGAGAATTTCAGATTAGTATCGGTAATGCATAAGAAGGGGTTGGAACGTACAGTTGCTTGTCTTTCGGATGGGAGTGGATCTGTCAAATTGGTGTGAGGGAGGGATATGGTGGTGTCAGTGTGAGTCTTGGTAGGCTTTGGTGAACAGCCATGTTTTAAGTTCTTTCTTAAAGGTTTTCTGGTTGGGTTGTAGTCTTAGTTCAGTCAGTAGTGTGTTCCAGAGTTTAGGGCTTGCGAGGGAGATTGCACGGTCGCATACTGAGGTCAGTTGTGTGGAGTGGCAGGGGGGGATTGACAGGAGTCCTTTGGCAGAACGAAGGTTTCTGTGTGGTTCATGGGGTTTAATCACTTCACTTAACCAGTCAGTTCGTTTCTCATGTATATGTTTGTGTACAATGGTTAATATTTTGTTGTCAATTCGGTATTTTATTGGAAGCTAGTGTAAGGATGTAAGAATTGGGGATTGTGTGTTCGTGTTTTTTTTGTTCCAATAAGTAGTCTGACTGCTGAATTTTGTAGAATTTGGAGGGGACGAATACTGGAGAGAGGTAAACAGAGTAGTAGGGAATTGCAGTAGTCGAGAATGTAGATAATGAGTAGTTATAATACTGTTCTGAAGTCCTCTGAGGTTAGAAAGGGTTTTATACATCTCAGGGTTAGTAGTTTTAGGTATCCTTCTTTTATTTTTGTTATGTGATTTTTAAAGGATAATTCGCTGTCAACGATGACTCCAAGATTGCGTGCATGTGGGATCGGGGAGATTGCAATTATATAATTCTCTATTATTAATGGTGGTGGAGGTGTTGATCAGATTTTTTTTTTTTCAAGAATTATTATTTCTATTTTGTCGGTTTATTACAAGTTTCAAATTGGTTAATAATTGTTTGTTTGTGGTGAGATAGGCGGCCGTTTTCTTATGTTTCATCTAGTGAGTTTTGAATTGGGATGAGTATTTGGATGTCGTCTGCGTACAGAAAGTGTGTTAGGTCTAGACTGGCTAATAGCTGACAAATCGGGAGGAGGTAGTTGTTGAAGAGGGTTGCGGGAAGGGCAGAGCCTTGGGGAACTCCTGTGTTTAGATGAACCTTTTCAGAAAGATCGTTGTTGGTTGTTAGTTGGTAGGTTCTGTTGGATAAGTAGGATGAGAACCAGAGTAGGGTTTTGTCAGTTAACCCTGTTTCGGTTAGGCGGTCAAGGAGGATTGAGTGATTTACCGTGTCAAATGCTGCTGATAGATCTAGTAGGGTTAGTAAATAGCTTTTGCCATTGTTGAAGCCTCTGAGCACTATGTCATTTAGGGAGAGTAGTAGGGTTTCGGTGTTAAGGTGTTTCCTGAACCCAGACTGTGCAGGATACAGTATGTTGTTGATTTCGAGGTGGTCTGTTAATTGGGTGTGGATGACTTTTTCCATGATTTTGGCGATGAACGGCAGGTTTGAGATAGGACGGTAGTTTTGTAGGTTCTCTGGATCCAGGTTGTTCTTTTTTAGGATGGACTTAATTATTGCAGATTTTAGGCAGTCTGGGTAGTGACCTTCTGCGAGTGATAGGTTTATAATGTTTGTTATGTCTTCGGTTACAGTAGTTTCTATGGATTTGATCATTTGTATGTGGATGCTGTCAAGGGGGTGGTTTGCTGGGTTCATTTTTTTAATGATAGTTTTGATTTCGAGAGCAGAGGCTGGATCAAATTTTGACCAGTTTGGAAATTCTTTGGTTTGCAACTTGATGTTTTGAATGTTGTTGGTGAGGTTGTTTTTCATTAGGTTATTGATTTTGTCTTTAAAGAATTCCGCAAATTCATTGCATTTGTTTTTGTTTGGTTTGTGCTCATTAGGTGCTTTAGTAAGGTTTGTACGACTGTGAATAACATTCTGGGGTTGTGTAGAAATTTATTGATTTTATTTGTGAAGAATTCTTTTTTTGCGTTATTAATGAGGTTCTTGTAGTATGATAGGTAGGTACGATAAGCGGTTAGAGATGGGATTGATTTATTTTTACGCCATGTCTTTTCTTTCTTCCTGAGCTCTCGTTTGGCTGATCTGATGTTGGCATTGTACCATTGGTTCTGATGAGAGGCGTTTGTTGTTTTTATGATAGTGGGGTTAACATTGTCTGCTACATAGTTGGTGATCTTGAGCCAAGAGGTAGGTGGATAGGTCTAAGTTTGATAATTTGGAATGGAGTTTTTCTTGGAGAGTTTCGAGGTTAAATGGGGGGTAGTATGTGATTGTCATCGGAGTCTTGTTTGGTGTTGAAAGATTTGCGTTGTAGGTCATATAGGAGTGAATCAGAGAGTGATCTGACCATGGGATCTTGGTTATATGTGTGTTGTAGGTTAGCCAGTTATCTGTGTTGATGAAAACGAGGTTCAGAGTGTGTCTGGCTTTGTGAGTTCGGCCGGAGATGATTTGTTTTAGTCCTAGTGTAGAGAGTGCATTGGTGATTGTCTCGCAGGTGGGTGAATGGGGGAGGGTGTCCATATGAATGTTGAAGTCACCTAAGATGGTAGGTTTATTTAATGAGATGTTGGTCATTAAAAATTCTATTAGTGGGGAGCAGTTGTGGTCTAGTGTGGCGGGGGGGGGGGAAGGAAGTAGATTAGACAAATTTGTAGTTTGAATCGAATATTGCAACTTTGTAGGGTGGGCATATTTTTGTGGGGAGTAGTTTCAACTTTAGGGGTTTTTTTTAGCAATTAGAATTAGCCTTCCTCCTTTCTTTTTAGGTCTAGTTATTGAGAACGTTTTATAGGTTGTGTTATCAATTTAGTTAATTAGTACGGAATCTGATTTTTTATCCAAGTTTCTGTAATTGCAATGAAGTCTGGTTTCATGTCATCAAGTAGATCGTTGAGAATTGGGATTATACTTATTCCTAGCAGCAATTTCCAATTTAAACATGATCAGAAGATGATCTGACCAAAAACTCAGGTGTATATCTAGATCTATTATTTAATCTACCTGCTCTTCTGGGCAAAACAATAGGTCAAGAATATGACTCCCCTTCACATATAGCTTTTGTGATTAGATGATTTAAAATTCACTGCTGCCATTAACAGTTTCTGCTCATTTCCATATGAAGAAAATATCCTCTATGTATATTAAAATCCCCGATTTATTAAGATGTTTGGGAACTGCAGTGCCCCATAAACCTGGGGACAGACCCTATGTTAACGCAAGATGAAAAAAACACTTTGTCATCAAAATCTTCCATGCCTCAGTATGAGGGGTTGGATAGTGACTGCTTAGTACTTGCTTATCTCTCCTTGTCTAGAATGATTGAGGACATTTTAGTTCCAGCTGTAACACAATCCACCAGAAAGTGTTATACCTTCTTATGGATCAGGTATTCAGATTGGTACATTAGCAAGTTCTTGTGAGCCTAAGCACTTGCTAATGTGCTTGCTCCTCCTTTCTGACTCTGCAGCTCAACATCTTACTGGCTTACCATGTTTCAAGTACATGCTAAACCCATCTCTTCTTATCTACTGTAAGTCTTTTGCAATGTCTTTATCAACTACTCATCCATTTCCTTGCAGATGGTCTTGTCTTGCAAACTTCTTACCACTCAACATGTGTTGAAAACCTTTAATTTTTTTAATTCTTATTTCCAGTTTGTTTAATAAAATAAATATGGAGGTCCATATTCAAAAGCATTTAGCTGCATAACTGAGGTTATCTGTCTAAATTCTTGCCGGATAATACGCTATCAGACTATAATTTAGCCGGATAAGTTAGGGGCATTCTGGTGGCATAACTGGAAGTAGGTGATATTCAGAGTTAGCCAGATGACTTATGTAGCAAACTCTGGCCTGGTTCTCTCAACCTAGCTTGACGGACACTCTACCTGGGTAACATCAAGCTAGGTGGAGAGAACATTGCCCAAATCTCATCTTTGGGTGAGTTTCCTCTCTCCATAGGTCATCAAATCTTCACAAGAGAGCACTGTTCTGTTCGTACGTCTCACGTTGAATGTCAAAGTGGCTCCTAACCCCCTACACTAATACCTAAACCTCACCTCGAGTTAGTAGGTGGGACACCCATAGGGATACAAATACCTATTTAGGGAGAGGACATTATGGCTAGTCTCACACACTTGCTCGCTCTCTCATTCTCTCTCTCTCTCTCTCCAGATGGCTAGGCTGGTACTCTGGGAGCTGCAAATCTACTAAAACAGGCCTTTCAGGAGACATCACGAAATGCAATAAAATCTTACCACCCCGTAACGCAAGCTATCGCACGGCTTAACGCTACTGAAAAAGGTGTAGTTAAAATCGGCATTAAGTCTGTGCGATAGCACTTCGCAGACTGGCAAACCCGTCCCACTCGCCACCCCTAACTCCTCCTCTTTTTCAAATTTGCATCGCATCATACGATATGGTGCTATCGCATGCGTTAAAGACGTTTTCGCATGAGGTAAGGGCTTTTCACATGTGATAAGCCCTTAACGCATGCGAAAATGCCTTAGCACATTTTGATAAATGATCCCCTCTGGTTGGGCCTTAGACCTCTCCTAAAGTCAGATAAATGTATCTGGCTAACTTTAAGATAGCCGGGTGTATTCAGCAGTGCTACTGCTGCACTGCAGAATATACAGCACTAGTTAGCTGTATAAGTTTTTCTGGTTAACTAGTTGAGCCACACTAGTTGACCTCATGATATTACCTTTGGACGAAATTGCATTCTTTTAGCTATTCTAAGTGGTGGTATTCCATGTTGATTCAGATTCCTTTATTCCCAGTTCAGTAATTTTTTAAACTTTGCAATGAAAGATGCTCTTATCTCTATGCGTAGTACTTTGTAGCTTATTTTGCCTTGAAACGCATTATGTAGCATTTCCTTGCACTTAATATTGTAAACCTTTTCTTAGAAGTTTGAATTAGCAGGTAATGCCCCTCAACTAGCCATTGATAATACTTTAAATGCAGGTATGTCTTTCGTAACATGATGCTTTTTTATTACAGTTCTTTGACAGTTGTCCATTTTTGGGCACCATGGGCTCCTCAGTGTTCTCAGATGAATGATGTCATGGTTGAATTAGCCAAGGAACATGGACAAGTCACATTTGTGAAGGTAACTGCACAAATATTAAAAGGCTGTGTAGAACCTAGAAATACATTAGTTTTGTAAGCTTGTTTTGAATCGTTGCTAATCATTTATCTTTGATACTGCACATGGCAATATATGCAGAAAGGTGGTTGAATTAGCACTGGTTTATTACTTGTGAGTAGTAATACGAAAATCAGAACTACAACTTCCTTTTGCTATCCAGATACCCCTTTTTTTCAAAACTCTTGAGGCTCAATTAATTTAAATTCAGGGCTTAGGAAAATTACACGCAAAAAGATATTTGACTTCTACAAATGAAAATAATTACATTTGTTAAAAGAAATGCATCTTAGATGCACTGTGTAACTTGAAAAAATAGATGCATAATTTATAATATATATCCAAAAACCTTTAAATCAAATGTACACAAAATACCACAAACAACTTAAACACAACATTCAAATGTAAAACAAATACACACATTCACCCCAAAAAATTGCTATCTGTATGTGTTGGGTGGTTTTTGAATTTGAGTTCTTTTGAAGCCATTTGGTATTAGATTGTCTTTATTTTTGGGGGGTGGAAATGTATGTTTTTGTATGTTATGTGTAAGTTGTTTGTGGTATTTTATATGTATTTGAAATTAGATTAATCATTTTTTAGTATATATATTATAAAGATATGAAATATGTATTTATGGAGGTAGTGAACAATTCACTTTGTGTAATTACATTTGTTTGTGCATATGTATAGTTGGCTGTCCTTTTTGTGTCCATCAAATAGACTCCTTTCATGCTGCTGCTTAGAATGGCATTCACTTAATTTAACATATATATATGACCCTTACAATTCCTTTTTAGGGATATGGAGAAGGAGTCCTGACATTGCCAACCTTTGAAATTAGGGAAAGAAAGTCCACTGAGCATGCTGCTATTATGACATTAACTTGAACTAAGGGCAAGAAGCCAAAAATGCTTATCCATACTTGCATCACACTGACTCATTTACTCAGGATTACCAATTGATACAACTTCATAGGAATCAACAGGGGGGAAAAAAGAAAAATGGAAATCTGTTTCCACCAGGAATGAATCATCATAATTTAGGACATTAAAGAGAATGGTGTAAAAGAACTTAGGAAGGCTCACATTTTATACACAAATTCAAAGAAGACACATTTTACACCCTTTATTCACTTTACCTTGCCATTCAGGCAGAATTGTACATCATATAGGAACAATCCCATCACAAACACATGCCTAACTTTTTGGTGCTTTATTCAGTGGGCCAGTGAGTGGTTAGTATTACCTGGATATTCAGTGGAACATATCTAGATAAGTGTTCTCCAGAATATTCTTGGATAAAATTATCCAGATAACTTTAGGATAGGTATTTTTCTGGCCTGACTTACCAGGCTAACTTTAGCTGAGTAGCACTGAATATCAGCATTCCCTAGCTAAAGCTTAACCACACCCCCGGAACACCTCCATCACCACTTCCTTTTATCCAGCTAAATTTACGCAGGTTATGAGTTACCCAGATAATATTTTGCCAGGGAGCGGAGGAAATTTTCAAGTCTGTTTTATCTGGGTAACACTAAAAGTTGCCCAGACAAAGCCTTTAAATATTGACCTCTCAGTATCTTAATTCTCCCATCTTAAGAGAGATGCTGTGACAATCAGAACTGACTGTATTGGGCAACCTAGTACAAGAAGTGCAGGAAGATGGGGAAAGGCAGACAAGCATCCCAAACATAAGTCATCCTTATGCTTTAAGATTCCATGACAAGAAACACATAACAGCTTAGTGGCATATTACAAACTTGCGGCAACCATAACCTCCCATCTCTTCCCAGTCACATGTGAAGGAGAGCCTTCAGTGAAAAGGTTTTGTTTAAATGTTTCTCACAGGACAAGCAGGATGGTAGTCCTCACATATGGGTAACATCACGGGATGGAGCCCAATCACGGAACACTTTTGTCAAAGTTTCTAGAACTTTGACTGGCACCTACTGGGCATGCCCAGCATGGCACAAACCCTGCAGCCAGCAGGGGTCCCCCTTCAGTCTTCTTTTTTCTGCGCAGCAGTAGCTACGCGGTTAAGGAGCTCCACAGAGATTCCTGACAGGAATTTTCCTCACGGAATAACTGAAAACTTTCTTACCCCACAGGGGTCCCTCTTTTTCAACTTTTTCAAACTGCGGTATTCCGGTAAGTTTTTTACCCATTTTCGGTCGATTCCTGTCGAGTTTGGCCCTCGTGGCTGCCTGGCCATCGACTGTACCGCGGCTCAAATGTTTCAAGGCCATGGCATCGGGGTTCTGTCGTTGTCCGGACTGTAACCGCACTATGTCCATAACAGACCCTCATAAGATCTGCGTTATGTGTCTTAGATGTGAACACGATGTCCTGACCTGCACCAAATGTGGCCTAATGACACCAAAAGGGTCGCAAGGCCAGAATGGAGAAGATTGAACTTCTCTTCCGTGCTCAAACCCCAACGCCGTCTATTGCATCGACGTAGTCAGAACCGGCACCGTTCACTTTGCGCCAGTATTGACCACCGGCTGGTGACCGTCCGGCATAGATGACTTCTTGGCCTTCAACTCCCTCTACTCCCCCTCAGGATCGAGGGGATCGTAAAGAGAGACATCGCCATTGACATCGGAAGTCTCGGACCTTCGAGGGAGCAAAATCATCGACCTCGCCATCGTCCAAGCTGCCGTCGAAGAAACCCCGTCCACAAAAGGCACCGACCTTTTCTGCGACCGGGTCACCGAGGCAACCCTCACCTGGACGGGTATCGGGAGCCGCGATTCCACCTTTTAACGGTGGTCCCTCCGACTATGCCTCTGCCTCCTTCTCCCCTTCCGGAGCCGGGGCTGATTGCTCCAGGTCTCCATGAAGAACTGGACTGGATGGTTCAGGAGGCCATCGACAAGGCGATGCATCTACTCCAAGTTCCTCCGGCACAGACACCGGTGCTGATCGTGGAACCGACCCTGACCCGATTCCGGCAGCGCTGGCACCGCTGCTCTCTAAGATGGAAGCGCTTATAGCCACTTTTCCACCGATGGATCCTGGGTCTCTGATGGCTCCAGTGCCCTCTCCGCTTGTTTGTCATCGGGAGGAGAAACACCGTTCCGCATCCCTCCATCGGGAGTCCTACCGATACCTCAGCCATATATGCTGATGCGTCCATCGGCGTCACCGATTCATCCATCGATGCCTTCATCAGTGCCTTCAGTTCTTCCTTCGATTCCTTCAGAGCCTAGACCTGGACCATCAGGAATTCCACCGCTCCGGCCCCCTCTGGTTCCTAGAAGGGCAGGTGCTGATCCTGATGCTACCTGGACTGATGATTCTTCACCAGACACCGATGATTTGCCTTCACCACCTTCTCCTACTGAAAACAAGAAACGTTCTCCTCCAGAGGACCTTTCCTTCATAAAGTTTATGAAGGAGATGTCTGAATTGGTTCCCTTCCAATTACAGACCGAACAAGATGACAGGCATCAAATGATGGAGCTGTTACAATTCCTGGATGCTCCCAAGGAAATAACCTCCATCCCTATTCACCAGGTTCTTCTGGATCTCCTCAAAAAGAACTGGGAACACCCTGGCTCTGTTGCTCCAGTCAACAGGAAGGCTGACACCACTTATTTAGTACAGTCAGTCTCAGGTTTTCAAAAACTTCAGTTGGATCACCAATCTGTGATTGTAGAATTGGCCCAAAATTGGGCAAGGAGATCGAAACCCCACTCTTCCTTTCCGCCAGGAAAGGAGCAGAAATTTCTAGATGCCGTTGGTCGCCGTGTCTTCCAGGGCACAATGCTCATCTCCCAAATTGCCTCTTATCAGCTCTATATGACCCAATACAACAGGGTCTTATTTAAGCAGATACAAGAATTGACAGACTCCCTGCCTCAACAGTTCCAAGATCAACTTCAAACCATAGTGAACAAGGGCTTTGAGGCAGGCAAGCATGAGTTAAGATCATCTTACAATATCTTTGACACTGCTACCAGGGTATCTGCAGCTGCTATTTTGGCAAGAAGATGGGCCTGGCTCAAGTCTTCAGACCTTCGCCCTGAAGTACAGGACAGATTATCCAATCTGCCCTGTGTAGGAGACAATCTGTTTGGCTAGCAGATTCAACGGACAGTGGCGGAACTCAAGGACCATCATGAGACCCTGAGACAGCTCTCTCTGATGCCTTCTGAGTATTCCTCCAAACAGCCTCTCCTGAAGGACACTAAGAAGTCATTCTTCCGTCCGAAGAAATCCTATCCACCACAGTCTAGAACTCGTTCTACGAGACCTTTCCAAAAAACACAGTCTAGTCAACCACGAAAACAAAAGCCTCAAGCAGCTCCTCAGCTGGGCCTTGCTTCCGGTTTTTGACTCCTGCATAGGGAGCAGTAGCCAGCTTCCACTGCCAGAGATACCAGTGGGAGGTCGATTATGCCATTTCAACAAGTTCAATAACCTGAGACCAGTGGGTCCTTGCAATAATCGCTCAAGGTTATCATCTAAACTTCCTAAACTTTCTCTCCATTCCACCGGACTCCCCACCTCTACTGACGTGGAGAACATCCGACCACTCACTACTCCTGGAGCAGGAGGTCTCCCTCCTCTTCCAGGCCAAAGCAATAAAACCAGTACCCTACTCTCAGCACGGCCTAGGGTTCTATTCCCGGTACTTTCTAATCCCCCAAAAATCGGGAGGCGTTCATCAAATTCTGGACCTACGTGCCCTCAACAAATACCTGCATCAAGAAAAGTTCAAAATGGTAACCTTGGCTTCTCTTCTTCCTCTTCTGCAAAGAGGGGACTGGCTCTGCTCTCTAGATCTCCAGGACGCATACACACATATTGCGATAACTCCATCTCATTGCAGATACCTGAGATTTCTGGTAGGCCCCAAGCACTATCGGTACCGAGTGCTTCCATTCGGCCTTGCGTCTGCACCACCAGTCTTCACAAAATGCCTCGTAGTAGTTGCAGCCTTCCTCAGGACTCAAGGTGTTCACGTCTACCCCTATCTAGATGATTTCTTGATCAGGGCTCCCACTCAGCAAACTGCTCTGTCGTCTCTACATCTTACCTTACACACGCTTTTGCTAGGATTTCTCATCAACTACGACAAATCCTACTTAGTCCCATCTCAAACTTTATCATTCATAGGGGCAGACTTGGACACCTTACAAGCAAAAGCTTTTCTGCCTCGACAGCGAGCTCTCATTCTTGTCTCTCTCGCACACCAGCTACAGTCGCAGCACCGCATGACTGCACGCCACTTCCTCATCCTGCTGAGACACTTGGCGTCCTCAGTTCAGGTTACCCCAATGGCCCGCTTGGCCATGAGAGTCATGCAGTGGACTCTTAAGGTCACAATGGACTCAATCAATTCAGCCCCTGTCGACCATTGTCCATATCACCGACTCACTCCGTTAGTCTCTAGCTTGGTGGCAAAATCAGATCAATCTCCACCAAGGCTTGCCCTTCCAGGCTCCAGATCCTTAAATAATTCTCACCACCGATGCTTCCAACCTCGGCTGGGGAGCCCATGTCGCCGAACTGCAGACACAAGGATCTTGGTCTCCAGAGGAAGCCAAACACCAAATCAATTTCCTGGAGCTTTGAGCAATCAGATATGCTCTCAGGGTATTTCAGGATCGCCTGTCCAATCAAGTCATCCTGATTCAGATGGACAACCAGATGGCCATGTGGTACATCAACAAACAGGGAGGGACGGGCTCCTACCTTCTATGTCAGGAAGCTGCGCAGATATGGGCGGAGGTCCTCTCCCACTCGATATACCTCAGGGCCACCTCCTTGCTGAGAGTGGACAATGTGTTGGCAGACAAACTGTCACACCTTTCAGCCGCACGAGTGGTCTCTCAACCCCTCAGTGGCGGACTTGATCTTCCAACAATGGGGTTACCCTCATATAGATCTCTTTGCGTCACTTCAAAACCGCAAAGTAGTGAACTTTTGCTCTCTCGCTCGCAGCCAACACTATCAACCTCGAGATTTATTTATTTATTTAGATTTATATCCCACTTTTCACACTTTTTTTCAGCACTTCAAAGTGGATTACATTCAGGTACCGTAGGTATTTCCCTATCCCCAGAGGGCTTACAATCTAAGTTTGTACCTGAGGCAATGGAGGGTAAAGTGACTTGCCCAAGGTCACAAGGAGCAACAGTGGGACTCAAACCCTGGTCTCCTGATTCATAGCCCACTGCTCTAACCATTAGGCTACTCCTCCACTCCAATCGCCCATGAGAGGGAGATGCGTTCTCCCTCTCATGGGCGACCGGTCTTCTATATGCATTCCCACCACTTCCACTTCTCTCAAAGACTCTCGTGAAGTTACGTCAGGACAAGGGAACCATGATTCTGATAGCATCTCATTGGCCATGCCACATGTGGTTTCCTATACGTCAGGATCTCTCCATTCGCAGGCACATTCCCTTGGGAAAGGACCCGCTTCTGATCACTCAAATTGGCGGGTGCCTACGCCACCCCAATCTTCAAGACTTGTCCCTCACAGCCTGGTTGTTGAAAGGTTAATTCTTCGGCCACTTAACCTTTTGGAACTGGTTTCCCGTGTCCTGATTGCTTCACGGAAGCCTTCCACGAGAAAATCCTACCTTTACAAATGGAACAGGTTTAAGTCATGATGCTCTTCTCAATCCCTTGACCCCTTTACCTGTCCTACCACGAAGTTTCTAGACTATCTCTGGCACTTGTTAGAATACGGTCTAAAAACTTCCTCCATCACTGCGGTAGCTGCCTTCCATAAAGGTATTGGGGACATTCCTATTTCAGTACCGCCCATTGTACACGTTTTCTGAAGGGCTTGCTTCACCTCAAGCCTCTGCTGCGTCCTCCGGCCCCTTCTTGGGACCTCAACCTGGTTTTGGGTCGGCTCATGAAACCACCATTCGAGCCTCTCCAATCCTGTGATCTTCGCTATCTCACATGGAAAGTGATCTTCCTTTTGGCAATCACTTCGGCTCGCAGAGTTAGTGAGTTACAGGCTCTAGTCACCTATCCGCCTTACACTAAACGCCCGCAGAACCGGGCAGTACTACGCACTCACCCTAAGTTCTTACCTAAGGTAGTTTCGGAATTTCATCTCAATCAATCCATTTTACTACCTACCTTTTTTCCCAGGCCCCATTCCAGTCCAGGAGAACAGGCTCTGCATACCCTTGACTGTAAACAGGCTCTAGCGTTCTACCTAGACTGTACAGCTGCCCACAGCAAGAGCACCCAATTGTTTGTCTCTTTCCATTCCATCAAATTGGGGCGGCCTGTGGGTAAGCAGACTCTCTCCTCCTGGTTAGCGGACTGCGTATCCTTTTGCTATCAGCAAGCGGGCATTCCACTTCAAGGCCGTGTTAAAGCATACTCTGTGAGGGCCATGGCGACTTCAGTAGCATACCTACGCTCGGTGCCACTTCCTGACATTTGCAGGGCTGCCACTTGGAGTTCTCTCCATACCTTTACAGCCCATTATTGTTTAGACAAAGCCGGAAGACGAGATTCCATCTTCGGCCACACTGTCTTACGCAACCTATTTACAACTTGACGTACCAACACCCTTATGCCTGCCCAGCAGGGTTCAGGATGACTTCCGCCAAATTCCACCCCAGTCCTAGTGCCTTTGCACACCTGGGTACATTTGGTGCATACTCGGACATACTCAGCTCGGTACTCACCCATATGTGAGGACTACCATCCTGCTTGTCCTGTGAGAAAGCAAATGTTGCTTACCTGTAACAGGTGTTCTCACAGGACAGCAGGATGTTAGTCCTTACGAAACCCGCCCGCCACCCTGTGGTGTTGGGTTTGTTACGTTTCTTATTTTATTTTTCGGCACTTCCTGTAGCTTTTAAAGAAGACTGAAGGGGGACCCCTCTTGGCTGCAGGGTTAGTGCCATGCTGGGCATGCCCAGTAGGTGCCAGTCAAAGTTCTAGAAACTTTGACAAAAGTGTTCTGTGATTGGGCTCCATCCTGTGATGTCACCCATATGTGAGGACTAACATCCTGCTGTCCTGTGAGAACACCTGTTACAGGTAAGCAACATTTGCTTTGCTTTTTCATGCAGATCTTTTGTATTTTGTTAGTGGTGTTACTTTTTGTATGCAGTATATTCAGAAATGCTGTATATGGGAGAAGAGATAAATGGTGAACTATAAGTTCAGGTATGTTGTATAAAGAGAAGGATGTATGAGATATGTATGTTTAGCTTCTGATGTAGAAAACTAATTATACTTAGCTGTCCTATAAATGAGTGTAAGTGATTTATGCTTTTTTATATAGCATTGCTGTATAATAATAGTGTCTGTGCTGGTGGGGTTTAAATGTGTGACGGTCGGGGAAATGAAAAGCCAGATTTTTAGCAACAGAGCTGACCAGGAATCTTAAGAGACTAAGAGGGAGAAGAGAGCCACTTCTCCCAGGGGATCATATTTACCAAAGCCAGGCTAAAAAAGGATTGCTGGGAACAGGGCTATTCACAGAAATCAGAAATCTGCTACCCATGCTCTGAGATGAACTTCTTCCTTCCATGACAAAGCTGTTTGCTTTGAAGTTCCAGCTCTTGCCTTGTTCTAATTTTGTCAAGTGACAAGCTGCAGTTCCTGTCTCTGTGCTGAGTTCCAGCTTTTGGTTCCTGTGTCAAGCTCCAGCCCCGGTTTCTTGTGCTGGTGAGTCCAGCTCTGTTTCTCAGTGCCAAGTTCCCAGGGCTGCTCCAAGTTCCCAGTTCCAGACTCTTGCTTAGTTTTGTTTTAGTCACCGCTCCATACTCCCTGTTCCAGCTTCCGGCTCCAGCTCTTGTTCTGGGTTCAGCTCAATTTCTCATGATTTTAAACACCTCTATGATATCCCCCCTCAGCCGTCTCTTCTCCAAGCTGAAAAGTCCTAACCTCTTTAGTCTTTCCTCATAGGGGAGCTGTTCCATTCCCCTTATCATTTTGGTCGCCCTTCTCTGTACCTTCTCCATCACAATTATATCTTTTTTGAGATGCAGCGACCAGAATTGTACACAGTATTCAAGGTGCGGTCTCACCATGGAGTGATACAGAGGCATTATGACATGTTCAGTTTTATTCACATTCCCTTTCTAATAATTCCCAACATTGTTAGCTTTTTTGACTGCTGCAGCTTACTGAACTAACGATTTCAATGTGTTATCCACTATGATGCCTAGATCTCTTTCCTGGGTGGTAGCATCTAATATGGAACCTAACACTGTGTAACTATAGCATGGGTTATTTTTTCCCTATATGCATCACCTTGCACTTATCCACATAAAATTTCATCTGCCTTTTCGATGTCCAATTTTCCAGTCTCACAAGGTCTTCCTGCAATTTATCACAATCTGCTTGTGATTTAACTACTCTGAACAATTTTGTATCATGTGTAAATTTGATTACCTCACTCGTCTTATTTCTTTCCAGATCATTTATAAATATATTGAAAAGTAAGGGTCCCAATACAGATCCCTGAGGTTCTCCACTGCCCACTCCCTTCCACTGAGAAAATTGTCCGTTTAATCCTACTCTCTGTTTCCTGTATTTTAGCCATTTTGCAATCCACGAAAGGACATCGCCACCTATCCCATGACTTTTTACTTTTCCTAGAAGCCTCTCATGAGGAACTTTGTCAAACGCCTTCTGAAAATCCAAGTATACTACATCTACCGGTTCACCTTTATCCACATGTTTATTAACTCCTTCAAAAAAGTGAAGCAGATTTGTGAGGCAAGACTTGCCCTGGGTAAAGCCATGCTGACTTTGTTCCATTAAACCATGTCTTTCTATATGTTCTGTGATTTTGATGTTTAGAACACTTTCCACTATTTTTCCACTATTTTTCCTGGCACTGAAGTCAGGCTCACTGGTCTATAGTTTCCAGGATTGCCCCTGGAGCCCTATTTAGGGTATAATGGATGATTTTAATGATAGGTTACAAATTTTAACTAATAGATCAGAAATTTCATTTTTGAGTTCCTTCAGTACCTTAGGATGCATACCATCCAGTCCAGGTGATTTGCTACTCTTTTTAGTTTGTCAATCTGGCCTACTACATCTTCCAGTTCATAATGATTTGGTTTAGTTCGTCTGAATCATTACTCATGAAACCTCCGGTACGGGTACCTCCCCAACATCCTCTTCAGTAAACACTGAAGCAAAGAAATCTAATCTTTCCACGATGGCCTTATCTTTTCTAAGTTCCCCCTTAACCCCTCGATCATCTAACGGTCCAACTGACTCCCTCACAGGCTTTCTGCTTCGGATATATTTTAAAAAGTTTTTACTGTGAGTTTTTGCCTCTACAGCCAACTTCTTTTCAAATTCTCTTAGCCTGTCTTATCAATGTCTTACATTTAACTTGCCAACGTTTATGCTTTATCCTATTTTCTTCTGTTGGATCCTTCTTCCAATTTTTGAATGAAGATCTTTTGGCTAAAATAGCTTCTTTCACCTCCCCTTTTAACCATGCCGGTAATCTGCGGCCAACTTCTTTTCAAATTCTCTCTTAGCCTGTCTTATCAATGTCTTACATTTAACTTGCCATCGCTTATGCATTATCCTATTTTCTTCTGTTGGCCCTTCTTCAAATTTTTGAATGAAGATCTTTTGGCTAAAATAGCTTCTTTCACCTTCCCTTTTAATCATGCCGGTAATCGTTTTGCCTTCTTTCCACCTTTCTTAATGTGTGGAATACATCTAGACTGTGCTTCTAGAATGGTATTTTTTAACAATGACCATGCCTCTTGGACATTTTTTGCTTTTGTAGCTGCTCCTTTCAGTTTTTTTCTAACAACTCACTGCCAAACAAAAGTGAACCCTTAAAGGGCAGCTTGGTGAGACTGGACTTAGAAATAATGTCTGCTGACCAATTGCTCAGCCATG